>NC_044553.1:119840291-120157791 GCF_007565055.1 Rhinopithecus roxellana | reverse complement strand
CCATGTTAGCCAGGATGGTCTCGATCTCCTGACCTCATGATCTGCCCACCTCAGCCTCCCAAAGTGCTGGGGTTACAGGTGTGAGCCCCGTGCCTGGCCCTCCTGGAACTTTTTAGAGTTCCTAATGAGTTCACCAGAGAAATACAAAGTGGAAGTAACTATCTCCCTGGACAATCTGCTTTGTTTCTTTTTTGGCTTTAAAAACAAACAAACAAACAAAAAGAAAACTAGTTATATATGATTTTTACAGTTGTGTATTCTTTTCTCTGAACATTTTTCATAGTATGCTTTGTAAATATTATTGTTAGAAAATGTTGGTACATGAAACCCAGGGTCATGGTCATTATAGAAGATAAAACGTAGGCCTGGCACACATGGCTCACACTTGTAATCCCAGCACTCTGGGAGGACAAGGTGGGCGGATAACTTGAGACCAGCTTGGGCAACATGGCAAAACCCCATCTATGCAAAAAATACAAGAATGCAAAAATTAGCTGGGTGTAGTGGCTCGTGCCTGTAGTCCCAGCTACTTAAGAGACTGAAGTGGGAGGATGGCTTAAGCCTGGGAGGTCGAGGCTGCAGTGAGCCCTGATTGCATCACTGCACTCCAGCCTGGGTGACAGAGCAAGAGCCTATCTCAAAAAAAAAAAAAAGAAAAGAAAAGAAAAGAAATGCAGAAAAAACATCACCTAACGTTCTTTCCTGAAATTACCATTGATGACATTTCTAGACTTTTCTATGCTTGAGTATATATTTGGAAAGAGTTTATACTGGACAAATGGTCTTTAACTTTGTTTTGTTTTGACACAGGGTCAGGTTCTCTTGCCCAGGGTGGAGTGCAGTGACATGGTCTTAGCTCACTGCAACCTCTGACTCCTGGGTTCAGGCAATCATCGTGCCTCAGCCACCCTGGTAGCTGGAATTACAGGCATGTACCACCATACCAGCTAATTTTTGTATTTTTAGTAGAGATGTGTGTCAGATCCCAGAGTCCAGGTCCTGCTCATGCTGAAGTCTGAGGGGAGTGGGTGGGTAAACAGAAAGAACACTCCAGGGGGCTGTAGGCAGGTGAAAGATAGTTTTATTCAGCAGCAGCTCTCGTTAACAGCTTTCTTACACTAGCTCTCTTATTAGCAGCTTACTCTTAACACTGTTTGCCCTGCTTGAGCCAACTGCCCCCACACAGAGCTGCGCAGCTGACTCTCCCTTGCCTTCAGTGTAAGCAGCTTAACTCTTTCTCTCTCTGGGCACGAGCAAGCCCAGCTGTGTCCTGGCTCCCTCCCGTCGGTCTGCAAGATGGACAGCTTTGGCTCCCTTTCTCTGGGTGCCAGCACGCCCACCATGTCAAGCCATGTGTGGCTAGCCATGTGTACTACAATGACTTTCCTTAAAAAAAACTGGCTGGGCATGGTGGCTCACGCCTGTAATCCCAGCACTTTGGGAGGCCAAGGCGGGTGGATCACAAGGCTAGGAGTTCAAGACCAGCCTGGCCAACATGGTGAAACCCCAGCTATACTAAAAATACAAAAATTAGCCAGGTGTGGTGGCACATGCCTGTAGTCCTAGCTACTTGGGAGGCTGAGGCAGGATAATTGATTGAACTTGGGAGACAGAGGTTGCAGTGAGCCAAGATCGTGCCATTGCACCCCATCCTGGGCAACAGAGTTAAATTCTGTCTCAAAAAAAAAAGAAAGAAAGAAAAAGAAAAAAAAAAAAAAGAAAACTCTGCAGTTTCAACTATACTCATTTAACGCTTTTAAAAAATGTATTATAATTAGATATGTACCAAGGTTTAGTGTACCCTTGAAAAATATGGGCTTGAGATTTTGGCCCAAATCTGTCCCTATCTGCCAGAACACCTTCTAAATACAGATCTGATAATGTTGTTTCCCTCTTTTATTGATGACCAAAGCCAGCAGTTATTGAGAAATAAGTGACAGTAACTGTACTAAGCATTTTACATGCATTCCCTCATTGAAACCCCACAACAATCCTGTGATTATCACTCCTATTTTACAGATGAGGAAATTGAGGCTGGCTGAGCCCAGCCCCATGGCTAATAAGTGGCAGGGCCTGAATCCAAACCCGGAGAGTCTGTCTCCAAAGACTGAGCTTAACCTTGAAGCAATCTGCTTCCTTCATGGGCACCAGGTATGGAATAAATTCCTAACTCCTTGGGAAGGCATTCAAGGCCTTTCCCAGTCTGGTCCCAACTATTTTTGGAAACTCTCCTCTGCCCTTCCTCCCAACACTGTCCAGTCCACACCACTCAGTTCCCAACACAGTGTCCCTCTACTCTTCAATACCTTTGTTCATGCTTTTCCCTCTTGTTCCTGTCTCTTGTTCCACATGCCCTATCAAACTATTTTTTTCTTTTGAGGCAGGGTCTTGCTCTGTCACTCAGGCTGGAGTGCAATGTCACAGTCATGGCTCATTGTAGCCTCAACTCCCTGGCCTCAAGTGATCCTCCCACCTCGGCCTCCCAAGCAGCTGGGACCACAGGCAAGGGCCACCACGCTGGGCTATTTTTTCTTTTTTTTTTTTTTGAGACAGAGTCTCGCTCTGTCGCCCAGGCTGGAGTGCAGTGGCACGATCTCCGTTCATTGCCAACTCCACCTCCCAGGTTCATGCCATTCTCCTGCCTCAGCCTCCTGAGTAGCTGGGACCACAGGCACCCGCCACCACGCCCAGCTAATTTTTTGTATTTTTAGTAGAGATAGGGTTTCACTGTGTTAGCCAGGATGGTCTCAATCTCCTGACCTCGTGATCTGCCCGCCTTGGCATCCCAAAGTGCTGAGATTATAGGCGTGAGCCACCACACCTGGCCTAATTTTTTCTTTTTTTTTTCTTTTTTTTTTTGAGACAGAGTCTTGCTCTGACGCCCAGGCTGGAGTGCAGTGGTCGGATCTCAGCTCACTGCAAGCTCCGCCTCCCAGGTTTACTAAGTTTTTTTTTTTTAAGGGACAGGGTCTCACTGTGCTGCCCAGGCTGGCCTCAAACTTCTGGCCTCAAGCGAGCCTCTCACCTTGGCCTCCCTGGGATGCTGGGATGACAGGCGTGAGACACTACGCCTGGCCACCTGTCAGACTTTCTACACAGCATCTTCAAGGCTGTGTTCAAATGTCACCTCCTGGCAGGGTGCAGTGGCTCATGCCTGTCATCCCAGCACTTTGTGAGGCCAAGGCGGGTGGATCACTTGAGGTGAGGAGTCCAAGACCAGCCTGGCCAACATGGTGAAGCCTCATCTCTACTAAAAATACAAAAAGTTAGCTGGGTGTGGTGGCAGGCGCCTGTAATCTTAGCTACTTGGGAAGCTGAGGCAGGAGAATCACTTGAACCCAGGACACGAAGGTTGCAGTGAGCTGCGATCATGCCATTGCACTCCAGCTTGGATGACAGAGCAAGTCTCTGTCTCAAAAAAAAAAAAAAAAAAAAAAAAGGTATCTATTCTCTGACCCACCAATTCTAATTCTGGGAATTCTAAGGAAATGATAAAATTATATGTCAATAAACAAGACAAAAAAGATTCATTAAAAGAGGTTTATCACAACACTGGTGAAAATTTAGAAATGACCTAAATGTCCCACAACAAAGGAATAATTATATAGCTCACTGCAGTCTTGAACACCTATGCTCCAGGGATCCTCCTGCCTCAGCCTCCCAAGTAACTGGGACTATAGGCAACTGCTACTTTTATAGGTAAAAAACAGGCAGATAGGCCGGGTGCGGTGGCTCACGCCTGTAATCTCAGAACTTTGGGAGGTCAAGGCGGGCGGATCACGAGGTGAGGAGATCGAGACCATCCTGGCTAACATGGTGAAACCCACTTTCTACTAAAAATACAAAAAATTAGCCGGGTGTGGTGGCGGGCACTTGTAGTCCCACCTACTCGGAAGGCTGAGGCAGGCAAGTGGTGTGAACCAGGGAGGCGGAGGTTGCAGTGAGCCAAGATCATGCCACTGCACTCCAGCCTGGGCAACAGAGCGAGACCCCGTCTCAAAAAAAAAAAAGGTCAGATATATGGTTCAATCTAATATTTGACTTCATACAACAAAATAATATTGTATTCCATAAAACGAAATATGAGGTGATTATTTTAAGTGAAGTAAAGATATTTGTCAAAATATATTCACAATACATATAAGAAAGAATGTACACCTGAGCGTACAGTATAATCCCAATATTATTTTATTTATTTTTTTTTTTTTTGAGACAGAGTCTCTGTCACCCAGGCTAGAGTGCAGTGGTGTGGTCTTGGCTCATTGTAACCTCTGCCTCTCAGGTTCAAGTGATTCTCCTGCCTCAGCCTCCCAGGTGGCTGGGATTACAGGCCTGTGCAGTCACACCTGGCTAATTCCATTTTTCTTTTCAAGTTTAGAATTCCTGGTTTATTGGGAAAACTTCATAATGAAAACTTCAATTGCCCTTTTCCACAACTTACAAAATAATAATTTGATATTTAAAATGAATTGTTTTTCATCATATAAGTAGAAATGGTAAAAAATAGTAATAACTCATCTGATGCATCATATATATGCTATTCAGGGAAACTCAAATCCCTGCATTCTCCTGTGGTATGTTTTACATCACACATTTTAAATCTGTTTACCAAGAAAGACCAGGATTTTAACTATATGTAGGTTTCTACTGACAGTTGCAATCTATCAGAAGCCTGTCTACATGATTAGAGCCCAGATAAATCTGAAGTTTAGAAAAGCAAGCCATTTTTCTCCTTAGACTGTTTTAGTGGCACTTTTGTGACAGGAATGGCTCTCCTACTCCTTTACTACACAACTAAACCAGATCTATCAGTCATGATAAATTACACTGATAGATCTATCAGTCCATCTTTCAATCCAGTTACTCTGGTTTTGAACATATAAACACAAAACGCTACAGATTTATTAATATAGCATTTCCAACACCCTAACCCTATATAGAACTTTAAAAGAGAAAATTTCATCTAAATATTTCACACCTAAGAAAGGCTTACTAATCATGGCAACAGGTTTAGACCACAAAACAATACTTTCTTAGATGATATATAGCGTCAACATGAAGCTTAGCAAAAGTGAGTTATTCAGGGCCGGGCTCAGTAGCTCACACCTGTAATCCCAGCATTTTGGGATGCCGAGGTGAGCGAATCACGAGGTCAGGAGATCGAGACCATCATGGCTAACATGGTGAAACCTTGTCTCTACTAAAAATATAAAAAATCAGCCAGGCGTGGTGGCGGGTGCCTGTAGTCCCAGCTACTCGGGAGGGTGAGGCGGGAGAATGGCGTGAACCTGGGAGGCGGAGCTTGCAGTGAGCCAAGATCACGCCACTGCACTCCAGCCTGGGCGACAGAGCGAGACTGTGTCTCAAAAAAAAAAAAAAAAAAAAAAAAAAAAGAATTATTCAGGATATTAGTGAGAAATTCTCACAAACAATATGCATTTAGGAAACTATTTTGCTTCTTTAAATCGTTTGAAGTCTTGAAAAAGCTTTTTTTGGCATTTCTTTCAGAATGTCTGGTCATTGACAATTTTTGTTTTGAGACAGAGTCTTGCTCTGTTGCCCAGGCTGGAGTGCAATGCAACGATCTCAGTTCACTGCAACCTCTACCTCTCCGGTTCAAGCGATTCTCCTGCCTCAGCCTCCCCAGTAGCTGGGATTACAGGCATGTGCCACCAAGCCCGGCTAATTTTTGTATTTTCAGTAGAGACAGGGTTTCACCATGTTTGCCAGGCTGGTCTTCAACTCGTGACCTCAGGTGATCGGCCTGTCTCAGCCTCCCAAAGTGCTGAGATTACAAGCTTGAGTCACCACACCCGGCCAGTCATTGACAATTTTTACCATTACCTTCCTCTTCTCCTTAGCCCTTAACAGACCCAGTTCATTCTATTTGGAAATAACAAGAACTTGATCAGATTATTAAATCTTGGAAACCATCTCATTTTTACCTTATAAAGTGTTAAGTTTCATGTTCATATTATCTTACAAATGTAGCATAAATGTTACGGGTAGATATAAGGAAATATTGGCATAGTATAGGTAATTAGTGAAGACACAACTTCACCAAACATAATAAAAGGTGAACATAAAACTATAACACTACTTTTAAAATATTTTCTCCTAAATTATTTTAGCATTTTTGACTATGAACACTGCCAAAAAATAGGTTCAAAGTAGCCTAGAGAAACAGTTTCTTCTTCTGGAATCCATCTTGGCAGTGGCGATTTTCTCCCACACTCATTCCCAAGTTAGGCGGATGTGTAGAAGTCCCTAGGCTTGGTATTGCCCAGGAGGTCATCTTCATAGTTGGGGAGGCAGTAGCAGAAGAAAGCACAGCCGATGAGGACAATCGTGGCTGCCCACCCAAAGCCATAGGGCTAGTTATAGATGTAAGTGACAGCAGGGGTTGGCCTGAAGGTTGAAGGTTTGGGTGTACTTCACGGGGTAAATTACCAGGGAGATGGTCTGGAACACAGCAGCCAAGGCAAAGAGACCTCCAATCACTCTTAGGAAGACAAGCATCTGGGGTACACACAGGATGAAGGAGAGGATGAAACAGATCACCAGGAAGCTGAAGCCCCAGAAGAGCATGGCAGCTGCTGCTCTACCCAACGCGTACTCCATGAGGCTCTAGCAGCCGTCCTCTTAGGACCCGCTGCCGCCGCCGCCCTCGTGGAAACATCTCCACCACAGCAAGGACGTCTGGACGTGGTCGCTCGACTGCCGCCTGCCGCGGCCGGCCAGGGCTATGATGTCAAAGGCGATGGCGCTGAGTAGGAGCAGGATCAGGATCCAGCGGCAGCGCAAGCAGGCCAGGCCGCAGAGGATCACGTCGACCGGCGGTGTGGGGCCGGGCGGGGCCGGAGGAGCGCTTGGGCCCGGGCGGAGGTGGGGAGTCACTCATTGTTGTATTTTTAATATAGACAGGGTTTCACCATGTTGGCCAGGCTGGTCTGGAAATCCTGGCCTCAAGTGATCCACCCGCGTCGGTCTCCCAAAGTGCTGGGATTACAGGCGTGAGCCACCGTGCCCGGCGCAGTATTATTCTTTTGTGCTTGTTTTAAAGTTGTACATATGCTTAGAAAAATGTTGGTAGGATAGTAACTCTTCAGCGGTGGGATTAGGGATGACTTTTGTTTTCATTTTGCTTGTCTTTTTCTTTAATGAGTATATATTACTTGTGTGACAGATGAAGTAAAGCAGGAAGGGTAGCCATGGTATTTGAGAAAGAGCATTGGAGGTGTTTGAGATGGAGTCTCACTGTCACCCAGGGTGAAGTGCATGCAGTGGCACAGTCTTGGCTCACTGCAACCTCTGCCTCCCGGGTTCAAGCAATTCTCCTGCCTCAGCCTTCCCAGTAGCTGGGATTACAGGCATCTGCCACCACACCCAGATAATTTTTGTATTTTTAGTAGAGACTGGGGTTTTGACATGTTGGCCAGGCTTGTCTCAAACTCCTGACCTCAGGTGGTCTGCCTGTCTCACGTGGTGGCTCACGCTGTAATCCCAGTACTTTGGGAGGCCAAGGCAGGCAGATCACTTGAGGTCAGGAGTTTGAGACCAGCTTGGCCAACATGGTGAAACCCTACTAAAAATATTTTTAAAAATTAGCTGGGCATGGTGGCACACGCCTGTAGTCGCAGCTACTTGGGAGGCTGAGGCAGAATTGCTTGAACCTGGGAGGCGGAGGTTGCAGTGAGCCGAGATTGAGCCACTGTACTCCAGTGTGGACAAAAGCGAGACCCTGTCTCAAAAGAAATAAAGGCCAGGCGTAGTGGCTCACACCTGCAATCCTAGCACTGTAGGAGGCCGAGGCAGGCAGATCACTTGAGGTCAGGAGTTTGAGAGCAGCCTGGCCAACGTGGTGAAACCCCATCTCTACTAAAAACACAAAAATTAGCTGGGCATGGTGGCAGATGCCTGTAATCCCAGCCACTTGGGAGGCTGAGGCAGGAGAATCAGTTGAACCTGTGAGGTGGAGGTTGCGGTGAGCTGAGATTTTGCCACTGCACTCCAGCCTGGACGACAGAGCTAGAATCCGTCTCAAAAATAAATTAAAAAACAAAGTTTTAAGAACAGCCTTTAGGTTTCTATAGCCCATTGGGAAAAGGGTATGGCATGATCAGATGATTTGCAGGAGTTACAAATGCAAATTTAAACAATCAAACAGCATCTAACACATCTTTAACAATTAAAAAACACAACAACAAAACCATAAAAATATTGATAAGCTTCTACTATGAACTACATGATAGTGACAGGGGAATGAGAGCAAGGGTCCTATGTGCCCACTGTTTATTACCAGTATCTGGATCGTAGAACTTTGCTTGGCATGTGATAGGGCTTTGCCATTTATACTGAGAACAGATGCTCGAGTTATCAATAATTGATAAAAGCAACAGTAATCAGTATTTTAATTGCTGAAAATGGACATTTGAAATAGCAGTAAGATTCTAGAATGGCAATGACTGAGTTGGAATGTAGGTGTTTTCATTAATGTCCTACACATATTTAAATTCTGAGTAGCCATTTTTGCTGGTAAATTGTGAAAGCAGGACACGGTTCTCCAAAGTTCACAGGTAAGCCATCCCATCACAGCACCAAGCAGACTGCTACATTTTACTTTATTTTGCTTGTAAGGAAAACCAATTGACTAAGCTGTCCCTAAATTTCTGGTTTTAACAGATGTATTTCTAAAACAATCAGTAAATTAACAAAATTATGGCAGACAGTGCCATATCCCTGGAATTTCAAAAGCCCTGGATTAATGATGAGACCCGAGTTAAGTCCCAGCACCGCCACTTATTGGCAGCCATATTAGAGTCTATTTCCTTATTTGTAAAAGGGACCTCTTAATCGGGGATTGCCTACATCATGGCGCCATTGTAGAAATCTGGTTAAGGAAACTGTATAGTGAGACATAACTGAAGATTGACTTTATTTAGAGATGGAGGTCTCACTCTGTTACCCCAGGCTGGAGTGCAGTGGTACAATCATAGCTCACTGCAGCCTCAACCTCCGAGGCTCAAGCAATCCTCCCACCTCAGCCTCCCAAGTCACTGGGACTGTAGGCACATTCCATCGTGCCCCACTCTTAATATAATTAACTTTAAAATGTGGTTGGAGATTATAAGGGCCCTAAAGCCTTTGCCTGCTTTGTATTTTCTGCCAACTCCTCATTTCCCAATCTTTGGCAGAACCCCAGCAACTAAGAGAAAGGTGTCCAGTTTTTGGTTGTCAGAATCTATCACTAAGCAGGATGCTCTGCACAGAGCCCTTTGATGGGAAATTCCTCTGGTTCCATCTCTCTCCCAATGTTTAGCGACCAGGGATCCTTCCTTTCTGCCTTTGTCCTTCCCTCACTCACCAAGGTTCACAGGTAAACCATCCCACCCGAGAGCACCAAAAAAGCAGACTGCTACATTTTACTTTATTTTGCTTGTAAGGAAAACAATTGACTAAGTTGTCCCAAAAATGTTAGTGTTCACTGATCAAGAAGGAAATGAGGTCAGAAGGCAAACTTTTCACTTCCTCTCAAACATAAATTGCAAGTATCACAGAAAATTGTAACAACACATGCAACATGGCTGGTTTTCAACATACAGAGAGTCCAAGCAAGAAGAGTGAGTACTGAAGATCTACAGAGGTCAGACTGGGGGCACTACTACAGGAAATCTGAATCTATCCACGCAGTTTTTTCCTCCCACAGTCCAGGCTCAACACTTCTTCCTATTCCAAGGTGGCTTCTCCATATGTAGAAATCCAGGCTGTTCCATATATATTACTTGCCCAGCTGTGTTTCACGAGGCATCTCCACAACCAAGCCCCGACTCAAATTCTGTACAGGAAGTTCCCGTTGCTGTCAAAGAACTCTCGGCCCCTCTGCACTACTTTGCTGCTGAAGTTACCTGGCTCCTCTGCCTTCAACTCCTCCAGCTTCTGATCACTTGGCAATGCACCACTGCCAGTTCTTCTGGTGCTCTCAGAATCACTGGAGTACTTCTGTAGCTCTCTTGGATGACCTAGGGGTACAGCAACAGGCACAAAGCTCTCCTCCAGGTGCTGGATTTCTTTATTTCTTCCCTTCCATCTCCTTGGTGTATTTGTCCTGTGAGTGTCTGACTCTATCACTTTCAAAGCTGTGCTGTGATTCGCATCTTTGGATGAGGCTTCATGCCCTGGCATAAGCAAAGAGTCTGATACAGAGTGGCCTGCAGGGAGCAGCTTTGAGGTATTTCCAGCGCCCCGGAGCTGGTGGAGAGAGTGGGCAAGCCCAGCTTTCTTTAGGACTTTTTGATCCTGCTTCAGCTTCTGCTCCAATGTGGGTACAAACTTGCTTTTTAAAACTCTTCGGATCACATCAGTGCTGACATTAAAGCCTTCAGCCAACCTGGGAACTGACCAGGACTCTGGAAATTCCTCACGTAAATACCTATGGGAAGAAGGAGCAGGTTTGCAAGTTATAAAGAAGGCTCCTATCAGAACATCTAACTTGCAATACGTATTATAAAGAAGAGGGGTGGGCCGGGTGCGGTGGCTCAAGCCTGTAATCCCAGCACTTTGGGAGGCCGAGGCGGGCGGATCACGAGGTCAGGAGATCGAGACCATCCTGGCTAACACGGTGAAACCCCGTCTCTACTAAAAATACAAAAAAACTAGCTGGGCGAGGTGGCGGGCGCCTGTAGTCCCAGCTACTCCGGAGACTGAGGCAGGAGAATGGCGTGAACCTGGGAGGCGGAGCTTGCAGTGAGCTGAGATCCGGCACTCCACTTCCACTCCACTGGGTGACAGAGCAAGACTCCGCCTCAAAAAAAAAAAAAAGAAGAAGAAGAGGGGTTGAGGCCTGGCATGGTGGCTCACACCTGTAATCCCAGAACTTTGAGAGGCCGAGATAGGCGGATCACTTGAGCCCAGGAGTTCGAGACCAGCCTGCCCAATGTGGTGAAACCCAATCTCTACTAAAAATACAAAAATTAGCTAGGTGTGGTGGCTCACGCCTGTAATCTCAGCTACTTGGGAGACTGAGACACAAGAATCGCTTGAACCTGGGAAGTGAAGATTGTAGTGAGCCGAGATTGCACCACTGCACTCCAGCCTGGGCAACAGAGTGAGAATCTCTCAAAAAAACAAAAAAACAGGGCTTGAAAAACCGCAAATGTAATCCCTATCTTGTGCTAGCTAAATGGCTGTGTTCCATTCCTGTGTGTCAAGAGCAACACTTGACCACTGTCAGTCAGGTCACTTCATTTCATATTAACTCAGCTCCTCTCACTGACATCTAATACCACATTAGGTCCTGGGGATGCAGGAGAACTGACCTTCCCTTTACATAGTTTGGGAGTGGGGACAGACACAATGAATGACATTATGGTAAAGGTTATAGCACAGGATGCAAAGACAGCACCCCAGGAGGGAGACTCAGATATAGGGAATAAGAACACTTACAGCCAGGCCCAAGAATTGCTTCATGAAGTCCAAGCTAGAGTGGGTCTGAAAGGATGAAAGGAGTAATAAGCATGGCAGAAGGGAGTAGAGAAGGAGAGATGAAAGGTAATGATGATAAAGTGAACACTTGTGAAATGCAAAGTGGCACATCACCTTTGTTGGGAATAGCTCAACTGACAGTGGGGGTAAGAGGTAGATCACACTTAGGGGTCTGGAGTTTATCCCAAGGCAAGAGCAAGTCAAGGAAAAATTTTAAGCAGTGGAATGCCATGGATAAATTTTCATTTTGAAGTTCAACCTACAGCCTGGCACAGTGGCTCACTCCCAGCACTCTGAGAGGCTGACGCAGGGGGATTGCTTGAGCCCAGGAGTTCGAGACCAGCCTGGGAAACACAGTGAGATCCCATCTCTATTAAAAAAGGAAAAAAAGGAGTTCAACCTAGTGGTAGTTTTTCAGTGACAAAAGTATAGGCAGAAAGATTGGTCAGGAGGCTGTTACAGTAATCCAGACAGTCTCAAGTGAGACAGCCAATGGAGCATAGGAGGAAAGTGAGTTGAGAAATATTTTAGAAAAGTCAAATAGCACAACTTGGTACTAAGGGCCTAAATATTGGGGGAAGAAGCATCAAGGTCAAGATTCAGGATTTTAGCTTTGGGTAATTAGTAGGTTATAGGAAAAACAGGAACAGGATGAAGTTGTCAGGGAACAACGATGAATTCTATTTTGTACATGTTGAGTTTGAGGAAACTGTAATATCCAAAACAAAGATGTCTGGTACACAGTTGAATATATGCCTTTAGAGTTCAGGAAGAAAAACATGAACTGGAGATGACAGATTTGGAAATCACAAGCCAATAGCAGGGGTGACTGAGTGGCTAGCATCAGGCAGGGAAATATGCAGAATGAGCTAAAATGACAAGGACACAACTCTAAGAAATAACAAAATTTAAGATATAGGAAGTAGAAGAGGAGCCCGGAAGGAAACTGAGAAAAGCAGCCCTAGAAACAAAGAAAGAAAAAAAAAATCAGAAGGGAATGGTACACTGGAGTCAAGGGAGAAGAGAATTTTAAGAAAGCAGTTCACCATGGCACATGTACACCTATGTAACAAACCTGTACATTCTGCACATGTACCGCTATGTAACAAACCTGTACATTCTGCACATGTACCCCAGAACTTAAAGTAAAATTAAAAAAATAAAAATAAAGGCTGGGTATGGTGGCTCACACCTGCCTGTAATCCCAGCACTTTGGAAGGCTGAGGCAGGCAGATCACTTGAGGTCAGGAGTTCAAGACCAGCCTGGCCAACATGGTGAAACCCCATCTCTACTAAAAACACAAAAAGAAAAAAAAAAAAGAAAAAGAAAAAAATTAGCTGGGCATGGTGGTGTGCACCTGTAATTTCATCTACTCAGAAGGCTGAGGCACTGAGAATCGCTTGAACCCAGGAGGTAGAGGTTGCAGTGAGCCAAGATCATGCCACTCTACTCCAGCCTGGCGACAGAGTGAGACTCTGGCTCAAAAAAAACAACAACGACAAAAAAAAAAAACGAAAAGAGAATCAGTGGCAATAAATAAGTAAATAGAGAGAAAAAAGAAAGCAGTTTCAGTTGGGTGCAGTAGCTCACACCTGTAATCCTAACACTTTGGGAGGCCAAGGCAGGCAGATCGCTTGAGCTCAGGAGTTGGAGACCAGGTTGGGCAACACGGCAAAATCCTGTCTTTATTTAATTTTTTTTTTTTTTCTTTTAAATTTAAAAGGCAGTTTTTACAAGGGCAAATGCTGCTGCATTATTAAGGAGGCTAAAGACTACAAAGTGTCATTTGAGTCTAGCACTGAGGAAGTCACTGATGGATTTAAGGAGAGCAGTTTTATTGCAGTGATACAAACAAAAAACCAAGGGTAGGTACCCTGGGAACCAACTGGGAACAAAAGAACGAGAGACAGCTTTAGGTTGAGGACAGAGGTCCCTGAGTAAGCAGGGAGAAATATGACCTAAAGCATACAGAGAATTGGTCCCAGACAAGTGAAGGGCTCCCATTTCCTCTGAGATGGGAGTAGAGCATAAGTTTGAGAGTAGTGGGCAAAGAGGAAGAGCAGGAAGCTCAAAGTTCTTACTTATTGGACTGTTTTTTTCTCTTAAAAGGACATTTATTGACCACAAAAAAAGGGAGATAAGTAAGAAAGTAGAAGGTTTGAAAAAGCTATTGTTGAAGACAGGAGATAGAGGCCGGCATGGTGGCTCATGCCTGTAATCCCAGCACTTTGGGAAGCCGAGGTGGGTGGATCACCTGAGGTCAGGAGTTAGAGACCAGCCTGGCCAACATAGGTGAAACTCTGTCTCTACTAAAAATACAAAAATTAGCCAGCTGTGGTGGTGCACACCTGTAATACCAGCTACTCCGGAGGCTGAGGCCCAAGAATCTCTTGAACCCAGAGGCAGAGGCTGCAGTGAGCTGAGATTTTGCTACTGCACTCTGGCCTGGGAAACAGAGTGAGACTGTCTCAAACAAAAAACAAACAAACAAAAAAAGAGGAAATTAGACCTGACTGAGGACCCAGAAGGTGCTACAGGCTCACAAAATCTTGACCAGCTCTACAGAATCCCCTTTATTTTAAATTTCAATTCCAGAGTCATTCTGATGGAAATGAAAAATAGTACATAAGTACTATTTATGTACTAAGTATGTATTATGTATTAGTATTATGTACTAATGTGCTAAGTAGGGCTACTTAGCAATATTTATCAAAATGCAAACGCATTTGTCTTTTGACCTGGCAACCTTACTTCTGGGAATGTATATAACAAATACTCCTGGCAGGTATGCAGAATGATACATATACATAGTTATTCACTGGAGCACTATTAGTGAGCAACAGAAATGGAAACAACCCAACTAAATGCCCATAAGAAAAGACAGGTTAAATAATGCATTCTGGCCAGGCGTGGTGGCTCACGCCTCTAATCCCAGCACTTTGGGAGGCTGAGATGGGAAGATCAGTGTGAGGCCAGAAGTCTGAGACCAGCCTGGTCGTCATGGTGAGACCCCCATCTCTGTCAAATAAATAAATACATAGGAGAAAAAATTGTTTAAACAAACATTAAAAACCACTGTCATATACTGCCTCAAAAAAATATAACACCACCATCTATAAAAAAGAATTGAGGGCCAGGCGCAGTGGCTCGCTCAGGGCATGGAGCCTGGTTTTTGGTAGAGAAAAACTATTAAAAATAGTACAGCTGCAAACAGTAGCTCATGCCTGTAATCCCAACACTTTAGAAGGCTGAGGTGGGACGATCGCTTGAGCCCTGGAATTGTAGACTAGCATGGGCAACATGATGAGACTGTCTCTACAAAAAATAAACAAAATTAACTAGGCATGGTGGCATGCACCTGTAGTCCCACCTACTTGGGAGGCTGAAGTGGGAGGATTGCTTGGGCCCAGGAGGTAGAGGCTGCAGTGACCTGTGATCACACCATTGTACTCCAGCCTTGGCGACAGAGTGAGACCCCCATCTACCAAAAAAAAAAAAAGTACCCACAGGAGAGTGGGTGGGACAAATAATTCTCAATGCGTATACCATGTTATACTGTTAGGATGTTGAGCCATATGTAACACTTTACCTACTCAAAACAAAAAAACTTAAAATCTCTTTTAAGCTTTCCTAAATTATAGATCCTCTCTTCAGAAAAATGCACCTAACTATGGAAGCACCAGCATCCCTGTACCTTAGGTTGGGAAAGTCATGATCTACATGCAGGGGTTAAATGTTGTGATGTCTGCAATTTACTATTTTAAAACTTCAGCAAAAATGAAACAACCAGGTCATAACGTTAAAAACTACTAAAACCAGGCGGGGCGCAGTGGCTCATGCCTGTAATTCCAGCACTCTGGGAGGCCTAGGCGGGCGAATCACTTCAGGTCAGGAGTTCAAGGTGACGGCGGAAACCACATGTCTTTAAAAAACAAAACAATACACTATTAAATCTAGATGACGACAGGTTTAGGGAAGTTCGTTATATTACTCTACTTTTCTGATAATAAATTTCAATGACAAAAAGTAAATGAAAATATAAAAGCAGTATCAAAAACGCCAAACCCGTGCTCTGGGCTCCAGTATCCTTCATTTCTTGTCACAGCAGATACAAACAAGGTACCCTGAGTCTTACCGGATCTGCTCCATGGCTTCCCGAGTCAGGGTTCTGGGCGGGGCACCAGGCGCCTCCATTTGCCTCCGAATTTTCTGGAATCGGATTGCTTTTTTCTGTCCTTTCAGGGTGCTGGGGGAAAAGAACCAATGGCAGAAGCCATGCGTGGAAGCAGAATGGATGTTTGAAGAGCCTCAGGCTAAATCATGGAGCGCCCAGCCCTCTTCTCTTTGATCGTAAGGGCAACCGGGCCGTGTTGCCGGCTTAGAGCTGCTCTGTACACCCAGAAAGCTAACACCTAGAACAATAACTGCCTGTAAGCATGCCGAACTCTCTAAACTGATGATGAAATACGTTACTAATGAAGGGACCAGTGGTCCCTGGGGAGCTGAACACCTCACGCTGCGCGACTAACAACGGGTAAGAGGAAACAAGGGCCGCTGCGCAAGCAGCGGCAGGACACCCGGCGCCAAGGGGGCGCGGCCTGGGGCGCCGGGGCGCGAGGCCCAGCTTCAAGCTGAGGGCCCAAGGAGAAGCCGGTACCTCTCCACCTCCTGCAGCTCCCGTTCCTCCGGCTCCCAGTCGGAATCGGGGTCCGGCTCCCGGCCGATAGGGCCTGGGCCCGCCACCTCCCAGGTCGCGAACCCACAGCGAGCGACGGCAGCGCAAAGGCGCCCCCCCAGCAAGACACTCAGGGAAACCGCCATGTCGACGCAAACCAGCCTTCAGCAGTCTGCTACGAAACAGCAGCGGAAGTAGCCGGGTAAGGCCGGAAGTGGAAGGGGCGGGCCGGAAGCTGGGTAGTAGCAAGCATTTCCCTCTTCACTTGGTGGGCGTAAGATCTGGGCTCGGGCTGCTCAGTGGCCCACCCCTTCTGGCTGTAGCTGTGGAGAGGGCTTGGCTGAAACGTGAGGGCCGAAATGAGGTACAGGACGCTCCTGGAAAACTGCATAAATTTTAATTAAAGTATGGATTCAGTTTCCAAGAGCCGTCCCTCCGCCCCAGCGGCTCCCCAGGCCTGCCTGTCTCCGCCACCTTGGTGGGCAGGGCTTCCGCTCGGCAGTCTTCTGACGGCGACAGCCCAGTGCCTTGGGCACTCGGCTCCTCTGGGAAAGGGGCTCTTTGTCTCCTGGATGACCTCCAGCCCAGGGCCGCACCTAGGGTTCAGACCCATCACCTAGCGATAAACCCATGCTAAGGCTTGATGAGCAGAAATGAGTACATGGCTGGCCTTGGCGCCTCTTCATCTTCTAGTCTTAACTGATCCCCAGTTAATCTTAGGGTATTGAGGAATTCTTGGTGTCTTTGTATTTTGCCTTTTACAAATGGGGTTCCTGGGCAGGGCTTTTCAAAGAGGAACTTGGTGGCAGTCTTTCATTTAGCAAAGATTGAATGCCCTTTGGAAACCCTTTGGAAACCTGGGGAGGTTCTCCAGGAGAGGTAGAGTGCTTCCCTCCTGCTTTTACCTGAACTGATTGATGCTGAGGAGTGCTCTGGAACGCTGCAACACGGGTGCGGACGCAGGGCAGAGGGCAACTTTGGCTGTTCTGTGTTCAGAGTTTACCATGGAGGGCAAGGTGCATTCAGTCCATGAGTCAGATGCCACTCTTTCCGGTTGCAGAAGATAGCCCTGCTTTGGGGTTAAAGTGGGTGGCACTGATCCTGCCAGGACTCGGTTTATGGCTTCTAGCCTTCTGCTGGCTTGTCCTTCTGCAGTGGAAACATGGATGTCCCTGAGTTGGTACTCACAGAAGAGATTGGCTCACCTCTTTCCCAGCTGTGGCCCAATTACTAACACAGAGGAAGGGCATCCCATGCTTCCCTCCATTGTCTTTCCCACACTGTATTGTAATTGGTATGGTATGTCTTCTTGTCCATGTTCCTGTTACCTCTGTTGAGTGCTAGGACTGTATTTCTGCCATTTCTATCACCAGGGTCTAGTGTACAGAAAGGATTAAATAGGCCTGGTGCGGTGGCTCACACCTGTAATCCTAGCACTTTGGGAGGCTGAGTCGGGTGGATCACCTGAGCTCAGGAGTTCAAGACCAGCCTGGGCTAAATGGTGAAAACAAAAAATACAAAAGTTAGTCAGGCATGGTGGTGTGTGCCTGTAGTCCCAGCTACTCGGGAGGCTGAGGCAGGAGAATTACTTGAGCCTGTCAGCCGAGGTTGCAGTGAAGTGAGATCAAGCCATTGTACTTCAGCCTGGGCGACAGAGCATGACCTTGTCTCAGAAAAAAAAAAAGAAAAGAAAACAAAAAAGAAAGGGGTAAATAAATGGGTACCCTAACTTCCCCATTCTTACACCGGTGGAAGTGCCTTATATTTTGGGGGCATCCAAGCTCTATGCTTGCTAGTGGGATTTACACAGGTCAAAATGACCAAAGATAGTTTTGCATACTTACGGCTAGTCAGCCTGATTCTGGCACTGGAAAAATAGTGCCTCCCAGCCTTCTTCATTGACAATGAACAGGAGTTGATGGCTGCCGGCTCTCCTGTCCAGGTGAAGTTCTTGGGCTGCAGATGGCACCGGGGAACATGTGGGATTGCAGCATTCATGCTTGACAGTGCCCCTAAGATCCTGGGGATCGATTTATGGGGCAGAACTGGATGCAGCAAATGAGGAGGGCCCTGCTCTGTGGCAGCCCCTCTTAGGAGCACAAATAGAACCAGACTCACAGGTTTCAGTTCTTGACTGCCCAGCCTGTCCTAACGAAATCTAGGCTAGAGGAGAAGAGCAGCCCCTTACCACATTTTTATGTGAGTTTGGATGGAGCGTTGGACGAAGGAGGTAACTGAACAAAAATCTCTTCTAGGCCATGGCCACTATTTAACCAGATACTCCTTTGAGGTTCAACAAAAACAGTAGACCCAACAGATTTGCTACTAGCCCAGGGAATAGTGAAAGCGGCAGCTCTTTTGTTGGCCCAAATCTGTTTACTTATCTCCCATTAGAGCCAGGGCACTGACAGTGCTAGGGAGAAAATTATACAGAAGCCCCTGAGGGTAGTGGCCTTGTTATTTGTCAGTCATGAGTGTGGGGTTATTTGGGGACAGGAATATAGAGAGCAGGTTTCCTGTAAATAAGAAAGTTTGGAGCTGCGCTTTGCTAGATGTCATATCTAAAACAAAGGAGCTTGGGAACAGACGTAAAAGGAATCAACAGACCCTCTCCCAAGGTCCAGCTAGTGCACTCTGCTTTCCCAGGCTCCACTGACAGATACCATCACACAAGCCTCCTTTGTTGAGACCACCACCATGTGTTGGGATGACAGCCCTTGTTCCCTTTTCCTCTGGGAGGCTTCACAGGGACCCTCACCCGACTCTCATGAAGTTTTTTCTGGCCCTGGGGGCCAGGGTGCTGCAGACGGGTGAGCTGCTCTACAATACCCAGGCTTCGGATGAGAGTCTCCCTTTGTAGCAGGGCCTTCATCCGCTCCAGCTCCTCCTCTTCCATAATTTGTTGAGGCCTCATGGTATCCAACTGTCCCAGCAGCAGCTACAAGGTACATGAGAGATACATGCAGGATCTCCAAGGATGAGTCCCAAACCATCGCCCAGGATGGCTGCAGGCCTCCTGCCCACTCTACCCTCATCCCTTCCCTGACCCAGGACAGTTCCTTTTGCTGTCCATTCTCTCACTTCATCTTCCAAAGGATCAGATTCAATGTACCGATTAGGAACTCTCTCTCTCTCTTGTGCATGGGGGGAGAGGACAGCAGAGATTAATTCCCGTCTCTAGTTGTCCCAACCCATTTTCCCGCAGAAAGATAGCCACAAAACCCCCGGCACCTCTTTCTCCCAGTTGTGGTTCCTGTAAGCCAAGCGGGTGGAATGGCTCCGGAGCCCTGCTCTGGGTTGGCTTTTCTCCCCAGCTGATTCACCCTGGTTCTGGTCCTTGGCCTTTTGCCTCTTACTGCCCAAGATCTCCTGCTGTTCCTGCTTAAGGCGGATCTCCTCCAGTTGCTGCCTGACAAGACACAGCAGCTTCAGACACTAGAGAAATGGTGTTGGGGAGAAGAGGGGTGAGGAAAAATGGGGATGGGGAAAGAGTAGGAAATTATAATCTGTTCTTAGGACTGATGGGAGAGCAATGACGGGGGAAGACAGGAAACCTACTAAACTGAAAAGAGTCACTAAGAGTCTGATATGATTTATAGCTCCATTCCTCTGCTCAAGTGTCTGACTTCCTCTTCCCCTGCTGGGAAGCAGTGCAGCTTCAGGACTTGTTCCCACCTAGGTGTGCAGAGGAGAATATCGGTCAAAGCACCTGGCACACTCCTCTCTGGCCTTGGAAGCAGCAGTCTCCTGGAAGAGGGAGCCATTGTGCTTGAAGAAGCGGGCATACTTCTCTGTGTCAGGCCCAGGGTAGATCCGCCGGTATTTTCCCAGGTGAGAATCCTCATATCGTTCCTGGTCCAGCATTGCCACATGGGATGACTCAGTTTTTTCTTTCCTGTGGAAAGCAAGCTCAAGTGAGTCAGAGGAGAGCTGTGGGAATGTTCAGTAGGGAAAGGAAGACTGACTAAGGTTTGGAGCCCCTCCTACTGGGTTCTTGACCTCCCGGGCCCATGCCCAAGTAGGGAAAGCTGCCAAGCCCATCTTTGGCAAGCCCCAAATGTGGGTAGCCATGAAAATAGGCTTGGGCCGGGCGCGGTGGCTCATGCCTGTAATCCCAGCACTTTGGGAGGCCGAGACAGGCAGATCACAAGGTCAGGAGATCAAGACCATCTTGGCTAACATGGTGAAACCCCGTCTCTACTAAAAATACAAAAAATTAGCCGGGCGTGGTGGTGGGTGCCTGTGGTCCCAGCTACTCGGGAGGCTGAGGCAGGAGAATGGCGTGAACCCAGGAGGCGGAGCTTGCAGTGAGCTGAGATTGCGCCACCGCACTCCAGCCTGGGCGACAGAGCGAGACTCTGTCTCACAAAAAAAAAAAAAAAAAAGAAAATAGTCTTGACTTCCAGAAATCTGATTTACTTTTCTTTTCTTTTTTGAGACAGGTTCTTGCACTGTTGCCCAGGCTGGAGTACACTAGCACAATCTCCGCTCACTGCAACCTCTGCCTCCCAGGTTTAAGCAGTTCTCCTGCCTCAGCCTCCCAAGTAGCTGGGATTACAGGCATGCACCACCATGCCTGGCCAATTTTTGTATTTTTAGTAGAGACAGGGTTTCACCATGTTGGCAAGGCTGGACATCAAGTGATCCACCCACCTCGGCCTCCCAAAGTGCTGGGATTATAGGCGTCAGCCACTGTACTCGGCCTGATTTTCATCTTAAGTGGAGAGAGGTCTACTCATAAGCTAGCACTCCATTATCATAGTCTTTTAGGTTTCTGATTGTAAAAGTAACATATGTTTTGATATAAGTTTTCCATTTGGGGAAAAAAAAAAAAAAGTGGCCAGGCATGGTGGCTCACACCTGTAATTCCAGCACTTTGGCAGGTGGATCACTTGAAGTTGGGAATTCGAGACCAGCCTGGTCAACATAGTGAAACCCTGTTTCTACTAAAAATACAAAAATTATCTGGGCATGGTGGTGTGTGCCTGAAGTCCCAGTTACTTGGGAGGCTGAGGCAGGAAAATTTTTTGAACCCAGCAGGTGGAAGTTGCAGTGAGCCAAGATTGCGGCACTGCACTCCAGCCTAGATGACAGCGTAAGACTAGTCTCAAAAAAAAAAAAAGAAAAGAAAAAGAAAAAAGTAATATATGTTCATCACAGAAAATTTAGAAGAGCAGAAAGAAGATAAAGTCTCCCATAATCTTACTATGCAATTAGCCTGTTGATTATGAGCATGGATCTAAGGCAGGACCTCCTGACTTTGAATCCTGGCTCTGCCACTCACTAGCTTGTGCGTCCGTCCGTCCGTCCTTCCTTTTTTTTTTTTTTTTTTTTTTTTTGAGACAGAGTCTTGCTCTGTCGTCCAGGCTGGAGTGCGGTGGCACAATCTCAGCTCACTGCAACCTCCGCTTCCTGGGTTCAAGCAATTCTTCTGCCTCAGCCTCCCGAGTAGCTAGTACCACCACTGCCCAGCTATTTTGTATTTTTAGTAGAGATGGGGTTTCACCATTTTGGCCAGGATGGTCTCAATCTCTTGACCTCCTGATTTGCCCGCCTTGGCCTCCCAAAGGGCTGAGATTACAGGCGTGAGTCACTGCGCCTGACCGCTTGCTTGCTTTCTTTAAATGAAAATGAAATAATACAACAATATTTTTATTTTATTTTTTAATTTAATGTTTTGAAACAAGGTCTCACTCTATCGCCCAGGCTGGAGTGCAGTGATGCAGTCTCAGTTCACTATAACCTCGGCCTCCCAGGCTCAAGCCATCCTCTCACCTCAGCCTGCTGAGCAGCTGGGACCACAGGCATGCACCACCATGTCTGGCTAATTTTTGTATGTTTTGTAGAGACAGGGTTTTGCATGTTGCCCAGGCTGGTCTCAAACTCATGAGCTCAAGTGATCCACCCGCCTCGGCCTCCTAAAGTGCTGGGATTACAGGCATGAGCCACCACAGCTGGCCACAATATTTTTAAATGGCTTCCTAGTACTCTAGTGTACGATTGTATTTTGTTTATTTAGTCCAGTACTGTTCAACCATTTTTCCTTACTGAAAGACACATTTCATGACCCTCAGGTACACAGTCCAGTCTTGTGGGAATAGCCAGTATATTTACAGTTCTACTTCACTCCCATTCATCACGCAGACATCTGAGTGCTTACGGTGTCCCAGGCCCTGTGGCTCTCATGGGGAATCAAACACACACTGCCCCCTGCATACTGGAATGCAAGTGGGAAGAGCAATGTGGTCATAGTGGTAACATACATATCATTAACAAATTACAATTTTAGTATTGGTAACCAGTTACCATGTTTGTAACTCATTTTACAAAGAAAACAACAATGGGTAACCAACACAGATGTAAATGATTCTCTATTATTGAATGACTAAACTGTTTTCTGTGTTTCTTTGTTACAAAGTTTCTCAGGAACTGGTTTCTAAAGGAGCTTTGTTAGAAAAACAAACCAGCTAATCAAACCACAGAAAGCTCCTTATGTGCTAACATGAGAATGGTTCTAAAATACATTGCTAACCAGGGTGCAGACAGTGTGAAAGTTATGCCTCTGTCTGGGTAGGCAGGGAGAAAAATATTTTGTATAAATACATATACATTAAATCCTTACTATATACACGATAGTAGGAATGTTGATTGGCTCCAGAGAGTAAAACTGAGTACCTGGAGGAGAAGGGGAGGAGAAAGACTATCCCCTGTATTTTTAAAATTTTGAACATATCTATGATACATGATTTTTTTTTTTTTGAGACCAGGTCTCACTGTGTCACCCAGGCTGGAGTGCAGTGGTGCAAACACGGCTCACTGCAGTCTTGACCTCCTGGGCTCAAGTAACTCTCCCACCTCAGACTCCTGAGTAGCTGGGAATACAGGCATGCCACCATGCCCAGCTAATTTTTTTATTTTTAAATTATTATTCTTTTGTTTCTTTTTTGTGTTTTAGGTACAGAGTCTCACATGTTGCCCAGTCTGGTCTTGAACTCCAGGGCTCAAGCAATCCTCCTGCCTCGGCCTCCCAAAATGCTGAGATTACAGATATGAGCCACCAAGCCTGGCCCTGTGATTTTTTAATGCAAATATGAACATATTATTTATGCAAAAAGTTGTTTTTGATAGCAAATCAGCCCCAGGCCATATTCTCCATCTAAAGGAGGACTTTTAGTCTCAGGAATAATGAAGAACTAAACACATGCCAGACACCTAGCACACCTCGATTCTCGTGGCTGTTGGTAGCACTGGAAAAGCCGTTCCTTGACTCGCCGCTTATCCTCCTCCATCACCTTCCTTTTGTCACAGCCCCGGAGGTTGACAAGGGTCATAGCATCACAGAGAAGTGCATCCTTTACCTCTTGATCAAGGCGTGAGTCAGTGGTAAAGCTTGGAGAGTGGTTTACCTGCCAGGAAGAGTCATTATACACCCCTTTCCCTGACCACCTGAGCAGGTGGTAGCCTCTTGCAGGCAGAACTAGAGGATCTGAGATATTCCTCTCCCATGGCCTCAGCCAGGGAGGCTGGATGCTCTGGCTTCCAAGGCCACAAAACTCTGCCATAGAGATCTCCAATTCACAGACCAGTGAGAGCAAATCAGCTGGCCTGCCTCTCTAGATAGTGTGTCCCTAAAAACTTACATTAGGGCACTGGGGATCCCAAACCTGCATTCCTATGGTAGAGGCCAAAAACCACCAAGATTTGACTCAGCAGGTCAAAAGGGTAGAGATCTTATGCCTTCTGCTGATTCCCACCCACCCCAGGGTTTTCACATCTCCCATTCTGTGTGCCACCACCTGAGTATACCCCTGTCCCAGGTGTCCTATTCAAGGAGGCCTCTGGACCTTGGTTTTGCAAGGAGATAATCCTCACCTCTAGCAGCCAGGGCTTCAACTTGTGGTCCAACAAGATGTCAAAACCAAGGATCTCAAAACAGGCACATGTACCTCCATTCAGATACTGGGGAAAACAGGTTCGGTAGTTGTGGCGTAGAACAGAATGGGCTGAGATGATGGTTTTGATGATGATGTCCTCGATGTCCCCCCACAGCTCTCCAGGGTTGTAGCTGTGCTCTTGCAGCCAGATGTTGAGTGTCGACAGCTTCCTGCGAGGCCCAGTGCTCAGAGGAAGGCCAGTTTCTAGGCCACTGGGGCCAGGCTGTAGGCAGGAGGCTCCCTCACACTAACCCTAATTGCATGCCTGGGCTTTGAAGGGCTGCTACCAGTTTGGAGCAGGGACTAGTTACCAGGGTGGGGTTTGGGGCTGCAGTTAGAGCTCCAAAGTGCAGGCACAGGACAGGGTCTATAAAGGCTGAGTTTCCCTGGGCAATTAGCCTCCCAAGAGCCAGCTCGGTTTCATGGGCTACTGGGACTATGGGGCTAAGCAGCAGAGGAAGCAGGAGAAAACAGAGTAGCGAGTACCTCTTACTGCCCACAGTACCATCCCGGACAAAATTCTCATTGTGTTTGTTGATAGCATAGTTGGTCAGGTGCATGCAGACATTGTCCTGTGGAGAGAGAGTGGCCCTGTGGTCTCAGACTGCATGTGGCCGTCCTCTCCAGCCCTTCATTGCCTTCTTACTCCCCACCCCTCCCAAGGATCTCTTGTCTCCTGTCTCTCTCCACCAGAGGACTGCTATTCTGGACGGTCCTGGGGCAGAGGGTGTGCTGGGCTCCTCCAGGTGCTGACCTTTTCTCATTTACCACCTACCAAACACTTGCCTCCCAGCTAGATACTGCAGCTCTTGCTGACTTCATTCCTTGTTCTTTGGTGACAGTGACAAACCTCTCTACCATGTTTCTCTAGAGAACCTCAGCACTCATGGTAGTGGAAAAGAAGAGTGCTTCCCAGTCCCCTTACCAGGTTGTTATGGCTGGGCTCCACATAGGGTGTGGTGGCAAAACGGGCCAGGCCCTCCTCATACATGAAGATCCGGAGAGGGTCACAGGATGTGATCAGGACGTAGACTCGCATATCAAACTTGAAGCCATCAATGAGGAAGGGCTGGGAGCACACAAACCCATGAGGGAATAATAACACGTTTGAAGTGCCTACTATGAGCTGTTGTAAGTGCTTCACATACACAGCTCATTGAATTTCCATAATAACCATGTAAAGTAGTTACTGTTATTACTCCCACTTAATAAATGAGGAGAGGCCAGGCGTGGTGGCTCATGCCTATAATCCCAGCACTTTGAGAAGCTGAGGAGGGTGGATCACAGGGTGAGGAGTTCAAGACCAGCCTGGCCAAGATGGTGAAACCCCGTGTCTACTAAAAATACAAAAATTAGCTGGGTGTGGTGGTGGGTGCCTGTAATCCCAGCTACTCGGGAGGCTGAGGCAGAGAATTGCTTGAACCTGGGAGGTGGAGGTTGCAGTGAGCCGAGATCGTGTCACAGCACTACAGCCTGGGCGACACAGCGAGACTCTGTCTCAATCAATCAATAAAGAGACAGAGGCACAGAGAGGGTAAGAAACTTGCCCAAGGTCACATATCTGGGAAGTGGAAAGCTGAGATTTAACCCTAGGCAGGCTGGTTGTGAACCATGGCTGGATACTGCTTCCACGAAAAGGGGGCTAGTGGGAAAGGTAGAAGCCTAGGACCAGCTTCCTTCCTGGCTTTTGGGAGAGTCGAGGCAGCCCAGTGCTGGGTGTTGGGGAAGGCTGATGGTCCTGAGGCATCCTTCACCTTGGAGATGTATTGCTGGCAGATCATATGCTCTCCTGGCTTGATCTCCCGGGGATTTCGGGTAATGAAGATGCCACGTCCCTGACAGCCACTGTCTGGCTTGCAGATATACGTGCGGGCTTTTCGCTGACGACCGTAGGACTGGAAGTCCCCGTAGCTATGTGTAGAGAAGGCCTGGTCAAAAGGTTTCTGTGTATCATGGCTTTCCCACGGCCCCATGGAGCTCTTCCTGCTATCTAGTCCATGCTCTTCCTGGAACACTCAGTCTCAGACCCGACCCTCTTTTCTTTGACCAGCTGAAACTTTCTCATTCCACTTCCATCCCTCTGAGACATTCCTAGGTCACAAGACCAGAGCCTGGAGGGAACTCTGAGAACAACCCTTTTCCTCCCCATGGTATCTCAGCATGGAAGCCAGACCCACTCACTCTGCGGGGAGGCACCAGGTGCGGGGGAAGATGTTGTATTCAGAGGGATAGAGTTTGTGCATGCGGTTGAGGTTCCGAGCCAGCAGATCTTTGCGGCAGATTTCTGTCATGCCAGGGAAGTGGTTGATTTTCTGAAACACAGCCAGTTAGTACGAGCCCCCAGAGTAAGTGGCAGTTCCTAGCACCTGGGCATCCCAGGAAGCAGGTGGAGGAGAATTGGGAAGGTTAAGGGAGAAGTCACAGTGGAGGTAAGCACTGCACCGAGGACCTCAAGGGCAAAAATAGGAAGATTCCTTGAGGCAGGTGAGAAAACCTTCTGTGACTCCTACCCAACACACACATCCACACTGAGCTCAGCAAATGAGGGGCAGTGAGAAAGGATGTACCTAGCCAAGACTGTGGCTTCCACAGTCCACCTTCTAACATCCCTCAGACCACCAAGCCTAGTCCTCTAACAATAACTAGTGCATGGTAGCACAAAGCAGACAATGAGATGAAAGCATTTCCCAAAAGACACAAAAGAGAAAAGGAAACTAAGAACCAGCCCCAAGGAATGTGGTACCATGGCACCCACAGAGGGTGTGGCATCGCCCTGGTGCCTGCCAGAAACCCCTGGCTGCTCTGTCCTGCTCTGTCCTGCCGGGTGGGTGGCAGCATCCGGGATGCCACCAAGCAAAGAACAAATAATG
Source organism: Rhinopithecus roxellana (assembly GCF_007565055.1). Classification (NCBI taxonomy): domain Eukaryota; kingdom Metazoa; phylum Chordata; class Mammalia; order Primates; family Cercopithecidae; genus Rhinopithecus; species Rhinopithecus roxellana. Next base: position 120,130,830 of record NC_044553.1, on the reverse strand, counting down.
AAATAGGATGTGCCCACCAGACACTTCCTTCAGGTAATTCCAGAGACCCAGGAGGAGAATCTTTCCATTGGAAAAGAATACCCTGGGGGTGGTCTTTCCTGTGCTCTCTCACTGGCTTTCCCAGTCACTGGCTGCACTCACTGTATGAACTTAGTATTTCTCACTCTCCATGTCCTAACCAAGGAATATCTGCTGCTCAGGGCTGTTCTTGAGGATTTAATGGGCTAATAACATAAAAGCATTTAACACAGGGTCTGTTGTACAGTAAGTCCTCAATGAATGCTGCTAATTATTGTTATCCTCATGCCGTTTTTTTGTTTTTGTTTTTGTTTTTGTTTGGTTTTTTTTTTTTTTGAGACGGAGTCTTGCTCTGTCGCCCGGGCTGGAGTGCAGTGGCTGGATCTCAGCTCACTGCAAGCTCCGCCTCCCGGGTTCATGACATTCTCCTGCCTCAGCCTCCCAAATAGCTGGGACTACAGGCGCCCGCCACCTCGCCCAGGCTAGTTTTTTGTATTTTTTAGTAGAGACGGGGTTTCACCATGTTAGCCAGGATGGTCTCGATCTCCTGACCTCGTGATCCGACCGTCTTGGCCTCCCAAAGTGCTGGGATTACAGGCTTGAGCCACCGTGCCCGGCCTATCCTCATGCCGGTTTTTTTTTTTTTTTTTCCCCTTCCCTGAGACAGGGTCTCCCTCTGTCGCCCAAGCTGGAATGCAGTGGTGTGATCTCAGCTCACTGCAGCCTCTGCCTCCCAGGCTCAAGAGATCCTCCTATCTCAGACTCCCAAATAGCTGGGACTAAAGTCATGCACCACCATGCCTAGCTAATTTTTTTATTCTTTTTGTATTTTTGGTAGAGACTGGGTTTTGCCTGTTGCTGGTCTCAAAGTCCTGAGTTCAAGCAACCTGCCTGCTTTGGCTTCCCAAAGGGATTTTAGGCATGAGCCATTGTACCCAGCCTGCTATCCTCATTTTACAAATGCCCCTCCTTTGGAACTTTTTTTTTTTTTTTTTTTTTTGAGATGGAGTCTCGCTCTGTTGCCCAGGCTGGAGTGCAATGACGCAATCTTGGCTCACTGCAATCTCCTCCTCCCAGGTTCAAGCGATCCTCCTGCCTCAGCCTCCTAAGTAGCTGGGATTACAAGTGTGTGCCACCACGCCTGGCTAATTTTTGTATTTTTAGTAGAGATGGGGTTTTACCATGTTGGTCAGGCTGGTCTTGAACTCCTGACCTTGTGATCTGCCTGCCTCGGCCTCCCAAAGTGTTAGGATTACAGGCGTGAGCCACCGTGCCTGGCCTTGTTTTTTATTTTTAAAACTAGGGTCTCACTCTGTCACTCACCCAGGCTGGAGTATAGTGGCATGATCTCTGCTCATTGCAACCTCTACCTTTCTGGGTTCAAGGGAACTCCTGACCTGAAGTGATCCACCCGCCTCGGCCTCCCAAAGTGGTGAGATTACAGGTGTGAGCCACCACGCCCAACCTCCTTTGGAGCTTCTTGAGAACTTCTAGCACTTGCTTTCTCTCTTCGGCACCTCTCCCAAGACTAGTCATGGGACAGGTTTTAATTTCCTCAACTTCCTGCCTTGCTTCCCCAAAGAATAAGCCTGCAGACCCTTTTAAATTATTTTATTGCTGATCACCACAAACACCCAATTAGAGGATAATAAAAATATCACAAGGCAGTTCTATTCTTGTGGACCCCAGTGGATCATTCCTGAATTTCTTGCCACCAGGCAGGACCCTGCAGTCTCCTAATGGATGTGGAATGTTAAGCTAAGTTGCTTAGAAGGCTGGATCATTCAGCTGGCCCTGATGTTAGCTCTGAAGCTGCCTCCCAGTATTCTCCCTAAGATGAGCTCACCCACCCTGGAGAGGGCCAGCTACACACAGATGCCACCAAGCAAAGCACAAATAATGAGATAGGATGTGCCCACCAGACACTTCCTTCCGGTAATTCCAGAAACCCAAGATCTCCAAGAGGAGATCTTTCCACTGGAAAAGAAGACCCTGGGGGGTGCTCTTTCCTGTCTGCACAAGGGGACAGCCACAAAGAGTAGGAGTCTTGGGTGCCTGGGCAAGGAGGTGGGAAAAGTCATTCTGGGGCCCTAGCCCCTGTAGGCTCTCAGGCCAGGAGATGGGTACCTGAAACCTCTTCATGTCCATGACTCGTTCCAGCGAGACAGAGCAGTCTGTCCAGTACAGAGTCCATTCTTCATCCTCCCCCACCTCTTTCAGGCCACACATTTGGGCTGCCCGACGCACTGCAGAGACAGGGAGATCAGTGGTGCCAGCATGGACACCGGCAACTAGCCCTGGAACTGTGTAGCTGGGTCAGGTAAGGTATACACCTGACCTGAGGGCAGGTTGAAGAGGGAGGTAGTTCTCGCCTCAGCCCCGCACTTTAGTTACCACATGGCAATTTCAAGTTCTTAGGGGCTGTTAGGGCCCTTCCAAAATACCTAGCAGAGAAAACTAGAACTGGTTTTCTGTTTGTTTGTTTTTTAGAGACAGAGTTTCTCCCTTGTTGCCCAGGCTGGAGTGCAATGGCGTGGTCTCTGCTCACTGCAACCTCTGCCTCTCAGATTCAAGTGATTCTCATGCTTCAGCCTCCCCAATAGCTGGGACTACAGGAGCCCACTAACACACCTGGGAAATTTTTGTATTTTTAGTAGAGATGGGGTTTCGCCATGTTGGCCAGGCTGGTCTCGAACTCCTGAGCTCAGGAGATTCGCCCGCCTTGGTATCCCAAAGTGTTGGGATTACAGGCGTGGGCCACCGTGCCCGGCTGCTCCTGTCAGTCTTATCCCTCAATCACGGATGTTTGTGGCTTGGGGAGCCGCCTATAGGTAGGGGTCACACTGGCACTTCATACTCCACACTTGGGTGGCTCCTTATAAAGATGCCAGAGGGCGGGCCGGGCGCGGTGGCTCAAACCTGTAATCCCAGCACTTTGGGAGGCCAAGATGGGTGGATCACGAGGTCAGGAGATCGAGACCATCCTGGCTAATCCGGTGAAACCCCGTCTCTACTAAAAAATACAAAAAAACTAGCCGGGCGAGGTGGCGGGCGCCTGTAGTCCCAGCTGCTGGGGAGGCTGAGGCAGGAGAATGGCGTGAACCCGGGAGGCGGAGCTTGCAGTGAGCCGAGATCGCGCCACTGCACTCCAGCCTGGGTGACACAGCGAGACTCCGTCTCAAAAAAAAAAAAAGATGCCGGAGGGAATATGAGGGAAGGACCTAGCTGGAGATTTTCTTTTTTTCTTAATTGTTGAAGTCCCTTCAAATCTTCCTTGAAAAAACTTTTAAGCTTGTCTCATCACTGGTAAAATCTGTGAAGGGTCTGGCATGGTGGCTCCTGCCTGTTATGCCAGGTCTTTGAGAAGCTGAAGTTGGAGGATAACTTGAGCCCAGGAGTTCAAGACCAGCCTGGGCAACATAGCAAGACTGTCTCTACAAAACATTTAAGAATTAGCTGGGCAGGCTGGGCACGGTGGCTCACACCTGTAAACCCAGCACTTTGGGAGGCCGAGGTGGGTGGATCACCTGAGGTCAGGAGTTCGAGACCATCCTGGCCAACATGGAGAAACCCCGTCTCTCCTAAAAGTACAAAATTAGCCAGGTGTGGTGGCACATGCCTGTAATCCCAGCTATTTGGGAGGCTGAGGCAGGAAAATCACTTGAACCTGGGAGGTGGAGGTTGCAGTGAGCCGAGATCACACCATAGCATTCCAGCCTGGGCAACAAGAGTGAAACTTGGTCTCAAAAATAAATAAATAAATAAAAAGAATTAGCTGAGCATAGTGTTGCAGGCCTGTAGTCCCAGCTACTGGGAAGCTCAGGTAGGAAGATGGCTTTGAGCTCAGGAGTTCAAAGCTGCATTAAGCTATGATTGCAATACTGCACTCCAGCCTGGATGACAAAGCAAGACGCTGTCTCAAAAATAAATAAATAGAATCTGGGAAGGGTGGGCAGTGCTGAGTGGTGGCTCTTGGACTTTTTTTTTTTTTTTCCTTGTTTACTGTGAAGATATCCTCCCTAACACTGAGACTGCCTGTAACAGCAATGTCTCAGCTACCAGTGTCTGAGGCAGAGGACACCTAGGAAGCTCAGTACAGGTTATAGGCAAGCCTGCCAGGCCCCAGGGGCTGGAAGCCTGATCGGGGGTCCATTCCAGAAGAAGAGCAGCAGCTGTAGGCACCCTGTTATGCACCATAGTGTGAGCGACGGGCTGGGTGCTTACCACTCTCATACTTGCAGTTGGTCAGGTTGATGGCCAGGGATCTAGAATGGAGGAATAGCATAAATCAGGCAGAGTGGGAGGGAAGGACAGGCACCCAGACGAAGAGACATCCAACAAATTCACAACACAATTCCTTTTCTCTAGAAGCCACTTAAAAGAAAGAACAGGATGATATAAACAGGCTGGGATTCCAAAATGAACCAGCCTAAATAGTTCTGAATTTTGTTTCTGTTGTATCAAAGGGTTAATGATGCTCCAGCATTTCCTGTCCTCTTTTGTAGGCTAAAGGGAAGATCTTAGATCCCAGCTCCCCCAAATGTTGAAGGGAGGCCAGTGGGTGAGTCCCTGGAGCTGGGCAGTTGAGGGGATCTAGGGAATAGTTACCTGCGTTTCCGCCTTCTCTTCCTCCTCCCAGCTTCTAAGTCGCCTGTGTCAACTGGGGCTATGACTTTCTTCGGAATTTTTGTGGCTATAATGGGTGAGGGAACCCCATTTTTAAATGCCTTATAGTCAGCTTTTAAGAGAGCCTGCTGTGAAGAGTTACAGGGAATGGTAGCTTCCTCTTTAACACATTTCTCAGATTCCTTTTTCTCAACATAGTCTTCCTCTGATTCGCTGGTCCTACAGGTACTCGGCTCCATTCTCTCAGATTCTGAGGGGTTGGGAGGTGGGAATGAAGTGTATATCAGACCTCCCTCAGGCCCTAGAAGGCCTGAAGGAATCCACCAGAACGACCTTCATGCTGTTTTAAAGGAATGTTGCTGCCCCTTCAGGACAAAACAGTTTCACCGAGGAATGGGATGTGTCCAGGTAGGTGGAGGTGCATGGGAGTGGAAGATACCAGTGAGATGTGGATTCCCTGATGACAAGCCTCAATCATCCAGGATCACACTGGATCATACAATGCACAGGGGTGCCTTCAGTAGTTGGACACAGATGGTATGGGCCATGACCATGGCTCTTTTGTACCTGATTGGGAAGGAGGATGGCTGGCAGTGCTGGGGGGACCTTCGCTTTAAAATACAGCTGAATCGGCCAGGCGCAGTGGCTCACGCCTGTAATCTCAGCACTTTGGTAGGCTGAGGTGGGTGGATCACGAGGTCAGGAGATGGAGACCATCCTGGCTCGGATGGTGAAACCCCGTCTCTACTAAAAATGCAAAAAATTAGCTGGGCGTGGTGGCACGTGCCTGTAGTCCTAGCTACTCGGGAGGGTGAGGCAGGAGAATAGCTTGAACCCGGGAAGCAGAGGTTGCAGTGAGCTGACATTGCGCCACTGCACTCCAGCCTGGGCAACAGAGCGAGACCCCATCTCAAAAAATACAATACAATACAATACAACACAACACAACACAACACAATACAGCTGAAGGCCGGGCGCAGTAGGTCACGCCTGTAATCCCAGCACGTTGGGAGGCTGAGGCCGGTAGATCACTTGAGGTCAGGAGTTGGAGACCAGCCTGATCAACATGGGGAAACCCCGTCTCTCCTAAAAATACAAAAATTAGCTGGGCGTGGTGGTGCGTTGCCTGTAGTCCCAGCTACTCAGGAGGCTGAGGCAACAGAATCACTTGAACTTGGCAGGTGGAGGTTGCAGTAAGCCGAAATCACACCACTGCATTCCAGCCTGGGCGACAGAGCAAGAGTCTTTAAATAAATGAATAGATAAAATACAGCTGAAGACCAAAAGCCCCCTACACTGGCCCTTTGCCTGTCCCAGGACTCATTTTCTGCACGTGTACACATTAGGGACAGGCACCCGATGGCTAAGACCCTTTGGGCTGTGACAGTGGAGACTGCCCACCCATGGTTCCGAGGAGAGCTGAAGGACTGCTGGGTCCGCCCCTAGCGGCCTGGGGCTGCACTCAGCTGGCCGCTCATGTCCCCTCTTCCCCCGGCTCCAGTTCTCCCTGGGCGTTTCTGGGCGTCTGGAACCGCCTCCTCGTTTCACAGGACTGGCTGTCCCCACGATCGCGAGGGGGAACCTCTTCCCCCGCAGGGGTTCACTCCTAGCTCCCGGCGGCCGTGGCGGCGGCAGCAGGGGCAGCGCTTCCTTAAGCAAGCCAGTGGCCGCTGCCGTTGCCATGGACACGAGGGCAGCTCCCATTGGAGAAGCGTTCTGGGGGCGGGGCCTCCCTGCAGCCACACCTACTTGGGCGCCGGCCGAGGCCATCTTGGGTGGGGGGCGGGTAACAGCATTTGCCCTTTGGAGCTGGCCAGCCTCGAGGCCAGATTCCTCCGGTGCATCATGGGACTTGCAGCCCTCCTGCTTCCAAGCCAGTTCTCACCGCACTCCCATCTTTCCCTAAACTCCGGGCCAAGGAATTTGGCCAAGCATATGATCAGGACAAAGAGCTGTTTGCCTTCCCTCAATTCTTTTTTTTCTTTTTCTTTTTCTTTTTTTTTTGAGATGGGGTCTTGCTGTGTCACCCAGGCTGGAGTGCAGTGGAATGCACCATCATAGCTCACTGCAGCCTGGACCTCCTGGGCTCAAGCAATCCTCCTGCCTCAGCCTCCCCAGTAGCTGTGACTACAGGAGGGCGTCACCACACTGGGCTCAATTCTTTAATAACTCTAAGTTTAGCTAGCACAGCGTATGCATTCAAGAGTGACAGCCGGCCGGGCGCGGTGGCTCAAGCCTGTAATCCCAGCACTTTGGGAGGCCGAGACGGGCAGATCACAAGGTCAGGAGATCGAGACCACCCTGGCTAACACGGTGAAACCCCGTCTCTACTAAAAAATACAAAAAACTAGCTGGGCGAGGTGGCGGGTGCCTGTAGTCCCAGCTGCTCGGGAGGCTGAGGCAGGAGAATGGCGTAAACCCGGGAGGCGGAGCTTGCAGTGCACTCCAGCCTGGGCAACAGAGCGAGATTCCCTCTCAAAAAAAAAAAAAGAGTGACAGCCATCGTAAGGCCATGTGCCTTTCAAGGCTTTCCCTCTGGTGGACTGAGATAGCTCCACTAAGGAATAACAAAACCTCCTGATCACAGTGCTCCTTCACTGCCACCTTCTCTTCCTGACATCCACCCACTTTGATTTCTGCTCACCACCTCCACCCAACTCAGCTCAACTTGTCACCCTAAAATTATACTGTGTGGCTAAATCTAGAGAACACTTAAAAATACATGAACTTTTAAAAAATTATTATTATCTTATTTTTTTGAGACAGTCTTGCTTTGTAGCCCAGTCTGGAGTGCAGTGGTGTGATCGCAGCTCAGTGCAACTTTACTTACCCTCCCAGGCTCAAGCAATCCTCCCACTTCAGCCTCCCAAGTAGCTGGGGCTACAGGTGTGCACCACTATGCCCGGCTAATTTTTGTATTTTTTGTAGAGACGGGGTTTTGCCATGTTGGCCAGGCTGATCTTGAACTCCTGGCCTCAAGTGACCTGCCCACCTTGGCTTCCCAAAGTGGTGGGATTACAGGCATGAACCACTGCGCCCAGCCTAAAAAGGCATGGACATTCTCTAATTCATAGACTTTGTTTTTGTTGTTATTGTCTATCAAGATAAACTATTTCTTTGCCCACATATTCATGTTTCATAGTTCAGGAATATAGGTTAATGATAAACTTCTATGTAATTTAACCCAAAGAAATTGTTTATATTCCAAAATCACTTTGAACTTTTAAAGATACCACCCTTCCTCATCTCCTCAAAATATTTCATAGAATCAGCCAGGCTGGGTGGCTGGCCCTGTAGTCCCAGCTACTAGGAAGGGTGAGGTGGGAGGATCTCATTTTATTTTATTTTTTTTGAGACGGAGTCTCGCTGTGTCGCCCAGGCTGGAGTGCAGTGGCGTGATCTCGGCTCACTGCAAGCTCCGCCTCCCGGGTTCACGCCATTCTCCTGCCTCAGCCTCCCGAGTAGCTGGGACTACAGGCGCCCACCACCACGCCCGGCTTTTTTGCATTTTTAGTAGAGATGGGGTTTCACCCTGTTAGGCAGGATAGTCTCGATCTCCTGACCTTGTGATCCGCCCGCCTCGGCCTCCCAAAGTGCTGGGATTACAGGCGTGAGCCACCACGCCCGGCCTGGTGGGAGGATCTCTTGAGCATGGGAGTTAAGAGGATGCAGTGAGCTATGATTATGCCACTGCACTCCAGCTTGGGTGACAGAGTGAGAACTCGTATTTAAAAAAACAAGTATCTGGCCAGGTGCAGTGGCTCATGCCTGTAATCCCAGCACTTTGGGAGGCTGAGGCAGGTGGATCACGAGGTCAGGAGTTCGAGACCAGCCTGGCCAATATGGTGAAACCCCGTCTCTACTAAAAGTATAAAAATTAGCTGGGTGTGGTGGTGCACGCCTGTAGTCCCAGATCTTCAGGAAGCTGAGGCAGGAGAATCGCTTGAACCCGGGACGCAGAGGTTGCAGTGAACCGAGGCTGTGCCACTGCACTCCAGCCTGGATGACAGAGCAAGACTCTGTCTCAAAAGAAGAAAAAAAAAAAAGGGAAAGAAAGAAATGGTCCTCCTGGGCCGGGCGCGGTGGCTCAAGCCTGTAATCCCAGCACTTTGGGAGGCCGAGACGGGCGGATCACGAGGTCAGGAGATCGAGACCATCCTGGCTAATACGGTGAAACCCCGTCTCTACTAAAAAATACAAAAAACTAGCCGGGCGACGAGGCGGGCGCCTGTAGTCCCAGCTACTCGGGAGGCTGAGACAGGAGAATGGCGTAAACCCGGGAGGCGGAGCTTGCAGTGAGCTGAGAGCCGGCCACTGCACTCCAGCCTGGGCGGCAGAGCAAGACTCCGTCTCAAAAAAAAAAAAAAAAAAAAAAAAAAAAGAAATGGTCCTCCTGGAAATGTTCTGCAGTCCCTTGACTTCCAGGACACTCATTGCATCAACAAACAATTTAGTGTTCTAGGGACTGTTCTAGGATCTGGACCATCATTTCTTGCCTGAATTGCTACCATTCAGCAATTTTTTTTTTTTTTTTTTTTTTTTTTTTTTTTTGAGACGGTCTCACTCTTGTCGCCCAGGCTGGAGTGCAATGGTTCGTACTTGGCTCACTGCAACCTCTGCCTCCAGGTTCAAGCGATTCTCCTGCCCCAGCCTCCCAAGTAGCTGGGATTACAGGCGTCTGCCACCACGCCTGGCTAATTTTTGTATTTTTTAGTAGAGACGGGGTTTCACCATGTTGGCCAGGCTGGTCTCGAACTCCTGACTTCAAGTGATTCGCCTGCCTTGGCTTCCCAAAATGCTAGGATTACAGGTGTGAGCGACTGTGCCCGGCCAACCCAAGACTTCTTTTACTTGCTGTGTAAAAGTTAAGGGAGCTAAAAGGAAAATGGGATTTCACACCCACATACTCTCTTAGAATAGTGTCTACTGACTGGTTCCTCTGGAACCAGTGTGGAAATCTCTGGAGTAACAGGGCAGAATAAAGCAACGAGATAAAGAAAAAATTGCCCACATTGACTCAGATGCAGACAGAGGAACAACGACTTAGCTCTGGATTTTGTGTCTACATCAAAAGGAGCTTCTAAAGTGCTTGGGAAAGACCCCAAGAGGGATGGCTGGGGCTCAGGGAGGGCAAACTGTTAAGGACACCACTACCTACCATGGGAACCACTGACTGGAGAGGCAATCACAAGCACACATTGTCCCAGCTCATCTTCTGGTACCTGTCTGTGCTGCAGTCCCGACTCCAGCTGTCTGACTTTGAACAAATTACAAACTGTCAGTCTCCATCCCCTTTTTTGAATGGAGGTATTAAGAAGACTCAGGCCGAATCACTTGAACCCGGGAGGGAGAGGTTGCAGTGAGCCGAGATCGTGCCACCACACTCTAGCCTGGGCGATAGAGCGAAACTCCGTCTCAAACAAACAAAAAAAAGACTCAGGCCAGGTGCAGTGGCTCATGCCTGTAATCTCAGGAGACTTTGGGAGGCTGAGGTGGGAGGATCTTGAGGCCAGGAGTTCAAGACCAGCCTGGGCAACTTGGCAAGACCCTGTCTCCACAAAAAATAGCATGGTGTGGTGGCGCATGCCTGTGGTCCCAGCTACTAGGGAGGCTGAGATGGGAGTATTGTTTAAGCCCAGGAGGTTGAGGCTACAGTTAGCTGTGTTCATAGCACTGCACTCCAGCCTGGGTAACAGTGACCCTGTGTCAAAAAAAAAAAAAAAAAACACACACACAACAACAACAACAAAAAACACTGAAGCAAGGTGTGGTGGCATCTTAGCACTTTGGGAGGCCAAGGTGGGAGGATTTCTTGAGGCCAGGAGTTTGACAGCAACCTGGGCAACATAGCAAGACCCTGTCTCTACAAAAAACTAAAAGAGTTAGCCAGGTGTGATGGTGCACACCTGTCATCCCAGCTACTCAGGGGGCTGAAGTGGGAGGGTAGCTTGAGCCCAATAGTTCCAGTCTGCAGTGAGCTGTGATTGCACCACTGCACCCAGCCTTACAAAAAAATAAAGACATGCACCTGGGAAATTGTGATGACACTGTGTTTTTACATCAGATGATGTCAGTGAAGAGCATTCAACTCAGTGTTGGGGGCTAGAGGAAAGCTCAAGGTGGCCGGGAAAGTGGAGGGGGGCATTTGGGTGGAGCAGGGCTAAATGGAAAGAAGGAATGAAGTAATAAAAATAAGTGGTGAGCAAAGGGGAATAAACGGAGAGGCTGAGAACAGAAATGGCAGCTCAGTGCTGGAGGCACATGCACTATCACCTTGCTAACATTTGATATCAAAGAAAGACAAAGTCCAAATATAAAGTCGGGAGTGTGTAACTGTCACACACACTCCTTTTTAACACCACTGGGGCTTGATCAAGAACGGGGAGAAGTAGCAGATACATTCATGAAGTCTGACTCAGTAGAATTTTTCTAGGCTTTCTCCCCTTTAAAGAGACCATTATCAGCTCCCCTTTAAAAAGATCATTATTAGCTCTTTCTTTATCCTTCTTCTTAGGCTGAGATAGGTGAGAAGGCAGCCATGAAAATAAATGTCCAAATGACCATGATGGGCAGCGCTCTGGAAAGGGACACATCAGGTAAAAAATGAAGACATCCAGGCTAGGCACGGTGGCTCACGCCTGTAATCACAGCACTTTGGGAGGCCGAGGCAGGCAGATCACCTGAGGTCAGGAGTTCAAGACCAGCCTGGCCAACACACTGAAACCCCTTCTCTTTTAAAAATACAAAAAAATTAGCCGGGTGTGGTGGCAGGAGCCTGTAGTCCCAGCTACTCCGGAGGCTGAGCCAGGAGAATCACTTGAACCCTGGAGGTGGAGGTTGCAGTGAGCCGAGATCGCGCCAGTGCACCCCAGCCTAGGTGACAGAGCGAGACTCTGTCTCAAAAAAAAAAAAAAAAGAATGAAAGAAAAGAAATACATCCAGGCTAGGTGCAAGGGCTCACTCCTGTTATCTCAGCACTTTGGGAGGCTGAGGTGAGAGGATTGCTTCAGCCCTTGAAAGAGTTCAAGACCAGCCTGGGCAACATGGTGAAACCCTGTCTATGTAAAAAAAAATACAAAATCACCTAATTGTTAAAATAAAGTTGGCCAGGTGTGTGGTGGTACGTGCCTGTAGTCTCAGCTACTCAAGAGGCTGAGGTGGGAGGATCACTTCCGCCCCAGAGGTCGAGGCTACAGTGAGCCGGGATCACACCACTGCACTCTAGCCTGGGTGACAGAGTGAGACCTATCTCAAAAGAAAAGAAGAAAAGAACATAAATACATCCAGAAGTATTATTGCTCTTCCTGGGACATCAGGGCCACCAGTGCTGCCTGTACCTCTTCTGCCTGGGATGGGGGCAGCCGACAGTCCTGAATGAGGGCCACAGCAGCTGCCTCTGTCAGGCTGCTAAAGTCCTGGGATGTTTTGACAGGGAGGTGCCCAGCCAGCTCACAGAGGGCAACGTTGAAAGCCTCACCATCCTTTATCCCAAAGCAGGACTTCCGGGCCCACAGAATTACTCGGACCCCTGTGAGGGCTGAGGAAGGTGATGTCTTTCCTGGCGGAGCTCCCCGGGTCACAAACAAGTTATGTGCAATCTCATGGTCAGTCAGATAATCAGTGGCCCTGACATACCCTGCGTATCAAGGACTCCAAGTCAAGCCCTGGCCCACGAGTATAAAAGAGGAAGCCCGGAGCTGGGAGGCCCTGGAGCAGATGCAAATGGCCTCCAGGGTCCAGGGGCTTGCTTGGCGCCTGCTCCACGGGCAGTCTGTGGGCCAGATAATAGCCATGTAGGTGGAGGTGGTTCACTGAGGCCAAGCCTCCCAGGCTGTTGAAGCCAACACGGAAGCCCGGGTGTAAGCTCAGCAGTACAGCCTCAATCCCCGCCCTCAGTGCACCCGGCAGCAGGCGCTGGGGGAGCCCGCGGGCAGGCTCAGGCACCAGCAGCACGTGGCCCCACTCCAAGGGGCTGACATTGATCACCACAAGGATGTCCTCTTGCAGGAGAGTCCCAGGGAGATCAGGCTCCCGGTGCAAACGGAAGAGGACTTCTCCGGGCTGGATCTTGTTGAAGTTGAACTGTTCAGGGTCAAATGCCTGCCTCACGCTCTTGATGGTCTGTGGGCGCCTCCTCTGCACACCACGCTCCACATTCAGCTGAGCCACGAAACCCACCGCACCAGGGAGGATTTGTGTCTGTAGCTCCCGTAGGCGGTAGCGAAACAGCCCCAGCTCTACCCGCTGCTTCCAGGCACAGCAGAGTGCAGCATCAAATGGAGACTGTGGCAGAGCTTCCAGGATGCCAGGTGCATTCCTTGGCCACTGAATCCCTTCTGCCATGAGATCCTTCTGCCCATAAACAAAGTCAGGAATGGCTTGCCTGTCCCAGTCCTCATTGTTTGGAGGTAGTAAATAGGAAGTTTCATTTGAATCATGTGGAAAAGCCATAGAGCTGACCTAAAATAATCATAAAAGATGAAAAACACATGATGGTAACCCACTTCTAGACATTTTAATTTTATTTATTTATTTATTTATTTATTTATTTAATTTATTTATTTATTTATTTTGAGATAGAATCTCACTCTGTCACCCAGGCTGGAGTGCAGTGGCAGTGATCTCGGTTCACTGTAACCTCCGCCTCCCGGGTTCAAGCAGGTTCTCCCACTTCAGCCTCCTGGGCAGCTGGCGTTACAGGCAGGCACCACCACACCTGGGTAATTTTTGTATTTTTAGTAGAGATGGTGTTTCACCATGTTGGCCATGCTGGTCTTGAACTTCTGACCTCGAGTGATCCCTTCACCTTGGCCTCCCAAAGTGCTGGGATTATAGGCATGAGCCACCATGCCCAGATTATTTGTTTTTTATTTTTTTGAGACAGAGTCTTACTCTGCCCAGGCTAGAGGGCAGTGGCACGATCTTGGCTCACTGCAACCTCCACCTCCCAGGTTCAAGTGATTCTCGTGCCTCAGCCTCCCAAGGAGCTGGAATTACAGGTACCCGCCACCAGGCCCGGCTAATTTTTGTATTTTTAGTAGAGGCAGGGTTTTACTATACTGGCCAGGCTGGTCTTGAAATCCTGACCTCAGGTGACCCTCCCCTCTCGGCCTCCCAAAGTGCTGAGATTACAGGCCTGAGCCACCGCGCCTGGCCTATTTATTTACTTATCACTCTGTCACCCAGGCTGGAGTGCAATGGCGCTATCTTGGCTCACTGCAACCTCTACATCCCAGGTTCAAGCAATTCTCCAGCCTCAGCCTCCCAAGTAGCTGGGATTACAGGAATCTGCCACCATGGCCAGCTAATTTTGTATTTTTGATAGAGACAGGGTTTCACCATGTTGGTCTGGCTGGTCTTGAACTCCTGACCTCAGGTGATCCACCAGCCTCGGCTTCCCAAAGTGTTGGGATTACAGGCGTGAGCCACTGCGCCCAGCCACGGCCTATTTTATTTTGAAACAGGTTCTCACTCTGTCACCCAGGCAGGAGTGCAGTGGTGCGAACACGTCTCCCTGAAGCCTTGACCTCCCAGGCTCAAGGGATTCTTTCACCTCAGAATCCCAAGTATGTGGAACTACAGGCATGTGCCACCGGGCACTGCCGAGATTGCGCCATTGCGCTCCAGCCTGGACAGTAAGAGTGAAACTCTGTCTCAAAAAATATAGATAGATAGATAGATAGATAGATAGATAGATAGATAGATAGATAGATAGATAGATATGGTTTGGCTATGTCTGCACCCAAATCTCACCTTGTGGTTCCTATAATCCCCACTTGTTGTGGGAGGGGCCCAGTGGAAAGTAATTGAATCATGGGGGTGGTCACCTCCATGCTGTTCTCATGAGAGTGAGTTCTCATGAGATCTGATGGTTTTACAAGGGGCTTTACCTCCCTCTTTGCTCTGCACGTCTCCTTGCTGCTGCCATGTGAAGAAGGATGTGTTTGCTTCCCCTTCTGTCATGGCTGTAAGTTTCCTGAGGCCTGTCCACCCTTGCAGAACTGTGAGTCAATAAAACCTCTTTCCTTTATAAATTACCCAGTCTCAGGCATTTCTTCATAGCAACGTGAGAACAGACTAATAAACACACACACACACATTTTATGTCTCATGTATATCAACTATTTTTTCTTTCTAAAAATTACATATATTGAGTAAATTTTTTAATGGAGAAAAAATAAAGATAAACTATAACCCTTTGTGACAATGCCTAAGGAAAAATCACAATTTTTGTTTAGCTTCATTTTCATACATAGACGGATCTTGACTTTTAAACCAATCTTCAACTGTTTATATAGGTTGTAGCTAGTTTCATTCTATTATACACAATGTGGCAATGAACATCCTATACACTCACACACTCATCACTGAACACGTCACGTTTTTATTTTCCTTTAAAATATACCACTGGGTCAGAGTAGGTCCATGGCTCAGGTTTTGGTTTTGTTTTGTTTTATTTTTGGTAGAGACAGGGACTTGCTATGCTGTTCCGGCAGTCTCACACTCCCATGGCTCAGGTTTTTGATGCACACCATCAAACTGCCCTCCAGAAAATCATACCTGAGTTCCAACGCATGAGAGAGCTCAGGGTTTCAAAGATGACAACTTCTTTTGTGGGAAAAGCTTTTCCATGCTTCACAGTGATTCCAGTTGGTCACGCATAGAAGTATTTGGGTGAGGATGGCGCCAATGTGTGTGTAAGTGCCCAGGGCCAACCCTTCAAGGGGGACATTAGTGCCTGTCTTCATCTTCCCCTGGCTGCCTGGAGCCCTGGACCCAGCATTGTCAGGGAGAGGGGTCTGCCACTGGCCCAGGTAGGATATCAAAAGGAGGCATTACCTTAGTAGAGTCACTTCAGTCCAAGTTTGGGTTCCTTCAGCTCTGCTGGTCCAGAAACTTCATGTTAATAAAACAGAAAGGAAACAGAAAACACATAAAAAATTACATATCAAAAGTCAAGCTAAGTTTAATGGGTACTGAGGCTTAGTTTGCAAGATGAAAACATTCTGGAGATTTGCTGCACAACATCGTGAATGTGCTTAATGCTACTATACACTTAGAAATGTTTCAGATGATCAATTTTTTTTTTTTAAAGACAGAATCTCACTCTGTCAGCCAGTCTGTAGTGCAGTGGCATGATCTTGGCTCACTGCAACCTCTGCCACCTGGGTTCAAGTGATTTTCATGCCTCGGCCTCCTGAGTAGCTGGGACTACAGGTGTGTGCCACCACGCCCAGCTAATTTTTGTATTTTTAGGAAAGACCAGGTTTCACCAGGCTGGTCTCAAATTCCTGACCTTAGGTGATCCACCCACCTCAGCCTTCCAAAGTGCTGGGATTACAGGCGTGAGCCACCACGCCTGGCCAAAAATGTTTAAAAGTGAAGCTAATCCTTTCAGCTGGAGCTGCAAGGTAAAAGACAAAAAAAAAAAAAAAAAAAAAAAAAAAAAAAGTGAAGCTAAGCATAATTTTGATAATAAAATGTAGTATCTTATTCTCACCTTACTGCAATGTCTGCCTCCCAGGCTCAAGCAATCTATCCACCTCAGCCTCCCAAGCAGCTGGGACCACAGGCATGACTAATGTAGTATCTATTAAAAAAGAATCTTATCTGACAGGTGAAAAAATTTAGCCGGGCGCGGTGGTGCAAGCCTGTAATCCCAGCACTTTGGGAGGCTGAGACAGGCGGATCACGAGGTCAGGAGATCGAGACCATCCTGGCTAACACGGTGAAACCCCATCTCTACTAAAAAATACAAAAAACTACCCGGGAGTGGTGGCGGGCACCTGTAATCCCAGCTACTCAGGAGGCTGAAGCAGGAGAATGGCATGAACCCGGGAGGCAGAGCTTGCAGTGACCTGAGATCCGGCCACTGCACTCCAGCTTGGGCGACAGAGCAAGACTCCGTCTCAAAAAAAAATTTAAAAAAAAAAATTTTAAATGAGATAATAAAAATAAAACAAAACCGAAACAAGGAGAAAAAAAAAGATAATCTTAGACTTTTTTTTTTTTTTTTTTTTTTTTTTTTTTTTTTTTTTTTGAGACGGAGTCTCGCTCTGCCGCCCAGGCTGGAGTGCAGTGGCCGGATCTCAGCTCACTGCAAGCTCCGCCTCCCGGGTTCACGCCATTCTCCTGCCTCAGCCTCCCAAGTAGCTGGGACTACAGGCGCCCGCCACCTCGCCCGGCTAATTTTTTTTTGTATTTTTTTAGTAGAGACGGGGTTTCACCGTGTTAGCCAGGATGGTCTCGATCTCCTGACCTCGTGATCCGCCTGTCTCGGCCTCCCAAAGTGCTGGGATTACAGGCTTGAGCCACCGCGCCCGGCTAGACATTTTTTCAAATAAGATATAAAGATGACCAACAAGCACATTTGGGATGTTTAACATCATTAATCAATAAGGAAAGGCAAATCAAAATCACAATGAGGGGCTGGGTGCGGTGGCTCACACCTGTAATCCCTGGACCAGCACTTTGGGAGGCTGACGTGGGTGAATCACGAGGTCAAGATATCGAGACCATCCTGGCCAACATGGTGAAACCCTGTCTCGACTAAAAATACAAAAATTAGCTGGGCGTGGTGGGTGCACACCTGTAGTCCCAGCTATTTGGCAGGCTGAGGCAGAAGAATCACTTGAACCTGGGAGGTGGAGGTGGTGGTGAACTGAGATTGTGCCACTGCATTCCAGCCTGGTGACAGAGCGAGACTCCATCTCAAAAAAAAAAAAAGGAAAAAAAGAAAATTACAATGAAGTCTGGGCACGGTGGCTCACGCCTGTAATCCCAGCACTTTGGGAGGCCAAGGTGGGGGATCATGAGGTCAGGAGTTCGAGACCAGCCTGGCGAATGTGGTGAAACCCCATCTCTACTAAAAATACAATGAAATTAACCAGATGTGGTAGTGGGCGCCTGTAATCTCAGCTACTCATGAGACTGAGGCAGGAGAATCGCTTGAACCCAGGAGGCAGAAGTTGCAGTGAGCTGAGATCATACCACTGCACTCCAGCCTAGTGACAGAGTGAGACTCTGTCTCAAAAAAATAAATAAAATAAAAAATAGAAGTATATCAGTAGTTCGGTTTTATCACTGTACCAAGAGTTGATCAGGTACAGGAGGGACAATATGCTAACCAGATTCACCAAGGACTACCAGATGATTCCGACTGCACATTTAATAATTTACCATGAGAGGCCGGGCGCAGTGGCTCATGCCTGTAATCCCAGCACTTTGGGAGGCTGAGGGAGGCGGATCATGAGATCAGGAGATCGAGACTATCCTGGCCAACATGGTGAAACCCCGTCTCTATTAAAAAAAAATACAAAAATTAGCTGGGTGGTGCACTCCTCTAATCCCAGCTACTCGGGAGGCTGAGGCAGGAGAATTGCTTGAACCCGGGAGGCGGAGGTTGCAGTGAGCCGAGATCATACCACTGCACTCCAGCCTGGTGAGAGTGAGACTCTATCTGAAAAATAATAATAATTTACAATGAGAAATGTGCCAAATGGCACAAAAGGTTCTTGCTGGCTGGTCAGTGTACAAAATGAATCAGGAAGCAAAATGAAAACCAGAAGGTTGTTCCATGAAGGATTCAGAGTCAAGTGAAGTGGCTGAGAGATCTAGATCATAGCTGGTCACCAGGCACAAAGCTGACTCTCATATCTTCACTATAAAGAGATACTTATGGCCGGGCACAGTGGCTCACGCCTGTAATCCTAGCACTCTGGGAGGCCAAGACAGGCAGATCACCTGAGGTTGGGAGTTTGAGACCAGCCTGACCAACATGGAGAAACCCCGTCTCTACTAAAAATACAAAAGTAGCCAGGTGTGGTGGCGCATGCCTGTAATCCCAGCTATTCAGGAGGCTGAGGCAAGAGAATTGCTTGAACCTGGGAGGCAGAGGTTGCGGTGAGCCAAGATCACGCCATTGCACTCCAGCCTGGGCAACAAGAGTGAAACTCTGTCTCAAAAAAAAAAAAAAAGAGAGAGAGAGAGAGATACTACCATGCAGTCCAGGTATTCGCCTTGGCTTGTAAGAAGCAAACAAGGTCTATTTAGTACAGGAGACATGATGACAGCTTCCTGCTTTTTGCCTAAACAGAAGACTAACTCTTTCTTGGACAGAAAGAGTCTGCTATTACGAGAAAAATGATCATCTTGGGATGAGTCTATACCCTAGGTTTTTTTGTTTTGTTTTGTTTTGAGACAGAGTCTCACTCTGTTGCCCAGGCTGGACTGCAGTGGCACAATCTCCACTCACTGCAACCTCCAGCTCCCAGGTTCAACCATGCCTGGCTAATTTTTGTATTTTTAGTAGAGACGAGGGTATTGCCATGTTGGCCATGCTGGTCTTGAACTCCTGGCCTCAAGTGATCCGCCTGCTTCAGCCTCCCAAAGTGCTGAAATTACAGGCATGAGCCACCACGCCTGGCCTTGAATATTTCTACAGTGATGGAATGTACATATTAATACAGTGGGTCTTATTAAACACATGATGCCAAGGAGAAGCAACGGGTATTCTTCAAGTGTAAAGTAGATTCCTAGGCAGTCTAGGGAGTCAGGAAAGGCTTCCCTGAGGATAAGATGGAAGAGAGACTGAGGGCCCAACGCGGCTGAAACACAGAGAGCCAATAGGAGCAAGTCCAGTTACAGAGGGCCAGGATTTGGGTTTTTAACCATTTAATGATTATAAACGGAGATTAACATGCTTTACAAAGATCAGCAAGTACAATGGATTGGAAGGATCAAGAATTAATCCCAGCCTGACCAACACAACCTCCACTTCCTCCTCCCAGCAGTTTGGAATCCTTACCTTTTGCAGTAGTATACGTTCATTCATTTATTATGCATTCGATAATATTTACTGAAAGCCTACTATGTGCCAAACATTGTTCTAGAGGTTAAGAGGGGACAAGAGCAAACGGGTCAGCAGCCTAGGGGTGAGATGGGGTCAAAAAGACAGCAGGTCAGCTGGAATGAAGATAACAGCAGTGGAGCGCCTTTAAAGGTGCCTTGGACTGGACCGATCACCTTCTAAATGCCGGAGCCCGGAAAAATCACTAAAAGCCTTTGGACTTACATATTTCCATCTTTGTAAAATGGGAACCTACCTTGCAAGGGAAGTTGCAACAATCGAAGAAAACTATGCACAGTGCTTCACATCCAGTGGGTCCTCAGTAAATAGCCTAAGAATGAAGCAAGGTTATGGTTTACTTCTGGAAGAGGTGGCTTGGGGGCTGCGACAGGTGCAGCGATTGCCTGATGATAACATCATCTAGAAAAGCCCTTGCTGGGCAGAGGGGCAGCCGACGACCTCGGCCACTCAGCGAGTCTCCAGGTTTCCCGGAAACGCTAGCTCCTGTGACTTCTCAGATGCTCCTACGGGACCCCACCCAGGGCTGCGGCCGCCACCACCTACTGCAGCCGAAGCGGATGCACCTCGCGACATTCCCCGCAGCCGCTGCCGGGGCCACAGCGAGGTCACGACTCCCGTGACGCATACGCAGCCAGCACGCACGCGAGCGGCGTGGCCCGTCCCCGCCCACCCCGGAGGCGGGGCCGTGAGTCCTGGGCTCCGCCCCGGAGCGTCGGGCCCCTCCCCAGGCCCCGCCTCCCGCTCGCCAGGGACCGCTCGGAGCCAGCAGCTCGCCTGCCAAAGCCGGCTGGGAACGCCTGGGCGCTTTTAGGACGGGGCGGGCCCGGGGGTGGTGGCCCCAGGAGCGGTTGCCGCGGGGACCGGGCAGTGACGCGGCCCAAGGGCGGAAGTGAGAAAGTTGTCTGCGTCTCGAGGCGAGTTGGCGGAGCTGTGCGCGCGGCGGGGAGATGGGGGGCTCGGGCAGTCGCCTGTCCAAGGAGCTGCTGGCCGAGTACCAGGTGCGCGGGACGCCTGGCCCTAGGGAGCTCGTGTGCGGGCCTGTTCCCCGGAGCAGGGTCCGGAGCGGGCTGCGGGGCGGCCGCGGCCTCCCAGCGGTCCGCTAATGCCCGCTCTCGCTTTGCCTTCCAGGACTTGACGTTCCTGACGAAGCAGGAGATCCTCCTGTAAGTGCTGCCTTGAACCCCGCCTCCGACCCCGGGATCCTCTAGAGACAGCTTCGGGGGCACTCCCCCGACAGAGGGGCGGGGGCTGGCCTGAGGTCTGCAGAGGAGCGGGAGCTGGAGGCCAGGAGACCCAGCCCGGGCTGCGCCCTCCTCCCGGCACGCCCTCCCCGCCCTCGCCTGAGGCCCCAGCGTGGCACCGCGAGCCACCTCAGAGCCTCCAGGAAAAGTTAGGCTTTCTGACCTTGAGCTCCACTAGCTTCAGCACTGCCGAACTTCCTGCTCCAGTCCGGCAGGGGCCGACCTTGCCCGGTGGCTAAACCACAGAAGCTTTGGGGAGCCTGGCTCCTTCTCCCAACTTTACCTGAATAATACAGTAACCGTAATCGCTTTCTGAGCACTCACCATGTGCCAGGGACTGTGCTAAATTGTTGCCTGCATTACCTAATTTAATCTTTAGGAGAGAGGTATTGGACAATGAAACAAGTTCAGAAAGGTTTGGTAACTGCTTAAGACAACACTCTGAGTAAATGGATTTGAACTTGGGCTGGAAGCCTTTTTGCCAGATTTTATGCAGGCCAGGGCACTTTGAGTGAGGAGGTGCCTGGGCTTCCTGCAGCAAAGATAATCTCATGGGAAGGAGGTAGAGGCCGAGGAGGAGGACAGTTCAGGGTGGCTGCTAAAAAGGAGGCTTTTAGGGCAAGAGATCCCTGGAGTGATGGTGAGAAGATTTTTGGTTTTGCTCTTTTCTCCCTGTTTCCCCCCCCCCCCCCTCTTTTTTGAGACAGAGTCTCGCTCTGTCGCCCAGGCTGGAGTGCTGGGGCACGATCTCGGCTCACTACAGCCTCAGCCTCTGGTTCAAGTGATTCTCCTGCCTCAGCCTCCTGAGTAGCTGGGATTACATGCAACTGCCACCATGCCCAGCTAATTTTTGTATTTTTAGTAGAGAAGGGGTTTCACCATGTTGCTCAGACTGGTCTCAGACTCCTGACCTCAAATGCTCCGCCCGCTTTGGCCTCCCAAAGTGCTGGGGTTACAGGTGTGAGCCACCGTGCCTGGCCAGTTCTTTAGGGCCAACTTCTGGCCTTTTCCCCAACCTCTTCATCCCTCAGGGATCTCTAGAATCAGTACCCAGCACATAGTAGATGCTTAGTAAATACTCATTGCAAGAAAAGACTCCTAGGCTGTACTGCCTTGTGACATGTCCTTTTGCTTACTGTTGCCTGATAACTCGGAAGTTCTGTGCATGTGGTTTTAGCTCCTCACCTGGTTGATAATGAGCAGCAGGCAAGGAGTGGGAATGAACACACAGGGAAACCGATTGCTGAGAACACCGACAGTTCCCCTCTCTCTACCAGAGCCCACAGGAGGTTTTGTGAGCTCCTTCCCCAGGAGCAGCGGAGCGTGGAGGAGTCACTTCTGGCACAAGTGCCCTTCGAGCAGATTCTCAGCCTTCCAGAGCTCAAGGTGCAAGCGCTCCCCCCCTTTGACACCTCTCCCACCACTCCCTCCCTGCTAGACCCCCTAACTCCAACTGCCACCAGCTTTGAGATCATGGGGTCACTGGGCCCCATTCTGGTCATTTTTCTCCTTAGTTCTAATTTTCTGGGGACAAGGACTTTACCAAAATCACCTGGCAAAATTATCTAGAATGGTGCTTTTCAAATGGGGATTCTAGAACACAATCTTGGAAGTTCAAAGAAGTTTTATCCCTTAAGAGGAGTTGAGTTACCTTATTAAAGTTTGAGGAACCCTGTTTTAGAGGCTGATTGCCACTCCGTGGGGCTGCTGCGAAATTTCTGTGCAAAGGGCCTGGCCCAGTGCCTGTAACACAATAGTTGTTCAATTAAATATTTGTGTTTTAAAATAACCAGCCCATCTCATTCCCTTTGTTTAGGATGACTTCTTCTTCCCTCTCTGCCCATACTTATGTTGTATGTGACCTGCCTTTGGGTTAAACACTTGACTCCCAGGAAGCCATATCAGTCCCTTCCCTAACTGGGTCAGTTTGCTTTCCTGTGCCCCCACTGCCCTCCATATTGGCCCCAAAGCACTGATCGTTCACCCCCACGAGCCTGAGCTCCCTGGTGCCGGTCCTGTGACCTGCTCTCTCAAGTTTCTGGTAGGGTTTAATGAGTGTGTGACCTGGGCCACATCCTGTGGCATTTGTTCTCCTAGGCCAACCCCTTCAAGGAGCGAATCTGCAGGGTCTTCTCCACCTCCCCAACCAGAGACAGCCTCAGCTTTGAGGACTTCCTGGATCTCCTCAGTGTGTTCAGTGACACAGCCACGCCGGACATCAAGTCCCATTATGCCTTCCGCATCTTCGGTGAGAACCAGGAACAGCCCGGCAGGACACCACCCCTTCCCACATGGGCTTTGTGGTGGCCCTGCTTGGGAAATGGCGCTGCTTGTGGAACCTCAGAGCCCCTCCCAACCGTGTCTTTTGGCTTCCTGTGTCTGCTCTCTAGACTTTGATGATGATGGAACCTTGAACAGAGAAGACCTGAGCCGGCTGGTGAACTGCCTCACGGGAGAGGGCGAGGACACACGGCTTAGTGCATCTGAGATGAAGCAGCTCATTGACAACGTGAGCAGCTGAACAGGCCCTGCCCCAGCTGGGCCTGGGAGTGGGAGGGAGGGGTTGGGGCTCTGGCCTGAAACTCTTCCTTTCCCAGATCCTGGAGGAGTCTGACATTGACAGGGATGGAACCATCAACCTCTCTGAGTTCCAGCACGTCATCTCCCGTTCTCCAGACTTTGCCAGGTATGACAGTGGTGCCCCTGCATTCTGGGTACCTGCAGGTCCCGATCTGCTGCCTCTGGGCCTAGGACATTGCTACAGGAGGTGGTGCCAGGGTGAGAGAAAGCCGCAGTCCACACACACAGGGCCGGCTAAGCTGGCAGTCTCTCCCCGGGCAGGGGCAGCCCTCCTTGTCAAGGCCTCTCCCCTTCCCACTGCCATTGTCATTGCTCCGTGTTTGTACTAATTAGTAATAAAGGTTTAGAAGCTCTGACCCTGTGTGTGGGTCCAGAAAGCTCCCTCTGGATGTCTCAGGGAGTTCTTCCAGAGTGGGCTGACACACGGGACACACAGTTCATTCCAAAGAAGGGTCTAAAGGGAGAAGGGGGGTCAAGTTTGTGAGCTCCTTCCCCAGGAGCAGCGGAGCGTGGAGGAGTCACTTCTGGCACAAGTGCCCTTCGAGCAGATTCTCAGCCTTCCAGAGCTCAAGGTGCAAGCGCTCCCCCCCTTTGACACCTCTCCCACCACTCCCTCCCTGCTAGACCCCCTAACTCCAACTGCCACCAGCTTTGAGATCATGGGGTCACTGGGCCCCATTCTGGTCATTTTTCTCCTTAGTTCCTCTTCCAGCAGAAAACCCACCCCTTTTCTCTTGTTCAGCTCCTTTAAGATTGTCCTGTGACAGCAGCCCCAGCGTGTGTCCTGGCACCCTGTCCAAGAACCTTTCTACTGCTGAGCTGTGGCCAAGATCAAGCCTGTGTTGCCAGCGCGGACCACACTGGTCCAGTCTGGAGCTGGCACTGTGCAGCCTTACCCTGGGCAGGGGTGGCCCTCCTTGTCAGGGCCTCTCCTCACTACCATTGTCATTGCTCCGTTTGTGTTTGTACTAATCAGTAATAAAGGTTTAGAAGTTTGACCCTGTGTGTGATATGAGATACGCTGGTGTGAGGAAGGACTGGACTTCTCTTCTAGGAGCCTTCGATCATCCTAGGAATAAGCAGCATATCGAGCAGGGGCCAGTGGGAAGTCAAGCCACACCTGTGCTGGCTGTCCCCGTGGGAGGGTGTGAGGATGAAGGGGCAGCAGGAGGGGTGGTGCTCTCCTGTATCCTGACTGGGGTGGTGGTTAGACGAGTCTCTGCATGTGTCAAGATGTAAAGAACCGTACATCAGTAAAGTCTATTTTACTGCATGATTTTAAAAATTAAAAACTTTAACAAAGGGCCCCCATCCCATCCCATCCCAACCCTTGTGTCCCTACCCTTGCTAAACTGAATTGGGGATGCAGAATAAAGGGGTTGAGGTAAATGCAATGAACCCCCTGCCTCTGCCTATCAGTGGCTTAAGCTCCCCACCTCAGAGCCACCCCACAGGGAGATGTTGCTGGCCAGGCTAGGCTGACTGGCTCACTGGACCCTGCACAGAGAAGGTTCAGAACCCCTCAGAACTCAGAGAACTAGACCAACCTCAAAAAGCGACTGTCCTTGAAGAAGAAGAGCCAGGATTAAACAATAATTCTTCAGACATTATTAAAAAATGACATAAGTGCATCTTATTAAAAAACATATAAAAACCACATAAATTCAGGGCCCCTGTGCTGGGCAGTGTTGATATCCCTTTAGAGTGGAGGAAGGTGAGGGATGGAGGGTGAATTGGGGACTGGGGAGAGGACCAGGGCACAGTTAGTTCCTCGTGTTTGAGTTCAAAAATGGAGAGGGTGGATGTGGTGGGAAGGGACACACGGGTTCTCACGCTAAGATGGAGGAAGGCAGGCAACAGTCTCTTCCTTGAATTCTGAGGGAAAGGCGTACATTGTCACTAAGCCTCTCCTGAGCTCACGCTGTCCTCTCATGTGGCCACAGCCTGATACAGGCCGGAAAGGTCCAGGAGTTGGGTCCGAGCCCAGGACCTGGTGAGGGTTGCAGTGCCAACCTAGCCCTCTGGTCCCTGAGGTGGTAGGATGATGGCAGCAACAACTATATCCTCGGCCGGCTGGCAAGGCAGAACGCACGGAGCCCAAGCTGGTTCTGAATCTGCAGTGAGACAGGGCAGCCAGTGGCAGCAGGATAAGGCGGAAGGTGAAGAGGCCAGTTGGTGAGGGTTTCCAACTCTGTCTCAACCACTTTGGACGCATCCCCAGCGCCCCGGGAACTGGAGCGGCAATGTGCGCTGCATTCTATGCTGTCTCTTCCCTCTCACTCTAGTTTCACATTTTGAATTGTTTTTTAAACAAAAGGCTCAGTTTACATAAGGAGCACTGTTTCACCAACCTAGGCAGGCCCCCATATTTGGCCAGGACCTCTGGGGCCATGGCTGTTTGGGTGTCTGGGTAGTAGGAGCCTCGCTACTTGACTGGAGAGCAGCAGGCCCGCTGGCTCCAAGGCTCCCAAGGGCTGGGTACCACAGTTGTGTTCCACGAACAGCAGAGCGGAGGAGAGGTCCAGTTGACCCTCTCCGAGCTTTCACAGCCCCTGAAGCCAGGGCAGCGTTCTCTAGAAGTCGGCTCTCACACCACAGAGTCACGGATCTCTGAGCCAAGGCGGACTCGGGGCCGGGGGCACACCGGGGATACCTCCACGAAGCTGTCTTGGATGCTGAGTGGCCTCTTCTCTGACTCGGTGAAGACTCGGGCCCCCGGGGGGCTGTCTGACAGGGCCTGGTACCCTCGGTGATCAAGTGGGGTGCTAGGGGGGCCTAGGCCGTTGAGTGGGCGGGTCTCAGGGGGCAGCACCACAGGGCAGGTCTTAGGGTGCACGCTGGCACATTCCCCCTGCTTCAGGAAGACTTTCATGCTGTTCCGGTGCCGGTAGAGCAAGAATAAAACTGGGAACAGCACGGCTAGCACAAAGAGTGTGCACATCACCAGGAACTCCTTCCAGTACGACTTGTCTGTACCCCAGCTGGCCTGGCCACCAGCTGGTGCACTCACACGCGATGTGCTGATGATGACGGGTACGCTGCCACCCTGATCTGTTTGGTCTGCCACCCCATCCTCTACCACCTCTGGGCAGTAGCTGGCTACCAGCTGCTGGAAGCCCTCCTCTAGTGACCAGCACTGGAACTCCCCCAGCTGTTGGGAGCCCACCAGCAGCAGGTCCCCAGTGGGTAGCACATGGCAGGAAGCCGAGGCATTGATAGGGGCCCCGTTGTGCAGCCAGAGTCGAGTGGCCAGGTTGGAGAGGAGTGGGCAGGCCAAAGTGTTCACTGTGTTGGGCTGGAATTGGACTTGCTCACATGGCTTCTCACCTGCAGGCAGAAAAGGCATGGGGTAGGGAGGTGCCAGTGTCCACAGTAGCTCCAAGCTCCCCTGCCTCCCTCTGCGCTATGCCCCTGGTGCCATGATGGGCAACTCTGGGGACCCCTGGGACTGAGTCTTCCTGGGGACCTGCTTACAGGGGTAGGGGGCGAGGATGTGAGGAAAGGCATTTACAACATCTGTGCCTGGGGGAGCCTTCCAAGCAGACTTGTCCCCACCTCTCTCCTCTATCTTTTGAGGGGGCACCTCACCTGTTGGTACAAAAGACAGGGACACAACCAAAGAGGTGCTGCAAAGGTCCTTGGCATTGGCTCCCTCGATGTCCTGGATCCATGGCCTGAGGACCAGAGAGAATTCTGGGATTGGCCAGGAAGTCCGCTGAGCCCGCATTCAATCACCCCTCACTGCAGACTTGGGCCTGGGCAAGGGCCTTTCCTGAGCTGATTCCCCACCCACGGGAGTCAGCATCTCCTCTGTCTACACATTATTTCAAGTCAAAGCTAAGATAACACTTCCTTTAATTACATAAACAGTATGTACCTCAGTGGCCGGGCACAGTGGCTCACACCTGTAATCCCAGCACTTTGGGAGGCCAAGACTGGTAGATCACTTAAGCCCAGGAATTCAAGACAACCTGGGCAACATGGCGAGACCCTATCTCTACAAAAAATAGAAAAATTAGCCAGGCATGGTGGCGCACGCCTGTGGTTCCACCTACTTGGGAGGCTGAGGTTGGAGGATCGCTTGAGCCCAGGAGGTCAAGGCTGCAGTGAGCTGTAATCACACCACTACACTCCAGCCTGGGCAACACAGAGAGACCCTGTCTCAAAAAATAATAATAAAGGCCGGGCGCGGTGGCTCAAGCCTGTAATCCCAGCACTTTGGGACGCCAAGATGGGCGGATCACAAGGTCAGGAGATCGAGACCATCCTGGCTAACCCGGTGAAACCCCGTCTCTACTAAAAAATATAAAAAACTAGCCGGGCGAGGTGGCGGGTGCTTGTAGTCCCAGCTACTCGGGAGGCTGAGGCAGGAGAATGGCGTAAACCCGGGAGGCGGAGCTTGCAGTGAGCTGAGATCCAGCCACTGCACCCCAGCCTGGGCGACAGAGCGAGACTCCGTCTCAAAAATAATAATAATAATAATAATAATAATAATAATAATAATAGTATGTACCCTCAGAAAAATATTGGAAGGACAGCTGGGATCTGTATGTACAGATCTCTCTCTTTTCTTCTTTTTTTTTTTTTTCTTTTTTTTAATTAAAAAAATTTTTGATGTGTTCTCATCTTTTTTTAAAAACAATGCACATGCATACATCTATGTAATAAAAAATAAAGGACAGTAATTCTGGACACACTCAGGAGACAGATAACTCAACCAGGCATGAAGGATGAAAGCACTACAAAAATCACAGCATCGACCAGCCAGTGATCATGACAGTTAACATTCTGGGGTGTCCCTCCTGGCATACGCACCAAAACTCACTTGGTTTTTGTAAAAACTGACACCAGGTGTATCCATATGTGAAGCAAGAACACTACAAACAGGACAGTTCCCAATGTTATATAAAATATATGAATGTTTGGCCAGACACGGTGGCTCATGTCTATAATCCCAGCACTTTGGGAGCCTAAGGTGGGTGGATCATTTGAGGTCAGGAGTTCGAGACCAGCCTGGCCAATGTGATGAAACCCTGCCTCCACTAAAAATACAAAAATTAGCCAGGTGTAGTGGCAGGCGCCTGTAATCCCAGCTACTTGGGAGGCTGAGGCAGGAGAATTGCTTGAACCCAGGGGCAGAGGATGCAGTGAACTGAGACTGTGACACTGCACTCCAGCTTGGACAACAGAGCAAGACTCTGTCTCAAAAAATAAATAAATAAATAAAATGAAGTAAAATAAATAAAATAAAATAAAATTAAAGGATTTTTGTTTTCTATACACATATGTAGTAAAATCTGAGAGGATAATATATGAAAATCTCACTGTGATTCTCTCTAGGTGGTGGGATGAGGGTAGTTTTTGTTTGTGTTCATCCCTATTTTCTAAATGAACATTTTATAACCCAAATAGGTTATTCTGAAACCAATTTTTACTGGGTTTGTTAATGGACCATTTCACAGCCCTACTGTTACTAAAGCACGTTTACATACTAATCCACATTTTTTCAAGGCTTTCCAAAGTTGTGGTACTTCATATGTAACCAAATCATGTCCTCATTTTACAGGTAGCCAAGACAAACACATAACTTCCTGTCTGAATTGCACTTGAGAGGAAGCAGGAGAGCTAATTAATAATTATCCTGAGGCAGTGGACATAAATGAGGCCATGTGGCAGTCCCGAGGAGGGCCCAGGATGGTGCTCTGAGGCCACCTGTGCAGCGCTGGACAGATGGGAAGGGGCCTTTGGGAATGCTCACCTGGTGGCCAGCTCAGGCTGGTAGAGACTGACGTGCTTGCAGCTGGAGCCGCTCCAAGCACAGTAAGGGTCCCGGGCGAGGAGGCAGTCCCCACAGCTCCGGTACAGGCTGCAGTTGGCCATGGGCACCTGGACTACGCCAGAGTGTGAAGCCGCATACAGCAGCCCCTGCACAGCCGGACACGGGGGTGAGAAGTGGGCACGGGCAGCCAGGGCCATCACCCATGGCCACCCAGCTTGTATGCCTCCCAAAGCCACCCCCAAGAGGCCTGTTATGTAACCGGCGACCCCACTTTCTAATAGCTGGATCCTGTATCTTTACATCTTGCTGAGGCAAGGGAGGAGAAGCTGGGTGGGGACTGCTTGGTGCTCATGGAGGGCACCCCCGCAAGCACCCTGCCAGGATTCCTCCTTGGCCTGCTCACCCTGTGGGTGTCCAGGAGCAGATTCTGCACAGGCTGTCCCGATGAGAAGATCTGCAGCTCCTCAATGATGTGCACCCGGGGGCCCACGCTCACCGCCTTGTGTAGCCGGCCATCACCTGGGGTGTAGACAGGACTCAGGCCCAGGGTGGACCCCACCGCCCATGACCCACTGGCCACGTGCACCCCTTCCCCTGAGCCTGCTGGGCTGCAGACACTCACCAGTGCCCAGGAAGAGGACATCGTAGGTGTGGTGCAAGCCAGGGACACGGTGTACAGCCACACGCTGGTAGCGAGCCTGGGGCTGCAGCAGCAGCATGTGGCTTCGGACCTGCCCATCCATCAGGAAGTGGTCCTTGAGGAAGTTCAGCACACGGTCTGGGAGCTGCAGGGACGAGTTGATCTTCCTTTCCCGGGCACTGTTGGTGATGCACTAGAGGAGAAAGCAGCGGCGTGAGGCCAGCCACACCTGGGGGCAGCAGGCAGGATGGGGGCCCTGCTTCCCAGTGGACAGTAGCAGTGTCTGTCCCCCGGCCCGGAGCCAGGGTACATCCCTGGCAGTGCTCTACAGAGCCGGCGTGCACGTCTGAGGGAGCAAGGACAAAGCCCAGGGTATGGGGAAACCGAGTGCTTGGAGGGCTTCGTTGCTGTGTCTCCTCCCCACCTACCACCCCAGCCTCATATGCCCAGGGGCCTCAAGAACCAGGACCACACTCCCTGCTCCTCCGCACCCTTCACCAGTGCTCTCAGGAAGCCCTGGCTGGGCAGAGCGCCCCAGCGCAGTCGGCAGTTCCTTCCTGCCCCGCCTGGGGCTTCCTGAAATTCTGAGAGGTGCTCCACACCATCTGTCAGGGGCTCCAGCGGGACCCAGCTCCAGCTGCCCACAGCAACAACGGCTTGCTGACACACCCTCTTTTGGTTTCCCTCCCTCCTCCTCTCAACCTTATTCCTTCATGCTGCTTCCTGGCATCACCTCCCTAATAAACTATTTGGCACATCTATCCTTGTCTCAAGGTCTGCTTTCAGGGTAGCCCATTAGGCTAGAAGGGAGGAAGAAAGCACTATTTCCCCACAGCTTGCCCATTCAGTCTACTTGATAATTAAATAAGCAGCTTGCAGCTGAGTAGGGGAGAGGACCAAGTGAAGAGATGATTGTAGCAGCCTGCAGCAAGCGCCCTGATGGGGACACACTTGTATCCTGAAACAGAAATGAAGACATTCTAACATTCATAGTTACCTCTAACCCAGTAGACAAAGCAGGCCTGGGCCTATGTCCCATATTAAAGATGAGAAAACAGATTCAGAGAAGCCAAGTGATCTGCCCGAGGCTAGGCAGCCTTGGTTCCAGCATGGTGTGGGGACCCACATCTTCCTAGCACCCCTTCTGGGTACAGGAAGCCAGTACCCACCGCTCCAGGCCGGGGTGTGGGCACCGGGTGGGTCACAGTGTACCACTGCTGCGTCTCACGGTTCACCTCCTTGTAGAGGCCACTGAAGACCCTCTGCACGTCCTTCATGGTGAAGATGCAGACAGCAGAGCCTTCTGTAGTTCCCCTGTGCCTGCACAGGAAATAACCAGATTAACCTAGGAGCCCTGGGGGCCCCAGTCCCAGCCACTCTTCACCCTTCCATCTCCAGCGAGGTCTGGGGACCCTACCACTGGGAAGTGAAGACTCCATAGAAAAGTGTGTCACGCCAGTCCTGGGGGCTGGGGCTCAGGGTGAAGACGTCCTGCAGCACATTGAAGGGGAAGCCATCGTCGGGCCGTGAGCACAGCAGTTGGGCCTTGAGGAAGGAGGTCCAGCGCTGCTGTAGCACCCGCTCTCCACCCTCATCACCCTGGAAGGAGAGGCGGAAGGGCTGGGCTTAGGCACACGCTGAGCCATGACAGGGATGCATGGCACAGGACTGCTTCGATGGACCCACCCCAGACACCAGGACTGAAGGGCAGGAGAAGGCCAGGACCAACTTCCATCTGAAGTCAGGAAGACCTGGAGGCAGTGTACACGTCCATCAGGAGCATGGTCCTTACCGTGACCAAGCAGAGCCTTCCTAAATATGGAAAGGAGGCTGCGATTCACTGCTGAGCAAATAAGGAAGCCAAAGGACCCCAAAACAGCCTCATGCCATGTTCATGAGTGAGTTAATAATATAAGCACAAGGTCGGGACTGTACTTATATTATTATTTTTTTTTTTTTTTTTATTTTTTTATTTTTTTTGAGACGGAGTCTCACTCTGTCGCCCAGGCTGGAGTGCAGTGGCCGGATCTCAGCTCACTGCAAGCTCCGCCTTCCGGGTTTACGCCATTCTCCTGCCTCAGCCTCCCGAGTAGCTGGGACTACAGGTGCCCGCCACCTCGCCCGGCTAGTTTTTTGTATTTTTTTAGTAGAGACGGGGTTTCACCGTGTTTGCCAGGATGGTCTCGATCTCCTGACCTTGTGATCCGCCCGTCTCGGCCTCCCAAAGTGCTGGGATTACACGCTTGAGCCACCCCGCCCGGCCACTTATATTATTAATGCCTGTAATCCCAGCACTTTGGGAGGCCAAGGTGGGTGGATCACTTGAGCTCAGGAGTTTGAGACCCTGTCTCTGCTAAAAAATACAAAAAAATTAGCTGAGCATGGTGGTGCATGCTGGTAGTCCCAGCTACATGAGGCACTGAGGTGAGAGGATTGCTTGAGATTGGGCAGTGGAGGTTGCAGTGAAATCTCACCACTGCAAGCCAGCCTGGGTGACAAAGTGAGACCCTGTCTCAAAAAGGAAAAAGTAAATTAAAAAAAATAAATAAATAAATACACAGTTACACATATGCCAAAAAAAAAAAAAAAAAAAAAAAAGATGAGGAGAGGGCATTCTAAAATGTTAACAGTGACTCCTTCTTGTGCTGGGGTGGTAGGGTGATAACACGAATAGTTCACATTTAGTCACTGCCCACCACATTTCTAAGAGCTTTACATGGATTAATTAAATTAATTCACATAACAACTCTGAGGTCAGTGTTATTATTCCTATTTAACAGACAAGGAAACTGTTAACTGAGGGGGTGAGGGACTTGCCCAAGATCCTAGGCCATCAGGGTTTGAACCTGGGCAGCTGGCCTCTGGGGTCTGTGCCCTCCAGCTGATGCTACAGTGCCTCTTCATCTTGTAAGTGATTTTTGTGTGTACAGTTCTCTATTTTCACTTTTTTTTTTTTTTTTTGGAGACAGAGTCTTGCTCTGTCACCCAGGCTGGAGTGCAATGGCACAATCTCGGCTCACTGCAACCTTCACCTCCCGGGTTCAAGCGATTCTCTTGCCACAGTCTCCCGAGTAGCTGGGATTACAGGCATGTGCCATCACACCCAGCTAACTTTTGTATTATTAGTAGAGATGGAGTTTAACCATGTTGGCCAGGCTGGTCTCAAACTCCTGACCTCAGGTGATCCACTCACATTGGCCTCCCAAAGTGCTGGGATTACAGGTGTGAGCCACCACGCCCTGACTATTTTCACATTTTTTAAGTAAAGAAAAAAAAAAATGGCTGGGTGCAGTAGCTCATGCCTGCAATCCCAGCACTTTGGGAAGCCAACGTGGGTGGATCTTTTGAGCCCAGGAGTTTAAGACCAGCCCGGGCAACATGGTAAAACCCCATCTCTACAAAAAATACAAAAATTAGCCAGGTGTGTGGGCGCACACCTGTAGTCTCAGCTACTCGGGAGGCTGAGGTAGGAGAATCGCTTGAGCCCAGGAGGTCGAGGCTACAGTGAACCGTGATTGTGCCACTGCACTCCAGCCTGGGTGACAAAGCAAACATCCTGTCTAAAAAGAGAAAAAAAAAAAAAAAGTAGTAAAATATTTTAATTTAAAAGGTGAGAGAGAAAAGCTGTTAGCCAAGCTGTACCCCCTGGGGGATGGGACAGGCCATGCATGGATGTGGGTGATCTTGCGGCTGTGGAGCCTTTGAGGTCCCTGGGGTGGCCACCCTGTCGCCCCATTCCCCTCACCTTGCAGATGCGGGCAATGCGGGACACGATGGTGTTCTCAAAGAACTCAAATTCCTGGCCAGTCTCGCTGAAGAAAAAGTAGATCTTGTCATCATCGCCTTGCAAGCTGCCCAGGCTCTCAGGAATGTAGGCTGAGGCCACAAAAGCTGGGTCTGTAGGGACCGGGTCAGGAGCTCAGAGTCAGCCCAGAAATCCTGGAGACAGGCCCTGCTGGGGGAAAGGGCCCCCTTCTAGGGCCCGGTGAACAGGATCCCTGCCCTCTGCATGGTGCCAAGAGGACTTCACCTTGCAGCCAGTTGAGGGAGCTCTCGGTCTTGGTGGGGCGAAGGCTTTGGCTCCGAGAGATGGCCGGGTCATTCCCTTGGAAGCTACTGACTGTTCCAGTGTAGAGCTCGCCATCTGCCAAGAAAACATTCCCATGGGAACAGGCTCTTCAGCACTGCCCCTTCTCCCTGCTCAGGACCCAGAGTGACCCCAGCACTGCCCGTTTTGCCTGTGGTGGGCAGAGAAGGAAGCTGGAACTTGAAAAAACCAAACCTAAGGCAAGCCCATGGCCATTCTGTGCCCTTGGAAATAAGCATGGCATGAACCCAGCCTGTCCAGAGCTAGCCCTCTGGCCCTGCGTGCCCCCACATGGAACTTCAATGAACCCATCCTGCCCCCAACACTCACCAACCACCAGGGCCGTGGACTTGAAATTCGGGTCGAAGGGACAACGGCCCTTGCCATCTTCCAGGAGGACATTCCCCTTCTCGTCCCTTGCCAGGGTGAAGTTCTCCACGTTCTGCAGGAGGGTGGACACATGGGCTCAGGGGCACTCCAGGGAATGAGCAGCGGGCTTGGTGAGAAAGAGAGAGGTGTGCAGGAGAAAGCAACTCTACAGGCAGGTGAGGTGTACAGGACAGAAGGGGTCAGGTGTCAGGGAGGCTGTCCTGCTCCCCCAGGACACGGTGCTGAAGGGTTTGAACCTGGACAGTCAGCTTCCAGAGAGGCCTCACCCAGACACAGTGCCGCACTGTCTCACAGTGACCCGATGTGGGACACGTTATCAGACCCACCTGGCGGAGGAGGTGAGGCTTAGAAAATGATGTGAGCCTGGCAGGGCGTGGTGGCTCACGCCTGTAATCCCAGCACTTTGGGAGGCCGAGGCGGGCAGACCACGAGGTCAGGAGATCAAGACCATCCTGGCTAATATTGTGAAACCCTGTCTCTACTAAAAAATAGAAAAAATTAGCCAGGCATGGTGGCGGGCACCTGTAGTCCCAGCTACTCAGGAGGCTGAGGCAGGAGAATGGCGTGAACCCAGGAGGCGAAGCTTGCAGGGAGACGAGATTGCGCCACTGCACTCCAGCCTGGACGATGGAGCAAGACTCCATTTCAAAAAAAAAAAGAAAAAGAAAATGATGTGAGCCTGGAAGGGGCAGCAGTGTGATTCAAACCCAGGCATGTCTGACCCCAAAGCTGAGCTCCAACCCACAGCATCAAATGCCACCCTCTGCTAGGGGTGTGTGCTGAGGAGGGGGTGTACAAGATAAGACAAGAGAATCAAGCAAAGGAGAGGGAGAGATGCTGGAAGAAGCAGGAGAGGGCAGCAAGGCCTGGGTGGGACAGGATCTTCATGGGTGAGTGACTGCATGCCTCCCTGCACAGGGAGACATGGCTGTCAGGGCTGAGCTTTGTGCCAGAGTGTGGGGCCTCAGGGCTCTTGGAGACCAGTGGTACCCAGAAACCTCCCTCTGGGCCCTGCCTTTCACCAGGGGTCCATGCTAAAGAACAGGATCCCTGAGGCAGAAAGAGGGGCAGTTCCCAGGCCAGCCTCAGGGCTGAGGACAGGGCACTCACGATGTAGGTGCACATGGGGCTGAAGGCTGCTGTGCCACAGGTGAACAGGTGACTGCTGCTGAGTGGCAGGAGGATCTTGATGTAGTTTTGACAGTCGCGCTGGGGGAAGGAGTGAGGGGATATCAGTCCCATGCACAAGCATGCCACCAGGTGGCACCGCTGAGCCCTCCCTACCACACCCAGGCCGGGCTTCTGCTCCCAGGACTGGGGATGGGGCACTCAAGTCCAGGAACAAAGAACCCACGGGTTTTCTGGGGCACAGTGGAACATGCATAGAGTGTGTGCGCTGCAGGGAGTCCAGGGGCTCAGCTAGTTTTGTGACTGGCAAACCTTTCCTTCGGCCTAGGGGTGAGGGCACAGAATCCTACCCCCTTGAATTGTACTGGCCCCCAGGAACGTCCTCCTCAGAAGCCACAGGCTTCTGAAAGCCTTGAAAACCACAGGCCCCTCCCAACCAGGCGGGAAGCTGACGAAGCCACAGCCCAGAGCAAGAGGAATGCTCAGCCCTGAATCCTGAACCCCAGATTCATGCATCACCTTCAATGGGGTGTCTAACTGGCACCTGCAACCAAGCTTCTGGTCCTCCCTGAAACACATGCTTCCCCCTGAGATCTTGCCACTTCCATTAACTCTGTCTTTTCAGTCACTGAGGCCCTAACCCCAATCAGCCTTGACGCTTCTTGTCGGTCATACCCCATAATTTCCCACCCAGAAATCCTGGTGGCTCCATCTTCAAAATGCATCTGGAATCTGAGCATTTCTCACTGGTCCAAGCCACCACCATCACTCGCTCCTCACTGCTCTCCCTACTCCTGTCCTTCCCCATGGAGGCTACTCTACCACAGTAGCCAGAATGACCCTCTTAGTACACAGGTGAGACCAGTCACATCTCTGCTCAGCCCTCCCCTGGCCTCCCAAATACCTCCCTCAGAGTGAAATCAAAAGTCCTGCCCCTCCTCCAGATATGCCACAGGTCGGCTCCTTACCCTCTCCTGATCTTGGCTCAAATGTCACTTTTTTAAAGAAATGTAACCTGACCACCTTATTCCACCCCACCCACCGCCAATAACATTTGTAAACTGACTACTTTTTCTTTTCCTTTCTTTTTTCTTTTTTTGAAACACAGTCTCACTCTGTCACCCAGGCTGGAGTGCAGTGGTGCGATCTCGGCTCACTGCAACCTCTGCCTCCCAGGTTCAAGCAATTCTCCTGCTTCAGCCTCCCAGGTAGCTGCGGCTACAGGTGCCCGCCACCATGCCTGCCTAATGTTTTTTGTATTTTTAGTAGAGATGGGGTTTCACTATGTTGGCCAGGCTGGTCTCAAGCTCCTGAGACCACTCAGGAGACCGTGAGGCGGAGACATTGTGATCCACCTGCCTCGGCCTCCCAAAGTGCTGGGATTACAGGCGTGAGCCACCACACCAAGCCTGCTTTTTCACAATTAAATCTCCAGTACCTACAAGTACATGGACACAGAGTGGGTGCTTAATCAATGTTAGCTGAATAACAGAATGGTAGCCAGGACTTGAACCTGTGTCTTGATCCCAAGTCCGGCACTCTTTTGCCCTCACCTTACCCAGCACCTGCTGCACTTAGGAGCAGGAGCAGGAGGTCTCTAGGGATGATGATGAGTCCTCCAGGAGAACCTGGGTTGAACCAGATTTCATCCTGTGCTTTGGCCAAAACCACATCAGAATCTGTCAGATGTGCTACATCAGGAATCATCTGCAGAGGGACACAACTCTCAACCTACCCAATCCCTGTTCATGCTGGAAGCTGACTTGTTAGTCCTTGTGTCTATGAGCCAGGTGCCTTATACCTATTAGCTTCCTGAATCCTCACTGTAAGCCCAGTGAGACCGGACCATTATCCTCATTTTACAGGTGGGCCCATTAAGGCTTAGAGAGGTGAATCTACTTGTCAAAGGTTGTAGAAACGTAAGTGTAGTGCTGGGATCCAAACCCAGGCCTGGCCATCTCAGAAGCTTATGCCCTTTCCACCCTGCCTGGCTGTATCTGCTCCCACTTCCCACCCACCTCTGGCCTGGATGGAAGTCTACCACCCTCCATCCCTCCTGCAGCTCAGCTCCCTTCCAGGTGCGGGCTCACCTGTGGGTCCTTGCCCTTGAAGCTGCACTGCTGTTTCTTCTCTGCGTCTGCACTCCAGAGCAGCTGGGGAATGAGAAAGGGCAAGGTAGTGGACAAAATGGAGGGTTTGCTGAGCCTCCCTCCTCTCTCATCGGCATCATCCTCAGACCAGAAGGTCAAGCTTCCAGTCCATCTTCCCTCTGCGGTCCTCTGCCCAGCCTAGCCAGCTCCAGGCAACATCTCTCACCTCCTGGTACTCCCCGCCTGGCAGGAAGCTGAGGTTGCTATTGAGTGCAAAGAGGGCCTCTCGAGCACCCACGTACAGGGTCCTGCCATCCCTGCTCAGCAGAAGGGCCGTGTAGTTGGAGATGTTTTCGGCTTCGAATCTAAGGAATGGCCGCTCTTCAGAGCCTGGGGAGAGGAAGATGGATATTATCTGGGGCCACCCCTCCCACGGGAAGCCTCTTAACACCAACCTCTAGATGGACTGATTTAAAGGAAGGTCATCAGCAAGACAAAGGGTAGCAAGGGGCTGGGGGCAGGGGGATCAGGTTTGATGGGCGAGCAGCATTCCTGGACTCTCAAACATTGCATAAGAAACAATGCAGAGATGTATGTATGAGAATACTACGGCACCCTTCACATTAATAAAAAGCTGGAAACCTAAGAGTCAGTCCAACCAGAGGGGACCTTGCCAAAATCAATTATGATGCCCCAATCCAACTGAACACTACACAGCTGGGGGAAAAAAAATGATGTATTAGAAGCTCCAGAAAAACAAGCAAGAAAGGCATGGTCAAAATATCAAGCAAACTAAAATATAAAGTGATGAGTTTTGAGCACATAATAGAATATTAAGAAAGGAAAATACATTTAACACTTTCCTTTGAGTAACATTAGACCCAAAGAGAAGAAAATGTAAGTGGGCCTTGCAGTGAATGTGATTTGCATTGACAGAGTAATGCAAATGTTCGGCACTGGTTTTTTTTTTTTTTTTGAGACGAAGTCTCGCTCTGTCACCCAGGCCGGAGCGCAGTAGTATGATCTTGGCTCACTGCAACCTCCACCTCCCAGGTTCAAGCGATTCTCCCACCTCGGCCTCCCCAGTAGCTGGGATTACAGGCATGCACCATCACACCCAGCTTATTTTTGTATTTTTAGTAGACATGGGGTTTCACCATGTTGGCCAGGCTGGTCTCGAACTCCTGAACTCAAGTGATCTGCCCACGTCAGCCTCCCAAAAAAGCAGTGGTCTTTAACTTTGAGACTGATGGTTATTACACAGAATTAGAGTGTTTTCAATTTTGACCTCAGAAACCAGAACTGACGACAGACAGACATCGTAATACGGCAGCAGGGTTGTCACAAGCTGCTGCCAATGGCTAATGGAACAATAAATACAGGTCAAGAGTACTGTTTTATATTGCAAAGGTAACCAAATAAAGGAAGTGAATACAGTACGGTGACAGAATATGTTGCAGGGAGGAAGGGAAGGGAGATGTAAGTGAGGGAAAGTCAGGAAGTCAAATAAACCAACAAATAGTGGTATAAGTATTTTACTTAAAAATATGGAGGAAATGGGCCGGACGCGGTGGCTCACGCCTATAATCCCAGCACTTTGGGAGGCTGAGGCAGGTGGATCACCTGAGGTTGAGAGTTTGAGACGAGCCTGACCAACGTGGAGCCCGTCTCTACTAAAAATATAAAATTAGCAAGGCGTGGTAGTACATGCCTGTAATCCCAGCTACTCGGGAGGCTGAGGCAGGAGAATCGCTTGAACCTGGGATGCAGAAGTTGGGGTGAGCTGAGATCGCGCCATTGCACTCCAGCCTAGACAACAAGAGTGAAATTCCATCTCAAAAAGAAAAAAAAAAAATGGAAGAAATAATGGTAGAACAAGAACCCTAAGAACCCTAAATGATTAGAAGTCCCTTTTAAATTGGCCTGGGGTGGGAGAGGACACATGTTTTTGTTTGTTATAATAAGCCCTTCTATACTTAAAAATATATATATATATACGTGCATGTCTCCTTGATAAAAAATTTTATTTATTTTTTGAGACCGAGTCTCACTCTGTTGCCCAGGCTGGAGTGCACTGGCATGATCTCAGCTCACTTTAACCTCTACCTTCCAGGTTCAAGCAATTCTCCTGCCCCAGCCTCCCGAGTAGCTGGGATTGCAGGCATGTGCCACTATGCCCGGCTAATTTTTGTATTTTTAGTAGAGACAGGGTTTTGCCATGTTGGCCAGGCTGGTCTTGAACTCCTGGCTTCAAGCAATCCACCCGCCTTAGCCTCCCAAAGTGCTGGGATTACAGGTGTGGGCCACTGCACCCAGACCTTGGTACACATTTTAAATATCTTTTGTTTTTGCAGAATAACAACAAGGAAAGAGACAAATTATCTACCACTAAGTGAAAATTAAGGTTATATTTACAGTATATATGGTCAAATCCTATTTTTTGTGGGAAAAATATAAGCATAGGAAAAAATCCAGGAGGATGTATCACAAAATACTAAACCATGGGCTCCCTGGTAGAATTATAGGATAGCATTCTTTTCTTTTTTACTTATTATCATTTTTAGATTCTGTAATAAGCAGGTTATCCTTATAAGATGTGAAATATATAGAGAAGAAAAAAAAAAGAAACACACACACTTACCCACCAGGGTACTGTTTATGCTTTGGGTAACTAATGGGTTTGGAGAGAAATTATTTTTAAAATTCTAAGCAGCTGATGAGAACAGAAAAGTAAGTAAAGAGCGGCACCCTGACCAACCTCAGGCACGTTGTAGCTGACCAGTGGGTCATGACCACACAAACAGTCTCCCGAAGCTGAGGAAGCAAAAAGTGCAACATGCCCAACCAAGCAGCTGTGAAGATGACTTCATGTGTGTTTACCTGTGGAGTGTTTTTACATACCCCCAGCCTGGTTCCATAAAGGGTGAGGAGACATGAAGAAAAGAAAGTAGTGAAATACAAACATTAAAATCAGGAGCAGAGAAAACCCAAATCTGAAGAAAAACATCTCAACCAGCAAGGAAGTAAAAATTCACATAAGTAGGTCATTGAGTCTGCACACAGCTGGTAGAGAAGGGCTGCGCCTTTAGTGCTGAGCCTCCTGGTGACCAAAGAAAAATGGGAAATGAAGCTACTCCATCCTCAATGTCCGTAAGGGGGCACACATAGCAGCCGTTTGCGTTTGCGGGAAGCTCGGCCTTTTTTTTTTTTTTTTTTGAGACGGAGTTTTGCTATCGTTGCCCAGGCTTGAGCGCAGTGGCACGATCTTGGCTCACCGCAACCTCCGCCTCCCAGGTTCAAGTGATTCTCCTGCCTCAGCCTCCCGAGTAGCTGGGATTACAGGCATGCGTCACCATGCCCGGCAAATTTTGTATTTTTAGTAGAGACGGGGTTTCTCCATGTTGGTCAGGCTGGTCTCGAACTCCTGACCTCGGGTGATCCGCCTGCCTCAGCCTCCCAAATTGCTGGAATTACAGGCATGAGCCACCATGCCCAGCAGCTCAGCCTCTTTTTTTTTTTTTTTTTTTTTTGAGATGGAGTTTCGCTCTTGTTGCCCAGGCTGGAGTGCAATGGTGTAACCTACACCTCTCAGGTTCAAGCGATTCTCCTGCCTCAGCCTCCCAAGGAGCTGGGATTACAGGTGCCCACCACCATGCCTGGCTAATTTTTAGTAAAAACAGGGTTTCACCATGTTGGCCAGGCTGGTCTCGTGACTTCAGGTGATCTGCCCGCCTTAGCCTCCCAAAGTGCTGGGATTATGGGTGTGAGCCACTGCGCCCAGCTAAAGCTCAGCTTTACACCTGGCAGCAAATGAGGAAGGAAGCCCTCGGGTGGGGGTGACACTAGTCAACAGGAAGACGGGGGTCAGGTGGCTGAGCCACCGCACCCGGCCCTCAAGTAGGCGCTTCTGTTAGGCAGCAGAGACATCATCTCACTGAGCTGTACATTCTCATACATGTCATAGGAGGAATGAGACATATAAAGATCACAGGAGTCTCATGAGGAGTGAGACCAGGACAAACAGACACTGCGGTCCCTCCTCATCTTTTGGATTTTTCCAGAGTTACCTGGAAACGAGGGCTGGTTCAGATAAGCTGGTTGCCCATGCTTATCTACCTGCAGAAGAGCCACCTGGGTGGGCCCTATAAGTCTGGGCAGCAGACCGCCCTTGGAATCTGTCCAGACACAGAAATGCCAAGGATCAGAGATAAGCCTCAGTCCCAGGTGGCAATTCAACCCCACTTACGACTGGGAGAAGGGGTGGAAACCTGCCTCGGGCACTATAGACAGAGTGCAGCCCTACAGACCAGCCAGCCCCTGGTTCAGCCCAGGCCTCCAGCCCTCCAGCCATGCGAGGAGTAGAGTGAATGGAATGACAAAGGGACAGAAAGTGGAATGTGCCTTGGAGAGGCGGGTGAAGGGCCCCTTAACCAGGCTTTCTCCTTCTGGGGCTTCCCTTCCATACTTGCCCTCATCTCTCTGCCCTGAGACTCAGACTGAAAGCCATGGTGTGCAGAGTAGAGTTACAGACCTGGGTTCAAAGCCATCCTCTACCACTTACTAGCTGTGTGCCACCAGGACACGCCACTTAACCTCTCAAAGCCCCATTTTCCTTATCTGTAAAATGGGGAAAATAATAACACTTTGCCTCATGGGGTTGTTATTAGAAAAAATTAGATTACGCATGTAAATAATAATATACATAATAACCCACATTTACTGAGACAGCTTTGCTCAAAACAACGTTGCACATGGTTTGCAGTGTGGCATGGTGTCTGGCACACGACCAACACTCAATGAGTGACTCAAAAACAAAATCCAAAAACCCCGCAGGAAAATCCAGCCTGGTGAGAGCTGCCAGAGGGGCAGGGCTCCTTGGGGGAGCCGGGCCTCCCTCATCCGGGGGTTCACGAACTTAGCCTGGGAGATTCTAACTTAGGCACACACCTGGTCATATGAGGGTCTCAAGGCCAAAGCCAGAGAGTATCAGCTCAGAAACAGAGACTTGTGTGTCACAGGCTCATGTTGTGGGTGTGAGCTGGTCTGTGCTCAGTGTGAGTGGTGTTACTGTCTAAGGGCCCAGGTGCTTGGGTCACCTCCAGAGTGACTGCAGACGTCTGTGCAGGGCCCTGCCTGAGCTTGCCTGTGGTGTGTGTGTGTGTACACGGTACCGCAGGGCTTGTCCACGCTTGCGCACTCACTCCTAGGTGCTCTTTGTGCAGGGGTGACGGGGAGGGGATGTTTCTGCACTTTACTTCCTGCGAGGGACAGGTGCACCTTGGGGTCAGTCTTAGCTTTTATGCTCTCCGTTGTGCTAAAGAGCGTCTCGCTCGCTCTCCTGGGCTGCCTGTGCTGCTCGGACATCCTCCAAATCCATCTATCCAGTGGGTTAGTCCAGTATGAAGAAAGCAGGACACGCCGAGGCTGCAGCCAGTTTTCCTGCTCAGGATGAACCCTCTCCCTCCACCCCGACAGGCTTCAGCCAGGGGCTTCTCCAGGGCCAATGCATCCCACTAGGCAGATCATCCTTCAAGAAGGCAGAATGGGGCTGGTCTGGGGCTGCCGTGTCCCTCCCTGGAGGGAGACAGCATATGGAGTGGGCACATAACACCTGCAGGGTCCCCACTCCCTACCCCAGGAAGTGGGGCTCTGAGTAGGAAGTGATGTGGGAATATTCAGCCCCCAGCCCCATGCAAGGGTCCTCCTTCCCTGTGACTCAGCCGGAAGCCTGGAGCTCTCTGGGGTTAGACAGGAATAGGGCTCAGCACCTCACCCCACCCAGGACACCCTGGGCAGTCCCCACCCCAGGCCAGCCAGTGAGCTGTAGCAGCACTGTGACTCAGAGCCCCACCCCACCTTTCTCTCTACTGTGGCTCTGGGAACGGCAGCAAGACGCTGACCTGGCCCTAACATCCCACCCACTACAGGCCCCAGCAGGATCAGGCCAGAAAACACCAGTTTCCCTGTGGAGTCGGTGGGGAAGGGGCCTCCAATGCAAGGAGGCAGCCAGTGGCCTCCCCCACTTTCAGAGAGGAGTCTGGGTGGGACAAGTCCCCAGAGAGCCTCCTGAAAGACTGTTGTAGCCCTTCGTCCCCAGGGATGTCACAACTTAACTCACCAGAACCTTGGACCCACTTATCCCAGCAGCAGCCCCACCTCCAGGGCAGGAGTGCTGACAGGGCCGCAGTCAGCAGGAAACTGGGACACACAGCCAACCTGGGTGCACTTCCTTCCTCCACACTGCCCTGCCCGTGCTGGGCAGGGCAGCCACCTCTTCCTCATGGAGCATGGAGGA
Source organism: Rhinopithecus roxellana (assembly GCF_007565055.1). NCBI lineage: Eukaryota > Metazoa > Chordata > Mammalia > Primates > Cercopithecidae > Rhinopithecus > Rhinopithecus roxellana. The sequence continues at coordinate 120,087,087 of NC_044553.1, read as the reverse complement.
GGGGGCCACATTCTGCTGACACCAGCCCAGTGCCAGAGTCAAGTCCCTCGTTGGGGATGTTGTGTGCCAAGGGTCCTCCCATGGACTGAGGTCACCAAGAAAGTGGCAACGAGGGCAAGGCAAACCGGCCTCACAGCATCTGTGCTCCTGGGGCATGTCCTGGAAAGCCACTGCTACAGCCCCAAGTGGACAGACCAAGAGCCTCTGCCGGAACCCCTAGTCAGTCCCAGCCCTGACCTAGGGCCTGTGCCACGGCTGCACACACCACTGCTGTCACCTTAGGAGCCTGCCTGCCGCCTGCCTGCTCACAGGCCTACCCAGGGCCAACTCAATCTCTCTGCTCAGGGGCTGGCTCCCCACTAACAACTCCGCTCCTAGGGCCTCTGCCCTGGGTCTGCCTTCCTGCCTTTATAGATGTCTCCACTTCTTCCAAGGAAATCGGGGTCATCAGGCATAAACAACCTCAACTTCCCGTCCCCATCTCCTCAGAGACCAAATCATATGTGACCAACTCTACCTCTCAGAAAGCAGTTTTTGTTCCAATGTCCATTCTAGAAATTTTTGTGCCTCCCTCCACCTGCCTTAGACAAGCTCCCAAAGAGAACAGCCACCCCATGCCATCTCTGCCTCTCACCTTCCACTCACGCCTCCACAGAAGTTGGGCCTCAGCCAGCCCCACACTCAGCAGGGACAGCCCTGCCAAGAGCCCAGGGATCGCCTAGCTGCCAGACCCCAGACACGGGTGATGCCGCCCCATCCTCTAGGTGTCTGTGCCCCCAGTCTCAAGCATCACCCCGTGTCTCCCTCACATGCCTTCTGGGTCTCCAGCCCTCAAAGAGCTAAAGTATGTAAGCACCTCCTCAGCCCTTTAAATGGATTAAGTCAGTGCCATCCTCACAAGGCTGCTGTGGTTTATTACCTCCATTTCAGGTGTGAGTCAGCCCTGGGAGGAGTGGTGGGGATGCCATCTGACCCTGGGCCACCTGGCTGCAGAGTCTGTGTTGCTGACCACCCTCCCGCCTCAGGCTTTGCTCCTGAATGTTCTTACTCTCTGGGTCCGTCTGCTCTTGGCCCTGCTCCTTTCACTCCATTCAAGCTCCTGGGTCCATGCTCATCACGTCGATGACGCGGATGCTGGCGATCCCCAAATCTCTTCATCCAAGTGCAGATCTTTCTCTAATACGCCAGACCCCACAGTGCAGGAGGGCTTCTGTGGGTGCTTCCCACCACCTCACTGCCCCGTTCCAGTCCCACTCCCTGGCTTGGGATTTTGTGTCTGTGTGTGGCACCACTCACCTGGGTGTCTCACCATCCTTCTCCCTCTCCCTTCTAAGTCCAGTCTATAATCAAATCCTGCCAATTTTCTCTCAATATTTTCCAAGTCCATTCCCCTTACCATCCCCACTACCACAGTCCAGAGCCAGGCACCATCCTCTCTCACCCAGGCCACCACCACAGTAGCCTCCCAACCAGCCTCCCGCCTCCAGGCCAGCTGCTATGCTGCAGCCAGAGGGCTCTCTGGGAGCTGTCACTGTTCTGCCTAAAAACTTCAATAGCGCCCTGTCGTCTGAGCTCCTAACTTGCCAGCCTTTGCCACCCACCCACCTCCTGGTTCAACCAAGTGACATGGAACTGCAAGTCAAGGGCCCATTTCTCATCTCCGGTCTGTTCAGGAAGTCCCCTCCGCCCAGAAGGCTTTCCTTTTGACTAACTCACACTCATCCTTTGAGACTCAGCTCAATTCCACCTCCTCCAGGAGGCCTTCCTGAATCCCCAGCTGGGCAAGGGCCCTTCTCCGTATGCCCATCATTTCCTGTTCACATGTCTTGCAGGGCACTGGTGACACTGTCTGATGATGGCAATGTTTGATGTTTGATGATGATGATGATGGTCTGATGGTCTATCTGTGCTCTGTCTTTCTTTTCTTTTTTCAAGACAGTCTCGCTCTGTCGCCCAGGCTGGAGTGCAATGGCATGATCTTGGCTCACTGCAACCTCCGCCTCCTGGGTTCAAGCAATTCTTCCGCCTCAGCCTCAGCCTCCCAAATAGCCGGAATTACAGGCACCCACCATCATGCCTGGCTAATTTTTGTTTGTTTTTTATTCTATTTTATTTTTTTTAGTAGAGATGTAATCCCAAAGTGTTGGGATTACAGGCATGAGCCATCATGCCTGGCTTTTGCGCTCTCTCTTCCACCACGTTGAGAGCACTTTCAAGATCAAGACCATGTCTTATTCATGTTTGTATCAACTGGTCAGGCGGGCTCCCAGCAGTTGTTCCATAAACGTTTGTTGACTGAACAAATGAATGACACAGTCCCAGTCAGAATGCCCCAGCCCAGAGAGGGGCCCCAGATAAAAATGGGGGAATGTGGAGGTCCTGAAGCTTCATACTCACAAAATTGTGTCTGAGAAGCACTGCTTCCACTCTGACCCCTCCCAAAAGCACTGAACACATAGAAGTATAATAGCTGGCCGGGCGCGGTGGCTCAAGCCTGTAATCCTAGCACTTTGGGAGGCCAAGACGGGCGGATCGCGAGGTCAGGAGATCAAGACCATCCTGGCTAACACGGTGAAACCCCGTCTCTACTAAAAACTACAAAAAACTAGCCGGGCGAGGTGGTGGTGCCTGTAGTCCCAGCTACCTGGGAGGCTGAGGCAGGAGAATGGCATGAACCCGGGAGGCGGAGCTTGCAGTGAGCTGAGATCCGGCCACAGCACTCCAGCCTGGGTGACAGAGCGAGACTCCGTCTCAAAAAAAAAAAGAAGTAGTATAATAGCTGACAGGAGTTTGACTTAGGAGTTTCCTATCTTTTAAATATTAGCAACTAATTAAAATTTTTCTCTTTTTTTTTTTGAGACAGTTTTGCTCTTGTAGCCCAGGCTGGAGTACAATGGCACAATCTCGGCTCACTGCAACCCCTGTCTCCCAGGTTCAAGCAATTCTCCTCCCTTAGCCTCCTGAGTAGCTGGGATTACAGGTGCCTGCCACTATGCCCAGCTAATTTTTCTATTTTTAGTAGAGATGGGGTTTCACCATGTTGGCCAGGCCGGTCTCGAACTCCTGACCTCAGGTGATCCACCCGCCTCAGCCTCCCAAAGTGCTGGGATTACAGGTGTGAGTTACCGCACCTGGCCTAATTAAAATTTTTCTAAAGAACTTGGAAGTCAAACAAAATATATCCCCAGGCTGGCTGTGACCCACTACCCCTCAGTCTGCAAACTTCTGTCTGAGACGTGTGCCCCAGTCTCCTGTGTGCCACATTCCTGACCAAGTCTGCCAGCTCTGCCTATTTCCAACCATGGCCATGCCATGCCATGCCACCAGGGTCCTCGGCTGGACCCCTTGCCCCGTCTAGACTAACCTCAACAGATTTCTTTACTAGATAGAAATGTATCTGCAATTATTCAAGGGCTGAGGCAGGTCATCTTGCTGCTTTTTTTTTTTTTTTTTTTTTTTTGAGACGGAGTCTCGCTCTGTCGCCCAGGCTGGAGTGCAGTGGCCAGATCTCAGCTCACTGCAAGCTCCGCCTCCCGGGTTTACGCCATTCTCCTGCCTCAGCCTCCCAAGTAGCTGGGACTACAGGCGCCCGCCAACTCGCCCGGCTAGTTTTTTGTATTTCTTAGTAGAGACGGGGTTTCGCCGTGTTAGCTAGGTTGGTCTCGATCTCCTGACCTCGCGATCCACCCGTCTCGGCCTCCCAAAGTGCTGGGATTACAGGCTTGAGCCACCGCGCCCGGCCAATCTTGCTGCTTTTGTACGATTCACAGGTGAAGCAGGAGGCAGCTGTTCTAACGGAAAGAATGTGGTTGCTGAATCGAGAACTGTGGCCCAAGGCTTGGTCCCAAACTCTTCTATAGCTGCATGACCTTGGTAATGAGTTATTCACTGAGCTTTGGTTTCCTCATCTACATGAGATAAAGCAATACACTTCCATATCCAACAGCAGTGCCTGGCACACAGTGAGTGCACCGCAATGGCTGCTTTTCTTTGCTCTTCCTGTTTGGCCCCCTTCCTAGAGGATGGGCCAAAAGGTGCCAAAAAAAGAGGACACAAGTAGGCTAATTTGGCTTCTCTTTAGGAATATGGTAAAATGATGGCTTCTGTCTCCTACCTACCATCCCACTGAAACTCCCTCACCACAGGCCCCCCACCTCTCTGAAGCCTGTTAGACTACAAGATGGGCTTCCAGATGGATCCAGGAGTGCAGAATAGAGCTTCCATGCACAACAGGTCAGACCACAGGCCTGAGAGGCAGAACTCTAGCAGTTGGACAAAACACTCCACCTCTGTGTATTACTCTGTAGTCACTACTCTTCTGTGACTATCTCTGCCACAGGGCAGGAGCCAGCCCTTAAGAGTTCCAGTATTCAGTGCCCAGAATAGGGTCGATGGTGAGCTAACAAGTATAAAGCCAGTGTGGGCACCAGGCGCTTTTTTTTTTTTTTTGTAAGTCAAAGATGTTTTCTTCATTTCTTGCATTTGAAGTGCTCTCCGATGACATCTATGGCCTGAGACTCCTTGCCACAGTCCTTAACTACTATACAACTGCAACCAACCACTTTATGGGGTTTCCCCTCTCTGTCAATTTGACAGAGGCCTACCCATTCCCCCCTTTTTTTGTTGTCATCAACCTTAATTAGGTTGATTTGGTGCTCAGTACAAAGGGCCTCCGCCAACTTGACATACACAGTCTCATCACAGTTGGATGCAAGCACACAAAGATGGGCTTCGTGCTTGTCTAAGGCTTTGGCAGCTTCGCGAATTCCATGTGCTAGGCCATTGTGGATGAGGCTGTCTTTAGCACCTTTTGTAAAACAGTATTAATGTCCATTACACCTCCAGCAGCAATGCCTTCCTCGGCCATGGCAGTGGGTTATGGGTGAAGCAGAATCATGAATGCACCCGAGCCTGAGCCTCCGTCTCTGCACAACTTGGTGGCAGCAGGGAAAGAGCCACCAGGCTTTTAATTATCTTATCTTATAGACAGGATAGCTGTCCTGCTCCCAGCACACGGAGGACAGAATGTAAAGAGCAGGGGCAGGGAGACCAGCTGGGGAAAAACAGAGAATGCAGTCCAAGGGAGCAGATTTCCCAAAAAGCTAATCTGAGGGAAGGCAGGCCTCGACCACAGGAGTCTCGCGTTGTGTTGTTCCTCTTCCCCCTGATCCCCAGGGAGGGCCACATCATAGGCCCCCTGAGTCCTGTGCCAGCCTGAGCACCCATGGGGGTGGTGTGAGAGGCAACAGGCTCTAAGAAGATAAAGGAAGCAGTGATTGATGACAAGACCCAAGTCTAGCCTTTTCTCCAGGCCTCGTGCCACCCTCTGTCTCTTGCCTAGAGGATGAACATGCTGGTATATCCAGATGTGCCCCAAAAGTTGTGCAAGTTTACAGCTTTCCTGGGTTGGCAAATAGGTATTTCAACACCAGCTGGATGTGGGTTGTGCAGAAGGCAGAGCAGAACCAGTGAGGGGCAGGTAGGGAGAGGCATGTCCAGCCCCATGCAGAAGAGATTCTTCAGGCAAAGGAGGACTTTGAAAAGGCTGAGTCAGGAGCACTTAATAACTGGGCTATAATTAAGCAGGACCCCTGATAATGATCTCCAATCAGTCCCTGCGGGGCTTGCTTTGTCTTTTCTACCAGGGCAGGCGCTAAGCCCGACAGGCTTGGCACCTAGCAGAGGGACTGCATACCACCAGTGTGCACCAAAATGGATGCAAATAACCTCACCAAGCAAGGCTGGCAGGGGATTTCTAGCACAACAAAGCAGAAGCTACCTTTTTACCATGGACGCAGCACGTGCCAGGCACCATGCCAAACACTTTACATACATTATTTCATGTAATCCTCTCAGAACACTGTGAAGATGGCCATTATTCCTATCTTGCTAATGTAAAAATGGGCCTGGAGAAGACTGGGAGCTTGCCCCAGGTTGTGCAGTTAGTAAGGGTGGCAAGCTACTTTATAAAGCCAGGCTCTGAGCATCCACAGTTAGAGCGCCTTCCACTTGCCTCTGCAGAGCCAGAGAGATGCCGGCCCATAGGACAGAGCTGGAGACAAACGTTCATGTCCAGTTGAGACCATGTCAAGGAGGGAAGCCAGTAACCGGGGTGAGGGCTCAACAAGTGACCAGCATCAAGGCTTCCCAGGGCAGCCTTGACCCTGGCTGCTTCCTCCAGGGCCAGAGGGCAAGCAGTTGATTTGTACCAAATGCCCCATTCTCTCTGCTCAATGGGGTTTTGGTGACTGCAGTTTGCAGGCCTACAGATTTCTGTCCAATCTGCTTCAGAAATACTGCATTCAGAGCTTTCCCGCCTGGCACTTCTGGGGCAGGAGGGAATTAATAACTCCCTTTAAGGCTGGGCGTGGTGGCTCATGCCTGTAATCCCAGCACTTTGGGAGGCCAAGATGGGCGGATCACCTAAGGTCAGGAGTTCAAGACCAGCCTGGCCAACATGGTGAAATTCCATATCTACAAAAATACAAAACTTAGCTAGGCATGGTGACAGGCACCTGTAGTCTCAGTTGCTCGAGAGGCTGAGGCAGGAGAATCACTTGAACCTTCGAGGTAGAGGCTGCAGTGAGCCGAGATGGCGCCACTGCACTCCAGCCTGGGAGACAGTGAAACTCCATCTCAAAATAATAATAATAATAATAATAATTCCCTTTAAGTGTCCAAATAAGGTGGCCCAATAAGACTTTGGAGGACCATGAGAGCGGGTGTGTTTTGTTTCTCCCCACATGGCCAGGCTGGGAGGCACTGGGTGCCATTGCTTCTACTCAGCACCACTCCTGCTCCTGACTGAGGCTTTGGTCATGGAGCTCTGAGTGGTAGTTCCAACACAAGAGAACCCAAATTCCACACGCTTCTTTCAAGCATTCCTTTCAGAGACTTCCAGCTGACTGTGGAGCCCCTAGTGGCTGTCCCCCCATCCTCCTCCCACTACTGGCCACTGGGCGAGGCCACAAATTGGCCTCCTGCATCTTAAGCACCCCAGGAATGTGCTGTTCATCAACAATAATTAGGGTTCCCTATGAAGGACCCCAGATGCAGGGCAAGCTGGATGCTCCACTTCAAGGGATTTTGTTTTAAACCACAGACATAGCCCCACTGTCCCTAGGCATCTGGGTCCTTATGGGGTGTGGGTGGGAATTCAGTAGAGGAGTGAGTGGCAGGAGGAAAGGGAGGTGTGTAATCTCCAGTTCCATGACCCTTTTTCCTAAGATGCATGTGAGGGAGGGCACTAGGGCCCTGGACCCGGCGTCCGATGGTCACCACGAGCCTGCCCAGGATGGGCACACTGCCAGGAACATCTAATGAGCCCCCTGGGATGAGGCAGGAAACCGCCTTAGGCCACACTCAAGGGTGAGCCTGTTCAGTTACCAGGGCATTCCCCTCCCGGACCTCCAGCCAGTCCTAGGACCTGCACGTAGGTAAGAGTGGGAGGTGGGTATGAGGGCCAGGAGGAAGCCCAGAGAGGGGGCACTCCAGGGTATAGTGGCAACTCAGTCGAGTCTAGATACGTGCTCACAAGTTCAGGTAGCTGGGTGCCGCTACACTATTCCAGGGCTTTGGTGGGACTGGAAAAATGGGCCACTCTGGGCAGACCTAGCCCCAAGAACATAGCAGAAGGGGTCTTTTGCTCCAGGATTCCCAGGTTGGAGAGCTGAGTGTGGACTGCATTTCAGGTCCTCTCCAGCCCTCAGCTGGGCACTTTGGTACAGTGCACAAAATGCAAGTCCGCCTACAGCAGCCCTGACAGGTGAATGCTGGCGTGTGACAGAAGTCTAAGAACAGTCACAGGCTTGTAGAAGTGGGCCAGGTCCTGCAGCTGCATGGGTAATAACCAAGTATTCTAGCTGCTCCTCGGGAAGCAGGTCCCCTCGATGCCCCTACTGCTCTCCGGTTTTGCCTTTTAGCTACCCTGTCATTGTACCATCCAGTTCCAGAGTTGGACATGAAACCTACTGTCTTTTGACATGGTCCCATGAGCTAGCCCAGCTTTCCCAAGGACATAAGTGGAGTCCATTGGAGCATCTGCCCCCATCTCACCTTGCCTTCTCCCAAAAATGAGAGGGTCTGAGGGCAAAGGGAGTTGTGGCCACAACAGAAGTAGCAACGCAGCAGGCCTGGGGCTGGTTACACCTGTTTATCCTGACTTCACAAGCTGAAGCACCCAAGGGGCTACAGTCAAACTAACACCCCAACCCTGTCCTAACCCCAGGCAGAATCACCCCAGATCTAAGCGAGATGTACAGGAATAAACTCTGAGCTGAATAACACTCATTCAGCGGTTCCTGTACCAGGCCCTGTCCCAACGACTTTTCAAACACGAGCTGATTTAATCCTCACTACCTTGAGGTAGGTTCTATTATTATACCTGTTTTACAGATGAAGAAATCAAGACCCAGAAACTTTAAGTAGCCTGCTCAAGGTCACACGGTTACTAAGTGGCTGAGGTAGCATTTGAACGCAGGTCATCTGCAATATTTCAGACAGGGGTTCAGATAGGGTTACTTGAAGCCACTAGGGCCCTGCCTTAATTTAAGTGCTGATTCTACTATTTTCTTTTGTAAATAGGATGCTTTCGGGGCGGGGCGGGGGGGATGCTGTGAGGAGATGGAAGTCTGGGACAGTTTCAGTCTGTAACCTCTAATTTATACATGCTTTATTCCAATTCAGACAATATGACAACCAACAAGTTAAAGGGCTTGCGGATACAACATCTGTTGGGAACTTATAAACTTCATATCCGAGTAACACACCTTGCAAGGCACCTATGACTCTGCCTATTTTGCAGATGAGGAAAGTGGGGCACTGGGAGCAGAAGGCACTTACTTGCCCAGTGGAAGAAATGGGCTTGGGATCCAGGACCCTCTGAATCCAAAGCCCAAGTGCCCCAAGAAGAGCTGGAGAAGCAACCGGATGGAAGGGAAAAGGAGAGGGAAGGGCACAGGGCTGAAACAGGAGGTGGCCACAGAAGCAGATGTGAGCACCAGGAAAGGAACCCAGACAACCAGGATGCTACTCCCAGATCATTCTGAGGAGGGGTCGCGTCCAGGACTTGGGAATGTCAGCGCCCAGAGCTGCCCCTATCCGCAGTCTGGTCGCTCCCAGGGCCTGGAGGTCTCTCCATGCTGGGGCTTGGGGCTGCACTGGCAAGCCAGGGATGGAGGGGCGGAGAGGGAGGATCGGGCGCCCGCCCGCCCCACCACAGCTCCCGGCCCTGCTGCGACTTGCTGGGAATACCAGAACCCCAGTGTTTATAGGACTGCAAGCACTGGCCTCCCTCTACCCCCAGCCGCCATCGGGGGCGGCACAGCGGTCGGCTCTGGTCAGCATCAAAGACAAGTAGATGGGCAGGCGGACCCCGCCGAAAGTGCATCCTCCTAAGGGAACTAGCGGGGACGACAGAGCGGGCTAGACCCCATCCCTGCCCAGAAAGAAAACTGAAGAAAGGGGCCCGCAACCCCACAGCTTCCCTCTCCTCTCCCTCCCTGAGCGCAGCGCTTTGAAAAAAGAAGGGGTCCTAATGGACCCCGTGCCTCCGACAGGTCCCCTCCTTGGTCCTTTGTCACGGTCACCTCCGCACGAGGCACGTCCCCGGCAGCCCTCCTTCCCCCGGTCCGCGCCCCCGGGTCCCCGGCACTCACCCAGCGGCAGGCTGATCCGGGGGCTGAGCGCCCAGGTCGGAGGTGGCGGCTGCAGCAGGAGCAGCAGCAGCAGGAGCAGCAGCGGTGGCCGAGGCTGCAGCGCGCCCCATGGGGCGGCGAGCCAGCTCCTCCGGCCCATCGCGGCGAGCAGCACTCGGAGAGCAGGAGCGACGGTGTCCCGCGGCTCGGGTTCAGGTGGCTCGGCCGGACTCCCGGGCGGCAGCTCCGCCCCGCGGTCCGCCCCCGAGTCGCCCCGGGGGCCCCCGCCTTCAGACCTGGGGGGCGGGAGGTGAGAAACAGTGTCACGTGGGCCCTGGCGAACGCAGCCCCTCCGCGGGGCACCGCAGTACTCCCGCCGGCGCCGGCCTGGCAGCCTCGGCTTGGGCAAAGCTCGCCCGCAAGCGGCGGAGGGCGGGGCCGAAGGAGGAAGTCGGCGGTGAGCCCAGCCGGCCCGCCCCTTCCCCCTTCCCCTTTCCACCTTCACCGGCGCTGGCAGCGCGAGGGGAGGCAGCAGCTCCGGGCGCGGCCGCAGGGGGTCAAGCCAGTGACCAGTAGCCCCGGCGGCCGCCCGAGCGCTGAGACACTGACAAAAGCCAACCCCCAGCTCCCCGCCCCCACTGCTCAGACCCTCCCACCGCCGCCCAGGCCCCGGCCCCTTCCGGCTCCTCTGGGACGTTCTGCTAGTGGCGTTGGTTTGGGGACACGCTGCGTCCCCAATATGCGCCTAGGGAGTTGGGGGGCGGCTGGTGATTAGGCCTTGGTCTCCCCCCTTTAGGCGCCCCCTCCCCTCTTGCTCCTGGCCCCCTTGTTCCTGCGACCAAATGAACTCGGCCGAGCTCGTGCTGACACCGGGGCTAGCAGCTTGAGAGTCCAATTTTTGCACAGGTCAGTCCACTACAAGTCATGGCTGGGCATTCACTACAAGCTCAGCACTTAGTCCAGGCACCCTGCGGGCTTGTCCACTTATTCTTCTGTCCACGCGAAGCCCTTGGGTGGGGGAAGGGCAAGATTAGCTTAAGTGGGATAATAGGATTTAATGTACTGCTAAGGAGGTAAGACCTTCACAACCTGCACGTGGCCTGGCAGGGGAAGGGAACCCCTAAGACTGGAGTGGAAGCCTAGAGGCACCCACCCCTAATTCTCCTGGCTTCTAACATCTCCACGGGAGGAGCTCAGCTCTGCTGAGACCAGGGGTTTCCAACTGCAGCCTAGACCATTAGCAGATTCTGAAATCAATTTAGTGGATCCCAACAACATTAAGAAACAAACAAAACATAGAAACTATCTAAGCAATAATCTCAAAGGATAAGTAATTTTGGGAAAGCTACTTCAACTTTTCCTAAGTGTGCACAGGATTACAGAAAACTGTAGTCCTGTGTGAGTCCAAAAGAGTGAAAGCCTCTGCTAGTTACTTCCATGGCAGTAGAGACCATCTCTCCATAAATTTGCTGCAATTGCAGGAAAGCTCCTCTTCACCCCCAGCCAAAATCAGCCTCCTCAGAGCACTTCTTTTCCTCTCCTCCCCACTTCCAGGGTCTGCCACATCTGCTCCCACAACAGGAATGCTGTCAAGAGGGTGGGCACAGCACCCATATGGTCCCAGGTCTCCTTTCTTGTAGCTAAGCTTCCTCATGCTCCATGATTTCTGTACCACCATCACCCTTCTGTGGACATGGTGCAGGCTAGCAGCATCCCTTTTAAAGGGGCTCCCAGCACTGGACACATAATTCCACATGGGATGTGGACAGCAGCAAGCACCCACAGTGCTACTATTTGCCCAGGTTTGGATGCTTTACTCTAAATGGGGTCAATCCACCTACAACCAGTGATACCCAAACTCCTATCTGCAGCCTAGTCCAGCCCTGCTCAGCCAAATGGCCTCAACTTTTTTTTTTTTTTTTGAGACAGTGTCTTGCTCTGTCGCCCAGGCTGGAGTGCAATGGTGCAATCTCCACTCACTGCAACCTCTGCCTCCTGGGTTCAAGCGATTCTCCTGTCTCAGCCTCCTGAGTAGCTGCGATTACAGGTTTATGCCACCATGCCCAGCTAATTTTTTGTATTTTTAGTAGAGACAGGGTTTCACAATGTTGGCCAGGCTGGTCTTGAACTCCTGACCTCGGGATCCTCCTGCCTTGGCCTCCCAAAATGCTGGGATTTCAGGCGTGAGCCACCACACCTGACCCAGCCTCAACATTTCTACTTGGCTGTCTAAAAGGCGTCTCAAGCCCAACATGTCCCAAACTAAGCTCCTGATCTCTCCCCCTTCTCATGTGCTCCACCTACAGCCTTCCCCATCTCATTTAATGGCAATTCCACCTTTAAGTTGCTCAGGCCAAAACCCTCAGCTCCTCTCATTCTCTCACTCCTCACATCCAATCCATTAGCAAATCTATAATCTGACCACTTCCCAGCTCCTTAGGGCCCAGGCACCACCCTCTTTCTCAGGGTTACTGGAAGGGCCTCCTAACTGTTCTCCCCATTTCCTCCTTGGTTCCCCTACAATCTATTCTTAACACAGCAGCTGGAGTGAGTCTCTAAAACACAAGCCAGGCCAGGCGTGGTGGATCACACCTGTAATCCCAGCACTTTGGCAGGCCGAGGCGGGCAGATCACTTGAGGTCAGGAGTTCAAGACCAGCCTGGCCAACATGGTGAAACCCCATCTCTACTAAGAACACAAAAATTAGCTGGGCATGGTGGTGTGTGCCTGTAATCCCAGCTACTCGGGAGGCTGAGGCAGGAGAATTGCTTGAACTGGGACCTGGGAGGCGGAGGTTGCAGTGAGCCAAGATTGTGCCACTGCACTCCAGCCTGGGCTACAGAGCAAGACTCTATCTCAAATAAAACAAAACAAAACAAGCCAGGTCAGGGCTTTCCTCTGCTCAACACCGTCCAAGGATTCCCCCATCTCATTCAGAATGACTTTACTTGCAATGGTCTGCAAAGCCCTCCATGTCATCCTCACCACCAGTACCACTGCATCCTCTACTACTTTTCCCCTCATTCATCCACACTAGGTACATGTATAGTAGCCTGAACCCAGCAGGGCCTTTGATCTGGCTGCTCCCTCACCTGGCACACTCTCCCCCTAGATAACCACAGGACTGAGTCCCTTGCTTCCTTTTGCTCATTTATCGCCTTGAAGAATCTGAACTTCCTCCTAATATGCCCCTTATCTCCTTAAAAATACCTTGAGATATTTTTTCAGCACACTCATCACTGAATAACATATGATATATTATGGTTTTTCTTTATTGTCTGACATCCCATCTCCCCCAAACTGCTGACTGGGAGGGCAGAGATTTTTGCTTATTTGGTTTGTTAAGTAATGTTATCTGAAGCCTCTAGAATAGTGCTTGGCACATGGTAAGTAGGACTTCAATAAGTATTGGCTGAATGAATGAATGAATGCAACTTGTGTCACAAAATACTGCTGACTCATGGCAGCTGACAACCAGAACTATTTTTTTATATCAACTTTGGTCCAATAAAGAGTTTTACCAGCCGGGCGCGGTGGCTTACGTCTGTAATCCCAGCACTCTGGGAGCCGAGGCAGGTGGATCACTAGGTCAGGAGATCGAGACCACGGTGAAACCCTGTCTCTACTAAAAATACAAAAAAAAATTAGCCAGGCACAGTGGTGGGTGCCTATATATAGTAGCTATAGTCCCAGCTACTCAGGAGGCTGAGGCAGGAGAATGGCATGAACCCGGGAGGCAGAGCTTGCAGTGAGCCGAGATCGTGCCACTGTACTCCAGCCTGGGCAACAGAGCGAGACTCTGTCTCAAAAAATAAATAAATAATAGGTTCTGGCTCAGATGTCATCCCACTGAAGTCATGTTGAAAACTGATTCTATTATCATACATTGGCTTCCCCTCCCAGTTTGGAGTCATCTGTAAACATGATAACCATTCCTTATGCCTTTATTCAAGCTATTTTTTTTTTTTTTTTTTTTTTTTTGAGACGGAGTCTCGCTCTGTCGCCCAGGCTGGAGTGCAGTGGCGCGATCTCGGCTCACTGCAAGCTCCGCCTCCCGGGTTCCCGCCATTCTCCCGCCTCAGCCTCCGAGTAGCTGGGACTACAGGCGCCCGCCACCGCGCCCGGCTAGTTTTTTGTATTTTTAGTAGAGACGGGGTTTCACCGTGTTAGCCAGGAGGGTCTCGATCTCCTGACCTTGTGATCCGCCCACCTCGGCCTCCCAAAGTGCTGGGATTACAGGCTTGAGCCACCGCGCCCGGCCTATTCAAGCTATTGATAAAAATATTGGGTGAGCAGGGCTGGGAGTGGTGGCTAACACCTGTAATCCCAGCACTTTGGGAGGCCGAGGCGGGCGGATCACGAGGTCAGGAGATCGAGACCATTCTGGCTAACACGGTGAAACCCCGTCTCTATTAAAAATACAAAAAAATTAGCCAGGCGTGGTGGTGGGCGCCTGTAGTCCCAGCTACTCGGGAGGCTGAGGCAGGAGAATCTCTTGAACTCGAGAGGCAGAGGTTGCAGTGAGCCGCGATCATGCCACTGCACTTCAGCCTGACTGACAGCGAGACTGTCTTCAAAAAATTTTTAAAAAGGCCGGGCGCAGTGGCTCAAGCCTGTAATCCCAGCACTTTGGGAGGCCGAGACGGGCGGATCACGAGGTCAGGATATCGAGACCATCCTGACTAACACTGTGAAACCCCGTCTCTACTAAAAAATACAAAAAAACTAGCCGGGTGAGGTGGCGCGCGCCTGTAGTCCCAGCTACTCGGGAGGCTGAGGCAGGAGAATGGTGTAAACCCAGAAGGTGGAGCTTGCAGTGAGCTGAGATCCGGCCACTGCACTCCAGCCCGGGCGACAGAGCGAGACTCCGTCTCAAAAAAAAAAAAAAAAAATTAAAAAAAAAATGTAGAAGAAATGGTGATGGAATTAGAAAATCTAGATTCAAGTAAGAATCATCAGTGGATGGGAAATCATTGGGTGGAAGATTGTTAGGAAACTATATGTTAACAAAGTCTGTCCCACAGATGACTTACTAATTACCAAAGGGAACATTTATTTCTAAGGGAGAGATCTCGTGGCCACAATCTTAACCAAGTAGACAAAAGTAGCATCACAGTAATGGGACTATTTGACGTAATTTACCTTCTGATATGATGCAATAAGAAGTACAAAACAGGCTGGGCCCAGCAGCTCACGCCTGGAATCCTAGCACTTTGGGATGCCGAGGTGGGCAGACTGCCTGAGCTCAGGGGTTCGGGACCAACCTGGGCAATACAGCAAACCTCCGTCTCTACAAAAATTAGCCAGGTATGGTGGCGCATGCCTGTAGTCCCAGCTACTTCAGAGGGTGAGGCAGGAGGACTGCTTGAACCTGGGAGGTCAAGGCTGCGGTGAGCTGAGATCACGCCGCTGCTCTCCAGCCTGGGTGACAAAGTGAGACCTTATCTCAGAAAAAGAAAAAAACAAAAACAAAAAACAAGTACAAAACATCATCAATTTTTGCAGCATTCTTGTCAAAGGTGTGTTGTAACCCAGATCTAATAATGAAGACACAATCAGACACATCCAGCATGAGTAGTATTCTACAAGACAACTAGCCTGGACTCTTCAGAAAGGGCAATCTAGTGAGAGGCAAAACAGACAGGGGTGGGGCTGTTTTAGGTTAAGGGACTAAAAAGACATAATCAAATGCAGCGAGGCGAGGTGGCTGACACCTCTAATCCCAGGACTTCGGGAGGCCAAGGCAGGTGGATCGCTTGAGCCCAGAAGTTCAAGACCATCCTGGGCAACATGGTGAAACTGGTCTCTACAAAAAATACAAAATTACTCAGGCATGGTGGTGTGCACCTGTTGTCCCAGCTACTCGAAAGGTTGAGGTGGAAGAACACCTAAGCCCAGGAGGTCAAAGCTGCAGGGAGCCATGATGGTGCTGCTGCACTCCAGCCTAAGGGACAGAATGAGACCTTGTCTAAAAAAACAAAATCAATAGCAATGTGTGAACCTTGATTGAATGTTGAAAAAGAAAGAAAGAAAAAAAAAAGCCATGGAGCAATTGGGGAAATTTTAATATGGACTGTGTATTAGATGATATTACGGCATTCTTCATCTTTTTAGGTATGATAATGGAATTTCTCAGATGTGATTAAGTCCTGGTCTTTCAGAAACACCTGCTGAAGCTTTACAGGTGAAATGTCATGATGTCTACAATTTACTTTCAAATGATTCAGCAAAAACAAATGTGCATATATATGTATGTGCATATACTAGAGAGAAAGAATATGAATGTGACTGGCAAAAACTGGTCAATATAGGTGAAGAGTTATTAGGTGTTTTTGTACTAATCTTTTCATTTAAACATTTGAGTGATTAAAAAAAAAAAAAATGGGTGACAGCCAGGCACAGTGGCTCATGCCTATAATCCCAGCACTTTGGGAGGCTGAAAATAAGTAAACAAATAAATAAATGGATGAGACAGAGTCACAAACAGAGCCCAATGGCACACCACTAGAGACCTCCATCAAGGTTAAAACAGATCAGTATCTTTTTTTTTTTTTTTTTTTAAGATGTTGTTTCTCTCTTGTTGCCCAGGCTGGAGTGCAATGGCATGATATCAGTTCACTGCAACCTCTGCCTCGTGGGTTCAAGCGATTCGCCTGCCTCAGCCTCCCAAGTAGCTGGGATTACAGGCATGCACCACCACACCCAGCTAATTTTGTATTTTTAGTAGAGACGAGGTTTCACCATGTTGGTCACAGCTGGTCTGGAACTTTTGACCTCAGGTGATCCACCTGCCTTGGCCTCCCAAAGTGCTGGGATTACAGGTGTGAGCCACCGCATCTGGCCTGATCAATATCTTTTATAGGCTGAACAACTAGCTATGTGTCCTCCTAACTGCACTGTTCAGCCCACATTTCTGCATACTATCCATAAGACTATTATGGTCCGAAAGCAGTGGCTCATGCCTGTAATCCCAGCACTTTAGGAGGCTGAGATGGGCAGATCACCTGAGGTCAGGAGTTTGAGACCAGCCTGGCCAACATGGTGAAACCCTGTCTCTACTAAAAATACAAAAATTAGCCAGGCATGGTGGTGAGCACCTGTAATCCCAGCTACTCAGGAGGCTGAGGCAGGAGAATCGCTTGAACCTGGGAGGCAGAGGTTGTAGTGAGCCAAGATCCTGCCACTGCGCTCCAGCCTGGGCACAAGAGGGAAACTCCATCCCCCCTCAACACCCGCCAAAGAAAAGAGAATATTATGAACAAAATTGCAAGAAATCTTGTCAAAGTCAAGGTGCTAGCTACAACATTTCCTTCTTCTACCTTCTGTCTATTGCACTTACCTAGAACAGCACCTGATGTGTGGCCACATGCTCAATCACTATTTGTTGAGTGCCTGAATCTCCATATCAAGCAGATCCTAAAATGGCGGCAGGGCTGCTTTGCCCTGGTGTCTTGGCAACACATAAGTTGTGTGACTGCTGTGCTCATCTCAGAGGAGAGGAGACAGGGGCTGATGCGGCCTCACTAAGCGGATAATTATATCCTGCTCAAATGCTTCCAGTATGTCTTATGTCAACTGGGCAGCAAGCCCTTTGAAGGCAGTGACAGGACTTCCGTCTTCCAAACCCCCACTGCCTTGCATGGCACTCTAGTAGGAACTCCACAGGGCTGACAAAATGAGGATCCCAACTGTCAGCCTGGAGAAGAGCCCTCAAATCCACGCCCTCAGTGTGGCAGCCTTGGTCTTCGCGGGCTCCCCTTTCTTCCGTTAGTGTGCTGATGTGTTCTCCCTAGACTAGAAACCACAGGAGGACACTGACAGAGAAAAATCTCCTGTGAGCTGACTTCCTGTGAGCGGGAGCGGTTCCCAAGCCAACGATGTGTCTCCTGTTCCCCTTTGCCACTCTTGGATGTTGGCGAGTCTTTCTCGGCCAGAATGCCAGTGTTTATAAAGAGCTCAGGAGGCAGCTTGGAAAGGGAGTACCAAAATAAGAGATGAAGAGATGGGGCACTGCTTCCTCCGTGCCCCGGCCAGCAATATGAAGTCATCATCAAGGCTGGCCCCTTCTTCATACACGCTCTGGCACCTCCTCCCCATGGACCTTCCTCCTTTTTCTCTCTCATACACACAGACATACACACATAAGGACAGAAGCACAAGAATGAGAGATAAACTGTACATAGGAATCTATTATTAAGAGGCCCAAACGAGGCCAGGCGTGGTGGCTCACACCTGTAATCTCAGCACTATGGGAGGCCGAGGCGGGAGGATCACAAGGTCAGGCGTTCGAGACCAGCCTGGCCAACATGGCAAAACCCCATCTCTACTAAAAATACAAAAATTAGCTGGGCATGGTGGCATGAGGCTGTAATCCCTGCTACTCGGGAGGCTGAGGAGGGAGAATTGCTTGAACCCAGGAGGCGGAGGCTGCAGTGAGCTGAGATCGTGCCAAGGCACTCCAGCCTCGGTGACGAGAGCAAGACTCTGTCTCAAAAAAAAAAAAAGCTACAAGGGAAAGAAAATAAAGGGAAGCGGCCGGGCGCGGTGGCTCAAGCCTGTAATCCCAGCACTTTGGGAGGCCGAGACGGGCGGATCACGATGTCAGGAGATCGAGACCATCCTGGCTAACACGGTGAAACCCCGTCTCTACTAAAAATACAAAAAACTAGCCGGGCGAGGTGGCGGCGCCTGTAGTCTCAGCTATTCGGGAGGCTGAGGCAGGAGAATGGTGTGAACCCGGGAGGCGGAGCTTGTAGTGAGCTGAGATCTGGCCACTGCACTCCAGCCTGGGCGACAGAGCGAGACTCCGTCTCAAAAAAAAAAAAAAAAGAAAAGAAAGGGAAGCATGGCTAAAAGTATAAAGCAAATGAACACATATCCTTGCTGCTTCTCTACCCTACCCAGTACAAAGGGAATAGACGCAGGGCAAGTGCCAGCAGTGTCCAGGCTACATTTGGCCTCCCCAGTGATCAATACCCATTAATCATCCATGGGTACAGCCTCTGCCCAGCTGCATGCAGGCCATGTCCTTGGATATGGATGGCCCCTGCCAGGTGGCTCCTGGCCAGGTCTGCCTGCTCTAATTCCCACCCAGGGGAACCTAGATCTCTGGCTTCCATAGTTCTACTCTGGGAGTCATTACTTTGTTTGCTGACTGTGGGGGAGGGGCCTCCTGCCAAGCCCAGTGGAGCTTGAACCCAAAGGTCCCACCCGCCCCCTTCTGGGGTAGCACTCAAGCTCCTCCCCATTCTCGGGTGCAGGCTGGGAATGGGGAGGAGCTTGGCAGGCTGCCCAGCAAGGCCTCACAGACATACACTGGCTGCAGCCCAGCTCTCCAGGCCTTGGCCCCCCACCACCATCCCCTTGTAGCCCTGAGCCCTCCTCTTATGCCAACTTGCAGCTGCAGCTCTCCACCCTGCCCTGGCTGGGCACACTGCTGGTGTCTTCTCCTCAGGGGCTGGGCAACAGCTCAGCTGCAGCATCAATACATGTTGAAGAGGAAGTGACACCAGCTGGCACACCCTGTGTATACTTTCAAATCAGCCAATGGCTGCCAAGTCCTCAGGGCTGGGAGCTTCCTTGGGCCAGCGCCTTCTGCAGCAGAGGGCATCCACCCCGGGTCAGCACTTATACTGCCTTCAAAACTCAATGGCAGCTTTTACCCAGGGTTTGGCAACAAATGTAAATAAATGGCTTCATCTCCGTTCCCCAAACCATTTTCCCCGCTACTGGCCTCTTGTTTTTCTTGCTCCTGGAAGTGGTAGAATCCAGTGGTTAAGCATACAGGTTCTTTTGTCAGAAGAATTCAGCACCTTCCGTATTTTGTGGACTTTTAGCAAACCATACAGTCACTCTGAACCTCAGGTTCTTCATCTAAGACGGAGTGCTATGAGCAGCACTTCATGGGTGGCTAGAGAGAGTACATATAAAGCCACAGGCGGCCGGGCGCGGTGGCTCAAGCCTGTAATCCCAGCACTTTGGGAGGCCGAGACGGGCGGATCACGAGGTCAGGAGATCG
Source organism: Rhinopithecus roxellana (assembly GCF_007565055.1). Lineage (NCBI taxonomy): Eukaryota > Metazoa > Chordata > Mammalia > Primates > Cercopithecidae > Rhinopithecus > Rhinopithecus roxellana. Next base: position 120,067,434 of record NC_044553.1, on the reverse strand, counting down.
AGACCATCCTGGCTAATACGGTGAAACCCCGTCTCTACTAAAAAATACAAAAAACTAGCGGGCGCGACGAGGCGGGCGCCTGTAGTAGCTACTCGGGAGGCTGAGACAGGAGAATGGCGTGAACCCGGGAGGCCGAGCTTGCAGTGAGCTGAGAGCCGGCCACTGCACTCCAGCCTGGGCGGCAGAGCAAGACTCCGTCTCAAAAAAAAAAAAAAAAAAAAAAAAAAAAAAAAAAAAAAATAAAGCCACAGGCAGCACTGGCATGTAGTGAATGCTCAATGAACAAGGCCATGCCTGCTATGTTATTGGTTCACCTCCCCATCTGAAAGTTGCCCCATGGTGTCAACAACTTTGAAATATCTTAGGTGCCCATCTCTGAGGACCCCCTTCTGGGTACTCCCTCAAGTTCAGCCACCTCCTGAAAAGCTGGTGCTGAGGCTGCAACTCTCATGGGCAGAAAGAACCGGCCCGCCCAGACCAAGTCCCAGGTGCTCCCGCTGTGGTGAGGAGCCCGACACCCAGCACCACCCCCACTGGGGCCTGTTGGGGCTTGAGCTGGCCACTCCCTGGGAGGGGATCCCCCCGCCCCACAGAGCTGTGGGGCAATCAGCAGGGCTCAACCTGTCCCTGCCCTGACAGGGTAGAACATGAAGTTGCCACTGTCACTCCTCTGCTCCCCAATACGAGTTCAGGAGCTGCTGTCTGCCTCTTCCTTTGCACCCACTCGCCTGTCCAGCGGAGACTAGACTGGCAACACAGGAAGACCCAGTCTCTACAAAAAATAAATTAAAAAGTAGCCAGGTCTGGTGGTGTGCTCCTGTGGTACCAGCTATTTGGAAGGCTGAGGTGTAAGGATCACTTGAGCCTGAGAGGTAGGGGCTGCAATGAGTCATGATGGCACCTCCAGCTTCAGCGACAGCAAGACACTGACACACACACACACACAACACACACACACACACACACACACACACACACACACACACCCTGGTTCCAAAGCTCCCATGAAGTCAGGAATCTACCTCCCCATTTGCTATGGAGTTATTCCCTCTAAAATCCCAGTCCGAGCCCCAGACCCCTGGCTATTACCCTGTGAGAGGAAAGAAGAACAGGACAGGGCCCTCCCTCCACCTCAGGAAACCAACCTTCCTTCCCAAAGGCCCAAGGCTCTCCCCTCTGCCTCTTCCTTCCCAGGGAGGAGGAGCTCTCTGACCCTGGAGTTTCCCCATCACCTCAGGTCACCTGGTGGCTGCCACTGTTACTCCCAGATAGAGTCTTGCTCTTGGTCTGATGCTGATCCCAGAGAGTGGGCAGGAACAGGTATGCCTAGGAGGGTGGCAGAGATGCATAGATGGGTTGCCATGGATTTCCTAAGGCTCTGTAGGCTGTACTCTCACCCTGCTTTGCCAGGGTGGAGGTTCTGAGGAATGCACCACGTGTGGCAGTGTGCCCACTTGCCACCCTAAAGCAGTGGTATTAGGAGACAACATGCACAGAAAGCTGATGTGAGGGTGGCACCAAAGATCCGTGCCTGGACAGGAATCTCACACGGCAGCCACCCTGCAGCACCATTTATGCACTGTGAATGAGGGTCTGGCTGGTGGGCACCACACCAGGGACTCTGGAGCCCACAAGGTTCTGAGTGAGCCCAGCGTGGCCCTAGCAGGAAAGTAGGCTCTAAGGGGACCCACCCATGGGGCCACAAGGGCTTATCTCTAGCCATCTCATCTTTTGGTTTACACAAACCCCTTGAAAGACAGCTGACCCTGCTTGCTCCTCCCAGCCACCTCTTCTATGAATGCTGCCTGAGTTCTTTCACTACAGTCTGTGAGCAGTGCAGCAGAGCAGGGAGCCCCTTCACCACAAGGGTGGGCTTCAGGGAGCTGTGAACCCCAAGAATGAGATGCCATTTCAGGAGAGAGGGAATCAGAGCTTTCATTTAATTTCAAAAGCTCTTTGCTACCAGCCCCCACTCCCCCCCGAAAAAAGTGAAGAACCATTTCTCTAAGGTGTGTTAGTCTGCAGACACAGGGAACTTTCAAAATTAGCCTTTGTCAGAAAAAAAAAATTATACCTCAGTTTGCAATAGTTATATAACCTTGACATGAAATATTTGGCAAATTCTTTCCACCTACATCAAAATTGTCATTTATATAGCTAATTAATATTTATTGAGCACCTACTATAAGTGAGGACTGTGCCAAACTTTTACATTCAATCAGTTAGTTAATGCTCACAACAGGGTGAGATATGAGTTATTATTGTGTTCCCATTTCAGAAGTGAGAAATTGGGGCACAGAGAGGTTCCAGGACTTACTAAGGTCACACAAGTGATAAGTCAGGACTAGGACCACAACCCAGATCTGCTGACTCCAGAACCCATATGGATATTCAACCTATAGTCAGAATTTCAACCGCATTTTGTCTCAAGTTATAGCCATCCACCTCTTCTGATAATTATTATAAGCCAATGTCTGTCCTTCCTTCGTTCCTTCCCTCCCTCCTTCCTACCTTTGCTTCCTTCCTTCACTCCTCTCCTCTCCCTTCCTTCCCTTTTCTTCTTTCCCTCGCTCACTTCCTCCTTTACCTTCCTTCCCTCTCCCTTCCTTCTTTCATTCATGAAACACATATTTCTTGTGCACTTGCTGCCTTCTAAGCATTGCTCAAGGTTAAGGAAACTGACAAGGCTGCTGCCTTCACAGAGCTTAGTTTATCAGGATCCTTTAAACTGTTCTTTCAGAGAATAATCATTCTGATCTACATTTTCTTATTTATTTATTTATTTATTTATTTATTTATTTATTTATTTATTTATTTTGAGACGGAGTCTTGTTCTGTTGCCCAGGCTGGAGTGCAGTGACGTGATCTCAGCTCACTGCAGCCTCCACCTCCCGGGTTCTAGCAATTCTCCTGCTTCAGCCTCCTGGGTAGCTGGGATTACGGGCACATGCCACCACGCCTGGCTAATTTTTGTATTTTTAGTAGAGACAGGGTTTTACCATGTTGGCCAGGCTGGTCTTGAACCCCTGACCTCAGGTGATCCGCCCGCCTTGGCCTCCCAAAATGCTAGGATTACAGGCATGAGCCACCTCGGCTGGCTTTATTTTATTTTATTTTATTTTATATTTTATTTTAATTTATTTTATTTGAGACAGTGTCTCACTCTGTTGCCCAAGCTGGAATGCAGTGGCAGGATGATGGCTCACTGCAGCCTCAACCTCCCTTGGCTCAGGTGATCCTTCTACCTTAGCGCCCCGGATAGCTGACACTATAGCTGTGGGCCACCATGCTCAGCTAATTTTTGTATTTTTTGTACAGACCGAGTTTCACCATGTTGCCCAGGCTGGTCTCAAACTTCTGGACTCAAGTGATCCACCCACCTTGGCCTCCCAAAGTGCTGGGATTACAGGTATGAGCCACCATGCCTGGCCCACGTTTCTTTTTTTTTTTTTTTTTTTTTTTTTGAGATGGAGTCTCATTCTGTCGCCCAGGCTGGAGTGCAATGGCATGATCTCAGCTCACTGCAACCTCCGCCTTCCAGGTTCAAGTGATTCTCTTGCCTCAGCCTCCTGAGTAGCTGGGATCACAGGCAGGCACCACCATGCCCAGCTAATTAGTAGAGACAAGATTTCACCATGTTGATCAGACTGGTCTCGATCTCCTGACCTTGTGATCTGCCTGCTTCGGCCTCCCAAAGTGCTAGGATTACAGGCGTGGGCCACTGCACCCGGCCCCCACATTTCTTTAGACACTTTCACTCCCTTATCCTTTGTTTCCAGCAAAGGTAGTGGCCAGGGCCAATTTGGCAGTTCTAGAAGTGCTCCCAGGCTGCACAGGCTAGAATCCTGCTGTTTTCAACTAATTTCCACAGTTGCTCCTGTGAGTTCCCTCTGCACTTTGCTCAGATTCCTATTAGGACCTCATTATGCTGCAGTGAAATACTCATTTACACATCACATCCCTCTCTTCCCTTCTCTTCTACAAGCTCCTTGAATGCAGGGACAAGGCCTGCCTAACTCAGGTTTTTCATCTCCAGCCCCAGGACAGAATATGGAAATAGCAGGTACCCAGCAAATGTTTTCTGCTCTAGCTGACTGTCTCAAATCGTTTCCAAAGGATCCATTCAAGTTTTCCTTCCTGGATCTTTTCCCCCACTTTTCTGTTATCCCTTTCAAAGGAAACAGCACCACACTGATAGAGGCAGGACTAGAGTCCCAATTCCCTGCTTTAGGGAAGCTAAACAGTTTTCTCGCTTAGCTCCAGGCTCACCAGCTTTGCTGGCATCAGAAGAGATGGTATTTTGGAGAGTGGCTGAATGCTTGGCTCCTAGGGACTTATATTGGACCATCCTGTCCAATGTAGTCAGACACTACATTAAAGCAGGAGCCTCAAGGCACAAGACCCACGAAGCAGGAGGAGAGACTCAGCTCTCCCCAAGGCACAAGTCTCCATTTCCCATATTTAGTTCAACTGTTGCCAATGTCCCCAATCCTTATTTAATTTTTAATTTTAATTTTATTTTATTTTTTGTTTGTTTTTTGAGATGGAGTTTTACTCTTGTTGCCCAGACTGGAATGCAATCACAATCTCAGCTGGCTCACGGCAACCTCCGCCTTCCAGGTTCAAGCGATTCTCCTGCCTCAGCCTCCCAAGTAGCTGCGATTACAGGCATGCACCACCACGCCCAGCTAATTTTGTATTTTTAGTAGGGATGGGGTTTCTCCATGTTGGTCAGGCTGGTCTCGAACTCCTGACCTCAGGTGATCCACCTGCCTTGGCCTCCCAAAGTGCTGGGATTACAGGCATGAGCCACCACGCCCAGCCTTATTTTATTTATTTATTTATTTATTTATTTATTGAAACAGAGTCTTGCTCTGTCACCCAGACCGGAGTGCAGTGGCACAATCTCAGCTTACTGTAACCCCCACCTCCCAGGTTCAAGCCATTCTCCTGCCTCAGCCTCCTGAGTAGCTGGAATTACAGGCACACGCCACCACACCCGGCTAATTTTTGTATTTTTACTAGAGACAAGGTTTTACCATGTTGACCTGGCTTGTTTCAAACTCCTGAGCTCAGGTGATCCACCCACCTCGACCTCCAAAAGTGCTGGGATTACAGGTGTGAGCCACCATGCCTGGCCAATGTCCCCATATTTAGATTGCCTATCACCAACCGTTTGAGCCCCGGGTGCAAGGAGACATATCCCAGATTTTCCTGTGCTTCAGAATCTCCAAAAAGGCCAGGCACCGCGGCTCAAGCCTATAAACCAGGCACTTTGGGAGGCCAAAGTGGGTGGATCACCTGAGCTCAGGAGTTGGAGACCAGCTTAGCCAACATGGTGAAACCCTGTCTCTACTAAAAATACAAAAATTAGCTGGGCATGGTGGTGCATGCCTGTAGTCTCAGCTACTTGGGAGGCTGAGGCAGGAGAATCACTTGAGCCTGGGAGGTGGAGGTTGCAGTGAGCCAAGATCGCGCCTCTGCACTCCAGCCTGAGGGACAGAGCAAGACTATGTCCCAAAAAAAAAAAAAAGTATAATCACCAAAAGAAATGGCCATGGTCCGAGTTCAAATCCTGACCTTCTCACTAACTCATTGTCATCTTGGGAAGCGATTTAATCTCTCTGGGTTCAGTTTTCCTTATGAAAATGAGGAGGGATGGGCCAAGGTGATTGCTAAATCTTTTCCAGTTCTAAGGCATTGTGGGAAAAAAACTTTTTAAAACTTTGTATGCTTCCCACACAAAATTTTAAGGCATTTCAACCTTTAGAAGAAGTGTTTAACTCAATTACAGGTGAGGAAATGTGGGCAGAGGTTTGGTGACCTTCCCGAGGTGACCCAGGGCTCCTGCGCCTTTTTGCTAGACCAGAGTAACTCCCGACTAGCCGCAACAGCAGCTTCATGCCCAGAACCCCAACCTTCTTCTTCTAGCCTTGTATCCACCACCTTGGTGCTCAGTGACAAGAAAGAAGCCATGACAAAGGGCCTAACTCGGAGGTCATACCCATTACCATTCCGCAGGGGCCCAGGCCTTTTCCGAATTCCAAATGACTTCCCCCCAGGGCCAGGTCCCGGATTTAGGAGTAGGGGTGGTGCACTGGCGCGATGTGAACGCTGCTCAAAGGCCCCCGGTGGCCATGGGAACATGGGCCCAGCCTCCTGCGCTGCCATGGTAACAGGCTCCCCCGGCGGCCGGCGCCAGTGCCCATCAGAGCGTGCAGGTGGCGCCCTCTGGGGAGAGGGGCCGGGCGGGAGGTGCGGGTGCAAGGGTCGGGGCGGCGGCTGCGCGGGGGTTTCCGCCTGGTCCGCCACCTCCCGGGCCGCGGCTCCCACCTCGCCGGGCACCCCCCGCGCCTACCTGGAGTGAGTCAGGGCCAACGCACAGTCATCGCCCCCCGCGGGGCCGCTCTTCCTACAGTGTCCACTGACTCGTCCCCCTTGCCAGGCCAGCCCAGCGCCGTCCCTGGGGACCCGGAGTCTCGGGCGCAGAGCCTCGATCCGGCGCGGCGTCCCAGGAAATGCTGGGCCCCCGCCAAGCCCCGCCCCGCCCCGCCCGTGTTTACGGGAATTGTCCGCAGGGCGCCTCCGGGACTTCCCTGATGCCGGCCGTGCCCCCCGCCCCACCACCGCCACCGGCCCCCGGCCATTTGCAGCAACGCTGGACTCGATGCCACGACCACCCTGGCCTGTCGGGTCCCCCTCGCCACAACCGCTTGTCGGCCCAAGTTAGCCGTGGAGCCCAAGGGACTGTGCGGTCCTTCACCTTGGGAGACTCGGCCTCGCTGGACCTGGGCCACAGGGGGCGGCCTCACTAGCTGGAGTCTGGGCTGGCCCGGGTTGAAATCCTAGATCCACTCTCAACTAACTGGCTGTGTTACCTAGGACGAGTTCCTTAACCTGTCTGAGCCTTGGGTTTTTCATCTGTAAAGTGGGCATCAGAACACTAGAGACCTCACAAGGTTGTGGTGGGAAATGCAATGGTGGAGGCGCACACCTGCACATGGTCGGCTCTCAAGAATGGTAGTATTGTTTACAGAAGGAGGCAAGTGAGAGGAGGGCAGAGCCACAGTCTGTGAAACCACTCACGTCTCCACCCGAGATAAATGCTGCTCACTGCTCCCTTACCATGCAGTGGGCGGGCGTGCTCAGAGAGTAAAACGAAACGGAGATCTGCAGGAGGGGTGAAAGATAGGGTTATAAATATCCCACATTTATCAAGTGACCTTGGCTCCTCCCTCTCCTGCTCTTGCGTCCTGGTGCTCCTATCTTCCAGGAAAGCAACAGCAGCTTTCAGGGCGGTTACTGCAACAACCAGTTCTGAACTTGTAAGTGACTGAGCTGGCCTGAGCTGGCTGGTCAAGGGACTGCAGAAACCAGAGGCCAAGTGGCAGCCCGTTCCAAGGCCGGGCAGGACTGGCCTAAGTGTACATTGTCCTTCTGCAGCCTCTCCTCTCCGGGAATTGCTGCCTAGCTCCTCCAGAAAAAGAAAAAAGTGATTACTTTTGTTACGTCTCTATAAAAGTAAACACATATTTAGTACAAGAAAGTTAGACAACAGAAAAACACAATTAAAAATAATATCACTCATAATTTCATTTTACCTACACATCAGCATCGGCTGTTCATTTTTTTTTTTTTTTTTCCGAGAGTCTTGCTCTGTCACCCAGGCTGGAGTGCAGTGGCTCTATCTTAGCTCACTGCAACCTCTGCCTCTCGGGTTCAAGCAATTCTCCTGCCTCAGCCTCCCAAGTAGCTGGGATTACAGGCGTCTGCCACCACGCCCGGCTAATTTTTGTATTTTTAATAGAGATGGGGTTTCACAATATTGGCTAGGCTGGTCTTGAACTCCTGACCTCGTGATCCGTCTGCCTCAACCTCCCAAAGTGCTGGGATTACAGGCGTGAGTCACCACATCCGGCCGGCAGCATTAATATTTTTAAAAACTTTTTAAAATTGAGATTAATTTGCATGTAGTAAACTGCACAAGTCTTAGGTGTACTGGTGTTAGTATTTTGGTGAATATCTTCCTGTGTGTTTCCTATGCATAAGTATACACTTACATCTTTTAGAAAAAAGATGATTCAGTACATACTTTTTTCTAACTTTTACTTAAGACAGCATTATTTTACGTTTTTCTTTTTTTTTTTTTTTTTTTTTGAGATGGAGTCTTGCTCTTGTTGCACAGGCTGGAGTGCAGTGGTGCGATTTCCCCTCACTGTAACCTCTGCCTCCCGGATTCAAGCGATTCTCCTGCCTCAGTCTCTCAAGCAGGTGGGATTACAGGCACTCACCACCACACCCAGATAATTTTTGTATTTTTAGTAGGGATGGAGTTTCACCATGTTGGCCAGGCTGGTCTCGAACTTCTGACCTCAAGTAATCTGCCTGCCTTGGACTCCCAAAGTGCTGGGATTACAGGTGTGAGCCACAGCACCCAGCCTATATCACATTTTTCTATAACATTAAAAATTCTTGCTCACGCCTGTAATCTCAGCTCTTTAGGAGGCCGAGGTGGGCGGATCAAAAGGTCAGGAGTTCAAGACCAACTTGGACCAACTCCAGCTCTACTAAAAATACATGGGGTATTTAGTAGAGATGGGGTGAAGCCCCGTCTCTACTAAAAATACAAAAATTAGCTGGGCGTGGTGGTGCCTGCCTGTAATCCCAGCTACTCAGGAGACTGAAGCAGGAGAATCGCTTGAACCCAGGAAGCAGAGGTTACAGTGAGCTGAGATCACACCACTGCACTCCAGCCTGGGCAACAGAGTGAGACTCCGTCTCAAAATAAACAAACAAACAAATAAATAAATAAAAGAATTCTTGCATACTTTCATTTTTATATATTCTATCACACAAATGTAGCATACATTTTTAATCAAGTGGATATTTAAGTTGTTTCTTTTTTTTTTTTTTTTTTTTTTTTTTTTTTTTGAGACGGAGTCTCGCTCTGTCGCCCGGGCTGGAGTGCGGTGGCCGGATCTCAGCTCACTGCAAGCTCCGCCTCCCAGGTTCACGCCATTCTCCTGCCTCAGCCTCCCAAGTAGCTGGGACTACAGGCGCCCGCCTCGTCGCCCGGCTAGTTTTTTGTATTCTTTAGTAGAGACGGGGTTTCACCGTGTTAGCCAGGGTGGTCTCGATCTCCTGACCTCGTGATCCGCCCGTCTCGGCCTCCCAAAGTGCTGGGATTACAGGCTTGAGCCACCGCGCCCGGCCAAGTTGTTTCTAATTGTTTATTATCTTAAGTAATGTTGAGATGAGCATCCTTGTCAATAAATGTTTATGCACTTCCTGAATTATTTCCTTTTGCCCTTTATATTCTTCCTTCCTCCTTATAGTCATCCAATTAGTAGCAATACGTACTGTGTTTATAACTAAGGCCGTGAACTTGTGCAAACGACTTTTAAAATACTCTCAATCGCCTTTCAAACAGTGCTGGCGTGGGGACACTCCTTGCTAAGGATATGGAAAGCATAGCTAAATTAGAGGTCTTGCCTAAGGTCACACAGCCCCTGCAAGCTGTGCCTTGCAAGAGGCTATGTTAAAAATCAGCACTTCAGGCAGGGCGCGGTGGCTCAAGCCTGTAATCCCAGCACTTTGGGAGGCCGAGACGGGCGGATCACGAGGTCAGAACATCGAAACCATCCTGGCTAACACAATGAAACCCCGTCTCTACTGAAAAATACAAAAAACTAGCCGGGCGAGGTGGTGGGCGCCTGTAGTCCCAGCTACTCGGGAGGCTGAGGCAGGAGAATGGCGTAAACCCGGGAGGCGGAGCTTGCAATGAGCTGAGATCCGGCCACTGCACTCCAGCCTGGGCGACGGAGCGAGACTCCGTCTCAAAAAAAAAAAAAAAAAAAAAAAAAAAATCAGCACTTCTTTCTCCATAACACCGTCTAGAAAAAAATATTAAAATTATTAAAAACAGATTTCATAAAAATTAAAATCAGCACTTCCAATTTTCCAGCACACAGAGCACCTTGGGAGCATCACTGCTCCGAAGAGCACCTGGAAACTAGGACTCCCCCGTGGGGCCTCAGAGCTCCGCAGGGATTCGGCTACTGGTCCCCAGACCAGAAGAGTACTTTCCACTGCTTACTCCGGCGTCTTCTCCCTCCTCCCTTTTCCTGCTCCTTCTCCTCCTCCAACTTCCTCCAGTCTTCTGTTGAATAAAGGGAAAAATCTTTAATGTTGTTGAAATAAAGCCTTGTCTTTAATGTTATTGATCCCCCCTTCTCCCATCTCCTCCCCCGACCCCCAATACACATACTCTTTCCTCTCTGCAGGACCTCAGGTGCAGAGACGTTTGAGTTAATACCTTTTCGGTTCACAGCACATTATTATCATTTGTTTGCACAGGGACCCTTGATTAATGTAGCTGTTTGTTTCCTTTTATTGTCATTCCTCCTCCTACTCCCTCTCCCGATAGAAAACTATTGAGGTGATTAATATACATGTTATTGTTCTTACACGTTCTTTAAAATGTGTAACTTTAGAATTAGATACATGTTTTTGTTAACTTTTTTTTTTTTTGAAACGGAGTCTGACTCTGTCATCAGAGTGGGGTGCAGGGGCATGATCTTGGCTCACTGCAACCTCCACCTCCTGGGTTCAAGCGATTCTCCTGCCTCAGCCTCTCAAGTAGCTGGGACTACAGGGACCCGCCACCTTGTCTGGCTAATTTTTCTTGTATTTTTAGTAGAGACGGCGTTTCACTATGTTGGCCAGGATGGTCTTGATCTCCTGACATTGTGATCTGCCCGCCTCGGCTTCCCAAAGTGCTGGGATTACAGGCCTGAGCCACCGCTCCTGGCCTGTTAACTTTTTAGTTTTGAAATAATTATAGATTCACAGGAAGTTGCAAAAATAGTACATAGTGTCCCATGAACACTTAACCAGCTTTCCCCAGTGATGAACTTATATAATTGTACCAGAATAGCAAAATCAAGAAATTGACATTGGTCAATGTTGTAAATAGACTGCAGACCTTATTGTTCAGTTTTTGCATGCACTTATTTGTGCATGCACATATATATGTGTGTATAGTTTTACGTAATTTGAACCCATGAATGCATTTGTGTACCAACCACCACCATCAAGAACTGTTCCATCCCCGTGGGGTAATCCTTCACGGTACCTCTTTATAGTCACACTCCTGCCACTGTCCCCTCTTAACCATCAATCTCTTCTCCATCTGTATAGTTTTGTTATTTCAAGAATGTTATGTAAATATAGTGCATAATCTTTTGAGATTGGGTTTTTCCTTTTTAAAAATTTTTTTAAGACAATGTCTCTCTCTGTCATTCAGCCTAGAGTGCAGAGATTGGCTTTTTTCGATAATCACAATGCCTTTGAGATATATCCAAGTCATTGTATGTATCAATAGTTCTTTCCTTTTTATTACTGAGTAGTATCCCATGGAATACATGTACTAGAGTTTAACTTTTACTCTTTTTTTTGTACAGATGGGAGTCTCACTATGTTGCCTACGCTGGTCTTCAACTCCTGGGCTCAAGCAATCCTCCCACCTCAGTCTCCCAAAGTACTGGGATTACGGGCATAAGCCACCACATTCAGCTCAAGTTCATCCACCCATTGAATTGAAGGCTATTTGGGTTGTTTCCAGTTTTGGGCTATTACAAATAAAGCTACTCTGAACATTTGTGTACAGGTTTTTATACGAATGTGAGTTTTCATTTCTCTGAGATATATGTCCGAAGAATGCCATTGCTGTGTCTTACGGGAAGTGCATATTTAGTCTTATAAATTGCCATAATGTTTTGCAGAATGGCTGTACCATTTACATTTCCACCAGGAATGTGGAGAGAGATCCATTTTCTCCACACTCTTGCCAGCATTTCCTGTTATCACTGTTTTTTATTTCAGCTGATCTTATAGGTACATAATAATATCTCATTGTGATTTTTTTCATTTTTTGTTTGTTTGTTTGTTTGTTTTGTTTTGTTTTTGAGAGGGAGTTTCGCTCTTATTGCCCAGACTGGAGTGCAATGGTTAAATCTTGGTTCACTGCAACTACCACCTCCCGGGTTCAAGCGATTCTCCTGCCTCAGCCTCCCAAGTAGCTGGGATTTCAGGCGTGTGCCACCACACCCAGCTAATTTTGTATTTATAGTAGAGACGGTTTCACCATGTTGGCCATGGCTGGTCTCAAACCCCCGACCTCAGGTGGATCTACCCACACTGGCCTCCCAAAGTGCTGGGATTGCAGGCGTGAGCCTGCCTCATTGACTCATTGATTTTTTTCTCTACATTACTGTTTACAAGAAATGCAGTTATTTTACATGTTTAGACACAACAAAACAGTGCTCTTTAACACATGCAAGTACAATGGCTATAGGTGCAAATACATTTTGCAGTAATATGCAAAGTCTAAATCTGAAGCCCTTTCTGAACTGGGAACCTAGGTAAATGGGCCCTCCTTGGTACCTAACAGGCTTCATCCACTTCCAAGCCACTCCCTGCAAGCCCCCCACCGCCCTGTCCCCTCCTAGCCATCTTCCCACCAAAGTAATGGTTCTCTACCCTGGCTGCACATTGGAATTGCTTGGTGGAGCTGGTCAATTCTGCACATCATTTCAATCAGATTATCTGGGGGTGAATCCAGGCATCAGTTTGTTTGCTTGTTTGTTTGTTTGACAGAGTTTCACTCCGTCACCCAGGCTGGAGTGCAATGGCACAATCTTGGCTCACTGCAACCTCTACCTCCTGGGTTCAAGCAATTCTCCTGCCTCAGCCTCCCGAGTAGCTGAGACTACAGGCGTGTGCCACCATGCCCAGCTAATTTTTGTATTTTTAGTAGAGACAGGGTTTCACCATGTTGACCAGGCTGGCCTCGATCTCCTGACCTCAGATAATCTGCCCGCCTTGACCCCCAAAGTGATGGAATTACAGGCATGAGCCACCGCGCCCAACCAACATCAATATTTATTTATTTGATTTTTTGAGATGGATTCTTGCACTATTGCCCAGGCTGGAATGCAGTGCTGCAATCTCGGCTCACTGTAGCTTCTGCCTCCCGGGTTCAAGTGATATTCATGCCTCAGCCTCCAGAATAGCTGAGATTACCGGTGCCCACCAACATGCCCAGCTAATTTTTGTATTTTTTGTAGAGACGGGGTTTCATCACGTTAGCTAGGCTGGTGTCGAACTTCTGACTTCAAGTGATCCCCCTGCTTCAGTCTCCTAAAGTGCTGGAATTATGGGCATGAGCCACTGCGCCCAGTCAAACACTTGTAAATTTTTAAACTCTGTAGGTAATTCTAACCAGCAGCAGAGGTTGGGGATTGGGAAGCTGGTCCTACAGAAACTGCCCCTCCTCCTATCTACCCTTCCACTGTAGTTTGTCTCCCACTCCTTTCCTCTCAACTGGTTTACTTCTAAAGACTTTTTTTTTTTTTTTTTTTTTTTTTTTTAGATGGAGTCTCGCCTCTGTCACCCAGGCTGGAGTGCAGTGGCGCCCCCATCTCAGCTCACTGTAACCTCCGCCTCCCAGATTCAAAGGCCTAAAGACTTTTCAACATCATCAAGTCTCTCCCACTTACGGAAAAAAAAAAATTGCAAATACTCACAAATATTCCTTGACTTTCACATCCTGCTCCAAGCTCCTTCCCACCCCAGGGTTCTTAGCTAGACTACTCTCCTCCGATGGGAGGCCAAGGTGGGTGGATCACCTGAGGTCAGGAGTTTGAGACCAGCCTGGCCAACACAATGAAATCCCATCTGTACTAAAAATACAAAAATTAGCCGGGTGTGGTGGCGAGTGCCTGTAATCCCAGCTACTCGGGAAGCTGAGGTAGGAGAATCGCTTGAACCCCGGAGGCAGAGGTTGCAGTGAGCTGAGATAGTGCCACTGCACTCCAGCCTGCGCACCAAGAGTGAGATTCTGTCTCAAAAAATAAAAATAAAAAGTAAAAAAATAAAAATAAAAATATAAAGCACGTTTAGAAACTGTAGGTCTGGGGTGGGGCTGAAGATTCTTCATTTTAACACATTTCAATATGAGGGCGATGCTGTGCACTATGAGGGTGATGCTGTGCACTATCTTCAAGCAGTAAAGATTTAAGTCTCTGTTCAAAAGGCTCCTTGGGAAAGCATCCCCGGCTTTCCTACATTAAAGTCTCCTTCATAGCACTTAAGGCTTTTTTGGCATTTGTGCTCGTGCTCCCAGTTTACTCCTCCATAAAATGGGAATTCTGGCTGGGCACGGTGGCTCACGTCTGTAATCCTAGCACTTTGTGAGGCCAAGGCAGACAGATTGCCTGAGCTCAGGAGTTCAAGACCAGCCTGGGCAACAGGGTGAAACCCCGTCTCTACTAAGATACAAAAAATTAGCTGGTCATGGCAGCATGTGCCTATAGACATAGCTACTCGGGAGGCTGAGGCAGGAGAATTGCTTGAACCAGGGAGGTGGAGGTTGCGGTGAGCCGAGATCGCACAACTGCACCACTACAGCCTGGGTGACAGAGTGAGACTGTCCCAAAAAAAAAAGAAAAAAAAAAAAAGGCATTCCACGAAGGCATGGGACACGTCTGTCTGAGATTGCTCACTGTCATGTCACCAGTGTCTCACATAGCGTCTGGCACATAGGAGGTGCCCTAAAACATTTGCAGGATAAAGTACATTGCTCACTACGGCAAAGTAGTCCCTGCTCTAGTGGGCCAAACTCTTGTCCTCAGTAAAGCCTCTGCTCAGGGCAGAGGGAGCTGCCTCCTTTCAGACCCTCCCCTTCCTCCAGGACCTCCATCTCACCCACCCCCTCCCCCTCACTCCCCCGGCAGCTGCAGCCTCCAGTCCCAGAAACAGGGGATCAGAAAAAATTACACAGGAGGTCTCTGGGCTCAATGTCTCTTCCCTGCTCCCAGGCATGATCTACCTCCCCAGCCAACAAAACAGGACAAACAGGCCGGGCACGGTGGCTCACGCTTGTAATCCCAGCACTTTGGGAGGCCGAGGCGGGCAGATCACGAGGTTTGGAGATTGAGACCATCCTGATCAACATGGTGAAACCCTGTCTCTACTAAAAATACAGAAATTAACTGGGCATGGTGGCGCGTGCCTGTAGTCCCAGCTACTCAGGAGGCTGAGGCAGGAGAATCGCTTGAACTTGGGAGGTTGCACTGAACCGAGATTAAGCCACTGCATTCAAGCATGGCGACAGAGCGAGACCCTGTCCCAAAAACAACCAAACAAACAAACAAACAAAAAAGACAAACAAACCTTTCTAGTTCCATGGAAATTGACCTCTTCTTTTTATTGTTAAGGGTTTTGTAGGAAGGGTTAAACCGTTTACAGAAAGTGAGAAGCCTCCCTCCAGCCCTCCCTGACAACTCTTGAGATGCTCTGCAAAAGGTCAGATGTTTCCAGAAACTCAACAGACAGCCAGTGTCTGTTTAAATGGAAAGACAACGAGTTCCCGGCAGCCAGCCAGCTTTCATGGCCAGTTCTTGCCTGGTTCTGCAGGCACCCGGCCAGATGCCCAACAATAGAGCACCCCCACCCTTACCCTCTTTGTGGCCATGGAGCAGGCTGGAGTTGTCCGAACTCAGCCTGAAATCCGGTAGGCCAGGGAATTATCAGCCCCATCCGATAAATGGGGCACATACACCAACTGTTCAGGAATGTAGACGTGCCAGGAGTGATGGGGGAGGGGAAAAGCTTCCTGCGGACACTGAATATTTCAGCTGGAAGGGACTGTATCCTGACCCTGTTGTTTTAGAGATGAGGCTCAGAAAAGGGTACCTCTGGTGTAGTTGAGAAAATACTTAACCAGAATCAGGAAACCTGGGTTCAAAATCCAGCCCTGGGGCCGGGCACGGTGGCTCACACCTATAATCCCAGCACTTTGGGAGGCTGAGAAGGGCGGATCACCTGAAGTCAGGAGTACGAGACCAGCCTGGCCAACATGGTGAAACACTGTCTTTATTAAAAATACAAAAATTAGGAGGGCATGGTGGCGGGCACCTGTAATCCCAGCTGCTCGGGAGGCTGAGGCAGGAGAGTCGCTTGAACCCGGGAAGTGGAGGTTTCAGTGAGCCGAGATTATGCCACTGCACTCCAGCCTGGGTGACAGAATGAGACTCCATCTCAAAAAGCCAAAACAAGTCCGGGCGCGGTGGCTCATGCCTGTAATCCCAGCACTTTGGGAGGCCGAGGTGGGTGAATCACCTGAGGTCAGGAGTTCGAGACCAGTCTGGTCAACATGGTGAAACCCTGTCTCTACTAAAAAAAAAAAAAAAAAAGCAGGGTATGGTGGCAGGTGCCTGTAATCCCAGCTACTTGGGAGGCTGAGTCAGGAGAATCGCTTGAACCCGCGAGGCGGAGGTTGCTGTGAGCCGAGATCGCGCCATTGTACTCCAGCCTGGGGGACAAGAGCGAGACTTCATTTCCAAAAAAAAAAAAAGAAAGAAAAAGAAAAAAAAAAAAATCCAGCTCTGGCACTAAGAACTCTGGGATCTTGAGCACAGAATGGGTCCTCTCTGCACATCGGCTATCTATCTGTAAAAAGTGGATGCAAATACCTCCCCGCCAGGTGAGGTCACACGCAGCACAAAACAAGGCTTCCTGATCCCAGTCTCAAGCCCAGTCACCTCTGCCCACAGATTACCTTGAGCATCGATATTATAGAAAATAAGAAGTGGCTGAAGCTGGGCGTGGTGTCTCACACCAGTAATCCCAACACCTTGGGAGGGCAAAGGGGAGGATGGTTTAAGTCCAGGAGTTCAAGAGCAGCCTGGGTAACATCTCTACAAAAAATTAAAAAATTAGCTGGGCATGGTGGCATGTCCCAGCTACTCAGGAGGCTGAGGTGGGAGGATGGCTCAAGCCTGTGAGGTTGAGGTGGCAGTTCACCACTGCCGCCATTGCACCACTGCACTCCAGCCTGGGCAACAAAGCAAGACCCTGTCTCAAAAAATAAAAGTGGCTGAAGACATATTTTAACAATCTTTGTCTTTTATTACTTAATCATGCTCTTTGTAGAAAAATTAGAAAATTCTGACAAGGAATGGTGGCACAGGCCTGTGGTCCTGACACTTTGGGAGGCTGAGATGGATGGACCATTTGATCCCAGGAGTTCAAGACCAGCCTGGGTGACATGGTGAAACTCTTTTTCTACAAAAAATTACAAAAATTAGCTGGCCGTGGTGATGCACACCTGTAGTCCCAGCTATTCAGGACGCTAAGGTGAGAGTATCATCCGAGCCCAGAGAGGTTGAGGGTGCAGTGAGCTGTGATTGGAGCACTGCACTCCAGCCTGGGTGACAGAGTGAGACCCCATCTCAAAAAAAAAAAAAAAAAAATTGAAAAAAGAAAAGAAAATTCTGATAAGCACATAGAGAAATAAATTTATGTTCCCATCCCCTAGAGTTAATAACTGCTAAAATTCTGGTGTTTATCCTTTTGTAGTTTCAAGGTGTGTATTTATAAACTTTTTTTGAAAATGGATCATAGGATACATGTGCTTTTACATTCCTGTTGCTCTTATTTATTTATTCATTTTTTGCCTAATCCTGCCATGAACTAGCTCTTTTTGTTTCTATTTAACATTTCAATGGATAATTTACATCCATAATGTCTACCTGTAGTTAGATAGATAAGTAAAGCATTCTATAGTTTGTCTAATCTCCTCTAGCTAGATATTTAGGTTTTCAATATTTACATTATTATGAGCAAGATAAACCCATCTTTATTCACTTCTTTTATTTTCTTAGAATAAATTATGCTCTGTGGACTGCTGGATCAAAGGGTCTGTGTATGTGTATGTGTGTGTATATACAGGTCTCACTCTGTCACTCAGCCAGGAGTGCAGTGGTGCGATCTCTACTCACTGCAACTTCTGCCTCCTGGGATCAAGCAATCCTCCCACCTCACCTTCCCGAGTAGATGGTAATGCAGGCGCTTGCCACCCTGCCAGGCTAATTTTTGTATTTTTTTTTTTTTTTTTTTTTGAGACGGAGTCTGGCTCTGTCGCCCAGGCTGGAGTGCAGTGGCCGGATCTCAGCTCACTGCAAGCTCCACCTCCCGGGTTTACGCCATTCTCCTGCCTCAGCCTCCGGAGTAGCTGGGACTACAGGCGCCCGCCACCTCGCCCGGCTAGTTTTTTGTATTTTTTAGTAGAGACGGGGTTTCACCGTGTTAGCCAGGATGGTCTCGATCTCCTGACCTCGTGATCCGCCCGTCTCGGCCTCCCAAAGTGCTGGGATTACAGGCTTGAGCCACCGCGCCCGGCCTAATTTTTGTGTTTTTTGTAGAGATGGGATTTCATCATGTTGCCCACTTTGGTCTCGTATTCCTGGGCTCTAGCGATCCTCCCACCTCGGCCTTCCATAGTGCTGGGATTATAGGTGTGAGCCATAGCGCAGCCAATATGTACACATATATATTTTTTTAATTTAAATTTTTGTCTATTTTTTTACACATATATTTTTGAAGAGACAAAGTCTTGCTATGTTGCCCAGATAGACTCAAACTCCTAGGCTTAAGTGATCCTTCCACCTAAGTCTCCCGAATGGCTGGGACTACAGGTGGTGCCTGGCTTGGATCTCCTCATTTTTTACTTTTTTATTTTATTTTTTTTATTTTTTTATTTATTTTTTTTTTTGAGACGGAGTCTTGCTCTGTCACCCGGGCTGGAGTGCTGTGGCCGGATCTCAGCTCACTGCAAGCTCCGCCTCCCGGGTTTACGCCATTCTCCTGCCTCAGCCTCCCGGGTAGCTGGGACTACAGGCGCCGCTACCTCGCCCGGCTAGTTTTTTGTAGTTTTTTTAGTAGAGACGGGGTTTCAACGTGTTAGCCAGGATGGTCTTGATCTCCTGACCTCGTGATCCGCCCGTCTCGGCCTCCCAAAGTGCTGGGATTACAGGCTTGAGCCACCGCGCCCGGCCGGATCTCCTCATTTTTTAAAGGTGTCTAATACATTGTCAGACTGTTCTTGAGAAATGTTGTGAAAATTGTTATTTCTTAAAACAACATATTTCAACATATTTCTACATGAAGACTTGTCCTTTCTTCTTTCTTTGCTGCTTCTTCTTCTTTTTTTTTGAGAAAGGGTCTGGCTATGTTGTCCAGGCTGGAGTGCCATGGTGTGATCATGGCTCATTGCTCACTACAGCCTCAACTTCCTAGACTCAAGTGATCCTCCCACGTCAGCCTCCTGAGTAGCTGGGACTATAGGTGTGTGTCACTAGGTCTGGATAATTTATTTTATTTATTTAATTAGTTTATTCATTTTTCTTTCTGAAGATTCCAAAAGTATAATTTTTTATTTTTTGTAGAGGTGGGGGTCTTGCCATGTGGCCCAGGTTGGTCTCCAGTTCTTGCCCCGAAGCTATCCTCCTGACTTGGCCTCCCACAGTGCTGGGATTCCAGGTATAAGCCACTGTTCCTGGCCAGTCCTTCTTTACCTGGAAAGCTGCTCTCTTCAACATGACACTCAGCTTTGGGAAACCCGAGGGTGTAGGAAGGAGAGCCCAGATAAGTTGAACGGGTACTGGTCCATGGACAGAGAGCAGGGTTGAGCAGGGGTTTTTTTGTTTTGTTTTTATTTTTTGTACCTGACTCACTCCTCCATGTCCCCAGTCATTAAGACTGCCATTAAGATGCCATTAAGGCACTGTGGCTCACACCTTAATCCCAGCACTGGGAGGCTGAGGCAGGCAGATCACGAGGTCAGGAGATCAAGACCATCCTGGCCAACATGGTGAAACCCTGTCTCTACTAAAACTACAAAAATTAGCTGGGCATGGTGGTGCACGCCTGTGGTCCTAGCTACTCAGGAGGCTGAGGCAAGAGAATTGCTTGAACCCGGGAGGCGGAGGTTGCAGTGAGCCGAAATTGCACCCACTGCACTCCAGCCTGGTGACAGAGCAAGACTCTTTCTCAAAAAAAACAAAACAAAACAGATAAGACCTGGCCAGTAGCCAGTAAGATGTCCATGTCCCTTTCTCCCACCCCACATCACAACAAGGGCTACAGAATATAAGAGAAACTGGTCCAGATATTGACCTGGAAAACTCTGATGGATGGATTTTTTGTTGTTGCATACGTTTTTGCATATCCTACCCCCAGCCCTCTAAACAGTCACTTTCAAAAGCTCTTCATTTCCAAGTTAGACATCACTATTACAACTTTTGTAAGCATCTGTTTATTGAGAGCTTCATTTACACCATCACATTTAATCCCCACATGCACCCAGGAAGAAGGTACAGAAAATAAAACTGAGTTTTGGAAAGATTAAGGAACTTATCTCAGGGGACATGGCTGGTAAATAACCTAGTTTGAGATTCAAATCTAGGTCTGACTCCAAAACTTGTATTATACACACACACACAGACACACACACATATATATATGTGTGTATGTGTGTATATATATGTATGTGTGTGTGTATATATATATATATATATATTTTTTTTTTTTTTTTTTTTTTTTGAGAGAGTCTTCCTCTGTCACCCAGGCTGGAGCGCAGTGGTGTGATCTCGGCTCACTACAACCTCCACCTCCTAAGTTCAGGCTATTCTCGTGCCTCAGCCTCCCAAGTAGCTGGGACTATAGGCGCATGCCACCATACCCAGCTATTATTTGTATTTTTATTTAATTAATTAATTTATTTTTTGAGATGGAGTTTCGCTTTCATTGCCCAGGCTGGGGTGCAACGGCGTGATCTCAGCTCTCTGCAACCTCCGCCTCCTGGGTTCAAGTGATACTTCTGCCTCAGCCTCCCGTGCAGCTGAGATTACAGGCATGTGCCACCATGCCCAGCTAATTTTTGTATTTTTACTAGAGACAGGGTTTCACCATATTAGTTAGGCTGGTCTCGAACTATTGACCTCAGGTGATCTACCCGCCCCGGCCTCCCAAACTGCTGGGATTACATGAATGACCCATTGTGCCCGGCTATTTTTCTATTTTTTTTTTTTTTAATAGAGATGGGGGTCTCACTATGTTGCCTAGGCTGGTATATTTTTATTTTATTTTATTTTTTATAAGACTAAGTCTTGCTCTGCTGCCCAAACTGGAGTGCAGTGGCCAATCTTGGCTCACTGCAACCTCCATTCCCCAGGTTTAAGCAATTCTCCTGCCTCAGCCTCCTGAATAGCTGGAATTACATGCTTACCACTATGCCCAGCTAATTTTTGTGTTTTTAGTAGAGATGGGGTTTCACCATGTTGGCCAGACTGGTCTCAAACTCCTGACCTCAGGTGATCCACCCACCTTGGCCTCCCAAAGTGCTAGGATTACAGGCATGAGCCACTGTGCCTCGCCAGATATATTTTAAAATTATTGTAAAACTATTAATTTCTGTCAAAACTACATACAGGCAAACTTCGTTTTATTGCTCTTTGAAGATATTGCAGTTCGTATATACTGCATTTTTTTTATAAATTGAAGGTTTGTGGCAAGGTCAAGGAAGTCCATGAGCACAGCTTCTCCAACAGCATGTGTTCACTTAGTGTCTGTGTCACATTTTGCTGATTCTTTCAACGTTTCAAACTTTTTCATTATTAATATATCTGTTATGGTGATCTGTAATTCGTGATCTTTGATGTTACTATTTAATTGTTTTGGGGTACCATGAACCAGGCCCATATAAGATGGCAAACTTAATTGATAAACTTTTTTTCTTTTTTTTCTTTTTGAGGCGGAGTTTCGCTCTTGTTGCTCAGGCTGGAGTGCAGTGATGTGATCTTGGCTCACCGCAACCTCCGCCTCTGGGGTTCAAGTGATTCTGCTGCCTCAGTCTCCGTAGTAGCTTGGATTACAGGAGTGCGCCACCACGCCCGGGTAATTTTTGTGTTATTAGTAGAGATGTGGTTTTACCATGTTGGCCAGGCGGGTCTCGAACTCCTGACCTCAGGTGATCCACCAGCCTCGGCCTCCCAAAGTGCTGGGATTACAGGCATGAGCCACCGTGCCCAGCCACAATTGATACATGTTTTGCTTGTTTTGACTGCTCCATCAAATGGCCATCAATGGGTCATTCTCCCTCCCTTCTTTCTCCCTCTTCTGGAGCCTCCCTATTCCCTGAGACACAAAGATGTTGCAATTAGGCCAATTAATAACCCTATAATGGCCTCTAAGTCCTCTAAATGTTCACATAAAAGCAAGAGTTCCACATCTCTAGCTACAAAGGATTAAGCTTAGTGAGGAAGGCATGTTGAAAGCCAAAACAGGCTGAAAAACTACCCTTCTTGAGCCAATTAGCCAAGTTCCGAAGATAAAGGAAAATTAAAGGCACTATTACAGTGAACACACAAGCAATAAGTAGCCAAAACAGGCTGGGCATGGTGGCTTGTACTTGTAGGCCCAGCACTTTGTGGTGTCCAGGTGGGCAGATTGCTTGAGCCCAGGAGTTCGAGACCAGCCTGGCCAACATGGTCAAACCCCATCTCTGCCAGAAATATAAAAGTTAGCAAGGTATGGTGGCGCACTGCCTGTGGTCCCAGCTACTTGGGAGGCTGAGGTAGGAAAATCACTTGAGCCTATTAGGTCAAGGCTGCAGTGAGTTATGACTGTGCCACTGCACTCCCATCTGGGCAACAGAGGCAACAGAGTGGAACCCTGTCTCAAAAAAGTTTTTAAAGTTTTTAAAAAATTAAAAAGACATATCCTTTTTTTTTTTTTTTTTTTTCCCAGACAGAGTCTGGCTCTGTCACCCAGGCTGGAGCGCAATAATGGCACGATCTCAGCTGACTGCAACCTCTACCTCCTGGGTTCAAGCGATTCTCCTGGCCCAGCCTCCCAAGTAGCTGGGATTATAGGCACCTGCCACCATGCCTGGCTAATATTTCTGTGATATCTGCATATTTTTTAGAGATAATACGATGGCTCACTTAATAGACTACAGGATAGTATGAACATAACTTTTATACACACTGGGAAACCAAAAAATTCATGTTACTTGCTCTACGGCAGTGGTCTGGAACTGAACCTGCAATATTTCCAAGGTATGCCTATATATCAAAGAGGCCTGAAGGGATTCAGTAGCAATGTGTTAACTCCCCTCTGGGAAGGAGGGTGGTTTGGGATGGGGTGGTAGACATTCCCAAGGTGAATCAATATTTCCAGCTCTCTTCCTGTGTCCATGGGAAGGTTATACTTTCACACACTGTCTTGAAGTTAGGTGTATCCTTGTGATTTGCTTGTGAAATGTGAGGAAAAGTGTCAAGTGTCCCTTCCAGGGGAGGCATTTGAGATCCAGTTATTGTTCTCATGCTTTCTTCCTCTATAATGATGAACTGTAAAGTTTCATGTTGGGATGGTGGCATCGTATGTTGGTGGTGCTGTGACTATGGTGCTGACTACAATGAGCTGAATCTCTGAGTCCATGTTAGGAATAAAGCATGGGCAAGAAATACATCTTTGTTGTTTTAAGCCATTGACATTTTTAGAGATGTTTGTTACCACAGCATAGCCTAGCCTGTCCTGACTGATGCAAGGGGTGATGAGAGAGTTTCCTGTCTTCTGCTAGCCTTTTCTGTATGTTTATCCTTTTACAATGAGAAAATGCCATTTATAAGTTTTAAAAATAAAAATAATATGCCTGTAATGGTGGCTCATACCTGTAATCCCAGCACTTTGGGAGGCTGAAGCAGGAGGATCTCTTGATCCCAGCAGTTTGAGAACAATCTAAGCAACATGGTGAAACCCCAAAAATAAGCTGTGCATGGTAGCATGTGTCTGTAGTCCCAGCTACTTGGGAGGCTGAGATGGGAGAATCACCTGAGCCTGGGAGGTCGAGGCTACAGTGAGCCGAGACTGTGCCACTGTATTCCAGCTTGTGTGATAGAGTGAGCAAAATAATTTAAAAAATAATAATAATAGACATGCACACAAATCGGAGCATAATATATACACTGCTATGCAATGTTCCTCTTATTCTTAAAACTGACCCTTTGTTTTTGTTTTTGGTTTTTGAGTTTTTTTTAGGGACCAGATCTTGCTCCGTCACCCAGGCTGGAGTGCAGTGGTGTGATCATAGCTCACTGCAGCCTGGAACCCCTGGGCTCAATGATCCTTCTGCCTCAGCCTCCCGAAGTGTTAGGATTACAGGTGTAAGCCACCGTGCCCAGCCAAACTGACCCTTTCTGTGTCAACTTACATAGCTCTACCTCATTCTTTTAAATAGCTGCATGATAATCTGTTCTCTGGATATACCACAATGTATTTTACACACACACACACACACTTTTTTAGAGAAAGAGTCTTGCTAAGTTGCACAGTCTGGAGTGCAGTGGCTATTCACAGAACCATCCTGCTACTGATCAGCACCAGAGTTTTGACCTGCTCTGTTTCGGACCTGGGCTGGTTCACCTCTCCTTAGAAAACCTGGTGGTCCCCCAGCTCCCAGGAGGTCACCATATTGATGCCTAACTTAGTGTGGACACACTATAAGCATAGAGCACAACAGCTCAGAACTCCTGGACTCAAGCGATCCTTCCACCTAAAACTCCTGAGTAGCTGATTACAAGGTGCCCACCACTACAATGAATCATAATGGATCACTATTGACAGATGTATAGGTTATTCACATATAGATTATTCACATCCGGTTATTCACAAAACAAATGCTCTAAATCACAGCTAGACTACAGCTGACTGTTGCAAAATTTATGGGAGAGTGCTCATATTTATTTTCCCTCTTTTGGTTCATTCTGGCAGTTTACAGCCTGATCTTAGCAGTCAGGTAGGGTGCAAACCTCTTGTGGATGGATGACTAAGCCAGGCATGCTTGCACCCTTTCCGGGATATATGGATGAGGAGGCTTGTAAGTGCCTGCAGGCATGCATGCGTGAAGGCTGGGGGGCAGGCCAGAAGAGCAGGGCCGGAAGCACGTACACATTGCAACTCTCGGCTGACTGACCCTGACTCACGAGTTCAGGCAGAGAAGTTAACGGCCTGGAAACTCCAGAGGGCTGAACGAGGTCTGACTCACTGACAATTATCCAGAAACGAGTCATATCACTCCTTGATTTTCCTCCAGAGCCACCACACAATCTTTGGGAAGGGCCTGTGACATGAATCATTAGGATCCTGAGAAAGATGAGAGTTGTTCAAAAAGACTGCCAAGAGGTTTATAATTTCTGTGTCATTCACTGGAAGATGTCTACTTAGTCCTCATTACCTTAATATTTTGAATGCCCCCCAAGTAAAGGATCCATTCATGAGTGACACAGATTCCACCTGCATCCCTGGAGTGATATGACTGAAAACATTAGACACATGTATCAGGACTTCTTCCCATTCTTTTATTTTTATTCAGTGGCCTTCCGTCCTTCATATTTCATAAGATAGGGTCTCACTATGTTGCCCAGGCTAGAGTGTGGTGGCTATTTACATACATAATCATGGCTTACTGCAGCCTCCAATCCCTGGCCTCAAGTGATCCTCCTGCCGTAGCCCCCTGTGTTGCTGGGACTACAGGCCCATGTCACCATGCTTGGACTGTTCACTAGCTTTTTTCAATTATTTTTCAAAATGAAAATGCCTTTATTGGCTGGTTGTGGTGGCTTATGCCTGTAATCCCAGCACTCTGGGAAGCCGAGGCAGGTGGATCACCTGAGGTCACGAGTTTAAGACCAGCCTGACCAACATGGTAAAACCCTGTTTCTACTAAAAGTACAAAAAAATTAGCCGGTCATGGTGGCACACACCTGTAATCCCAGCTACTTAGGAGGCTGAGGCAGGAGAATCACTTGAACCTGGGAGGTCGAGGTTGCACTCCAGCCTGGGCAATGAGAGCAAAACTCTGTCTCCAAAAGAAAAAAAAAAAAAAAAAGGCTGATTATAAAGAAAATGCTTGCCCATTACAAAATAAAATTTCAGATAAGTATATAAAAAGGACTGAAAAATTACCCATAAGGTGATTTCCAGAGATGCTGCTATTAGCATTTTGGAGCACATCCTTCCAGACTTTCTTTGTGTGTCTGCACACAACAGAGACACATATTTGCAAAGTTACCAATAAGCATAGATTTCTGCCCTCATTTGGAGGAGCTGCCCCATATTCCATCATAAGGGTGCCTCTCGTCTCCTCCCTCTCCTGCTGCAGATCTAACAGAAGGCCATGGCAAGCACTTAATAAGCTTTTTTTTTTTTTTTTTTTTTTTTTTTTTTGAGATAGGGTCTGTCTCTGTTGCCCAGGCTGAAGTGCAGTGATGTTACTTTAGCTCACTGCAGCCTTGACCTCCCAGGCTCAAATCGTCCTCCCACCTCAGCCTCCCAAGTAGCTGGGACTATAGCTACATGCCACCATAGTGCTAATTTTTGTTTGTTTTTTTGAGACAGGGTCTTGGACTGTTGCCCAGGCTGAAGTACACTGGCATGATCTCGGCTCACTGCAACCTCCACCTACCAGGTTCAAGCGATTCTCCTGCCTCAGCCTCCTGAGTAGCTGGGATCACAGGTGTGTGCCACCACGCCTGGCTAATTTTTGTATTTTTGGTAGAGATGGGGTTTTGCCATGTTGCCTAGGCTGGTTCAAACTCCTGGGCTCAAGCAGTCCTCTTGCTTTGGCCTCTCAAAGTGCTGAGATTACAGGCATGAACCAGCATGGCTGGCCTCCTGGCCGATAACCATTCTTTTTTTTTTTTTTTTTTTTTGAGACGGAGTCTCGCTCTGTCGCCCAGGCTGGAGTGCAGTGGCCGGATCTCAGCTCACTGCAAGCTCTGCCTCCCGGGTTTTCACCATTCTCCTGCCTCAGCCTCCTGAGTAGCTGGGACTACAGGTGCCCGCCACCTCGCCCGGCTAGTTTTTTTTTTTTTTTTTTTGTATTTTTTAGTAGAGACGGGGTTTCACCGTGTTAGCCAGGATGGTCTCGATCTCCTGACCTTGTGATCTGCCCATCTCGGCCTCCCAAAGTGCTGGGATTACAGGCTTGAGCCACCGCACCCGGCCCTTTTTTTTTTTTTTTTTAAATTGAGTTGGAGTCTTACTCTGTCACCCAGGCTGGAGTGCAATGACGCGATCTCGGCTCACTGCAACTTCCACCTCCTGGGTTCAAGTGATTCTCCTGCCTCAGCTTTCCAAGTAGCTGGGATTACAGGCATGTGCTACCACACCTGGCTAATTTTTGTATTTTTAGTAGAGACGGGGTTTCAGCATGTTGGCCAGGCTTGTCTTGAACTCCTGACCTCAAGTGATCCACCTTCCTTGGCCTCCCAAAATGCTAGGATTATAGGCGTGAGCCACTGCGCCTGGCCCAGATAAGCTTTTAATGAGCCTAATAAAGGCATCTAAAGATGGCGTTATTATTTTAACAATTTAGCCGTGAAGAACTCCACCTTCCATGAAACTGGAAGTGAATTTATAAGCATATGGTCATGGCGGGAGGAACATTGTGCTTGGAGTTAGACCAGCTGAGTTCTAGACTTCCCTTTGCCATTTTCCTATGTGGGCAAGTCCCTTCACGTCTCTGAACCTCATCTGCAGTTGAATATAGGTGAAACCGGCTGTTAAATGCCACGTGCTATGTACTCCGTAGAGGCATTACTGGGATTCTGTGGCAGAATAGGGCAGACACTTTGATTTCTCAGTCCATGAAGAAGGCAAGAATTTTAGTTTCCCTGGAAGAGACCTAAAGGTAAGTCTCATCAGATATATCCAAGAGTCCTAGAAAAATTTAGAGCTCAAAAGCATTTCAGAGATCAGACTACCCCCTCATTGCAGTAATTCTAAACACGTGTACATGGATAACATGACCTAATGGAGAAATGCGATTGATATGTGGATCTTCGGCATTCTGTGTCTGGCTGGAGGTCCTGGAGCTTCCTAAGACAAACAGTTCTCTTCCTGGTTCTGCACCAAATGAGGGATATGACCTTAGGCAAGTTCCTGTAAGCCTCTGGACACGTCGATTTTCTCATTTATGAAATGGAGTTTATGATCCTGCTCTACCTGTCTCACAGAGTTATTGGGAGGTGCAAATGAGGCACCACATGTGAAAGTATTTTGGAAATAGACAGTGTTTTTCACACTCACAAAGCTGCCTCATTGCAGTGCCAGGCCACTGCCCCAGAGCACAGAGAAATGATGGGCACAGGCAGCCCAGACCCTACTTCAAGGTGGGTCTTACAGAATGGGAATCCTACAAAGAGTCCCTGAGTGCCTACTGTGCCAGGCACTGCTCTGGGCACTTCTGAGGAGATAAAGGGAGAAAGGACAGACGGGTTCCCTGTCTTCACGGAGCTTAACTTCTGGTGGAGGGAGGTAGACAATAAAAAGGGAGACACGGCAGGTGCGATGGCTCACGCCTGTAATCCCAGCACTTTGGGAGGCCGAGGCAGGCAGATCACGAGGTCGAGACCAGTCTGACCAACATAGTGAAACCCAGTCTGTACTGAAAAATACAAAAAGTTAGCCAGGCATGGTGGCGGGCACCTGCAATCCCAGCTACTCGGGAGGCTGAGGCAGGAGAATTGCGTGAACCTGGGAGACGGAGGTTACAGTGAGCCAAGATTGCGCCATTGCACTCCAGCCCAGGGGACTGACAATACGAGACTCTGTCTCAAAAAAAAAAAAAAAAAAAAAAAAAAAAAAGTAGATAAATACAGACAGGATAATTTCAGAGAGAGGTATGCTCTGGATATAAAACTGGATGATGTTGGTTGAGAGGGACAAGACAGGCGTGACAGAAGAAGGCTGCTCTGAGGAGGTCACACCTGAGCACAAGACCTGAGTGATAAAGACAGCAACGGAAAGACCTGGAGCTCAAAGTGTTTCAGGACAAAGGGACAGCGTGTGCAAAAGCCCTAAGGCAGGAACGAAGTCCTATTCAAGGAACTTAAAGAAGCCTGGTGACTGGGAGCTACAGCAGAAGTTGGAAGGGAGCAGGCCAGGGCTTGTGGCAGGTTTTAAGGACAGGCGACACATAGTCTAGTTTGTGTTATGCAAAGATCACACTCTGCTGGGTTTGAAGTTTCATTTCCTAGGCCGAGGTGCAGTGGCTCACGCCTATTTCAACACTTTGGGAGGCCAAGGTGTAATTTCAACAATTTGGGAGGCCAAGGTGGGTGGATCACCTGAGGTCAGGAGTTCAAGACCAGCCTGGCCAACGTGGTGAACCCTCATCTCTACTAAAAATACAAAAGTTAGCCAGGTGTGGTGGTATGTGCCTGTAATCCCAGCTACTTGGGAGGCTGAGGCAGGAGAATCGCTTGAACTCGGAAGGCAGAGGTTGCAATGAGCTGAGATCGTTCCACTGCACTTTAGCTTGGGCGACAGAGACTCCGTCTGAAAAAGAAAAAAGTTTCATCTCCTATAGGTGGTGTTGGGGACAGCAGTGAATTTTAAGGGCTTGCAAGGGCTTTATGCACGAAACAGCACAACCTCCTGAACCTTCATAGTAGAAAATTGAGATAGAGAGAGAGTTGGCTTGTCTAAGGTCACTTCAGTGCTCCATCCTGGGTTGGCATTCAAACCCAGGTCTCGGACTCCAGGTGCCGCCTCTACACCCGAGACTACCCCTCCAGGAGAGGTTGGGAGGCGGTTCACTGAGGCCACACTGTGGAATGAGGACCCAGAATAGGTCTCTCTCAGTGCCCCAAAGTTTCCTGGTTCAGTCAGTGAGATCCCAGCACTGGGTTCCAGAAAGGAAGTACATTGCCCATGATGGACCCTGTTTGGTGTCACCAGGCTTATTCCTCAGCCCTCAGTTGGCAGGGACAGGGAGGAGGGGTCAGCTCCATGAACCCAGACAGCCAAGAGCAACCTGATCCAGCAGGAAGCTGGCCTCCAGCCAGACAAAGCATCGACAGGCACCTGGAGCCTTTGTTCCCTTTATTCCTGTTGCAAACTTTCCCAGCACCTGCATTGAGCCTCAGGAGCACCTGGGCCACGAAGAGGCTCCCACGGAATCTGGCTCTCCTGCAACAGGGAGTGGCCAACTCCTGACCAGAGGGAGGTCTTGTGATAAAATTACGATAACAACAGTAGCATCCACTTACAGAGCTCACTACGGGCCAGGTGTGTCATTCCATTTAACTCCCACAACAAACCCAGAGGCATGGACTATTATTATTCCCATTTCACAGATTAGGAAGTGCAAGCACAGAGAGGTAAGGTGACCTGAAGTGAAAATACTATGGGCTTGGAATCAGCAGATCTCAGCCCTGTTTGCCTCTGTGACCTTGGGCAAGACATGTAAACTTCATAGAACCTGTCGCCTGATTCTGACCTCAGAAGACTGCAGTGCGGATTGAATGACTGGATGTAAGCAAAACTTCTGGCACCAGGATCTAGATCCACGGGTCTTGTCTTCACCCCTCCCTTCCACCATAGTTCTGTGACCTCGGGCTTGTTACTACCACTGAGCGTCAGTGTCCTCAGTAAACAGGTATAATAGTATTCCCTAATAAGGCTGTTGAAGGCCTGCAGCTCTTTGGAGAGGAATACTTCTTTAGAGATGACTGTGCTCCTGAGACCATTGAAGAAGATGCCGTTTTACGTATTGCCGTCTGCTTTCTACCAAAATAAACAAAGAAACACAAATAGAAAAACCGGTCTTAGAGCCATTTCCCACTTGAGACAAAAAGCCAATATTACTCATACAGCTGGGCTCAGAAGATTTTCTCAGAAGGAAAACCAGAAGTGACTGCTCAAGTCATAACATGGCTACCAGGATTCTATTTCCACACCTTCAGACAGGACAAATGACCCCACCCGCAGCAGTGGTGACAAGTGGACAAGATGGACTGTTGTAGGCTCCTGTAAAGTCTAGGGAAAGGCCCGGCACGGTGGCTCACGCCTGTAATCCCAGCACTTTGGGAGGCCGAGGTGGGTGGATCACTTGAGGTCAGGAGTTTGAGACCAGCCTGGCCAACATACCGAAACCCCGTCTCTTCTAAAAATATAAATTAGTGAGGTGTGGTGGTACATGCCTGTAATCCCAGCTACTCAGGAGGCTGAGGCAGGAGAATCGCTTGAACCTGGGAGGTGGAGGTTGCTGTGAGCCAAGATTGTGTGACTGTACTCCAGCCTGGGCAACAGAGTGAGATGCCATCTCAAAAAAAAACAAAAAACCCAAACAAACAATAAATAAAATAGACCCGGTTTAGTGGCTCACGCCTGTAATCCCAGCACTTTGGGAGGCCAAGGTGGGCAGATTGCTTGAGCTCAGGAGTTCGAGACCAGCCTGGGTAACATAGCGAGACACCCCCCCCCCGCCCCATCCCTACAAAAAATTTAAAAAATTAGCCAGGCATGGTGGCACACACCTGTAGTTCCAGCTACTTGGGAGGCTGAGGTAGAAGGATCACTTGAGCCTGTGAGGTTGAGGCTGCAGTAAGCTATAATTGTGCCACTGCACTCCAGCCTGGCCAGCAGGGTGAGACTTGTCTCAAAAAGAAAAAAAAAAAAGTAATTGGAGGAGAAAATCCTATTCTTCTTGGATTGCTAAACTGGTAGGATGTGAATCCTGACCAGCTGACAGCCATTTTCTGGGTGGCAAAAGGCTTTCTGCAGTAGTAGAGGATGAAGACACCAATGAGAGAAGCCAGTGGCAGTGTGTCCAGACGTTGTATTCTCAGACCCCTGTGGTTCCTGCTGCCCCTCCCATGGTGTGGTTCAATGAACCAATACATTCCTTTCTGTTCCTGGCAAATCCAGAGCCCTGCCTAATCCAACCACCCAGCACTGAGTAGTAATAAACGCAAGAGTGCAGTAGGAGAAATGTCATGGGCAAGACTGGAAGTGAAAGTTTTGGGCAATAGGGCTGTGAAGTCAGAGATGGACAAGACTGCCTCACTCATTCTGTCAATATTTTTGAGCACCTGCTTGTACCAGGCACCTGTTAGTCACTTAGGATATAACAGTGAATGAGAAGGACCTGGTCCCTTTTCTCACTTTGGAGTAATCAGAGGGGGGATCCTGGAGTTGGTGAGGCATGAGGAGGTCACTGAAAGATGGTAAAATCTGGCCAGGCAGAGAGGAACGAGGAGAATTTTCCACAAATAGAAAAACATGAATAAAGATTCGAAGGCATAAAACTGTAGTGCCTATGGGCGGGGCGTGGTGGCTCATGCCTATAATCCCAGCACTTTGGGAGGCCGAGGCGGGTGGATCACTTGAGGTCAGGAGTTCAAAACCAGTCCAGCAAACATGGTGAATCCCCATCTCTACTAAAAATACAAAAATTAGCCTGGCATGGTGGTGCTTGCCTGTAGTCCCAGCTACTTGAGAGGCTGAGGCAGAAGAGCCAGAGAGGTGGAGACTGCAGTGAGCGGAGATCACACCACTGCACCCCAGCCTGGGCAACAGAGTGAGACTCTGTTAAACAAACAAACAAAAACTATCATGTCTATGAAGTCACAGACAAGGTCCTGTATTTCCACAGTGTCTGGCTACCACATGCGCTCTATTAGTGTTTGCTGTGTGTCGAAGTAAGTGCAAAAATGAATCAATGAAGCAAAGTTTAAGTCATTTTTGGGAAGAGCAGATCATTCAGCTGCGCTGGAGATGAGGTCCTTTTGAAAAAGGTAATGTGGAGGGAGGGAGATTGAAGCCAGACTGCAGATGACCTTGCTGAAAAGCATGGTCTTTGCCTTGACCACACAATCCCAATGCTGGCAGGGCTGGGAGCAGCTGGCCAGGCAGAGTGGCTCCCACAGGCTCTGTGTAGTCCCATCTGTGTTGTGGCTGCCACGCCCATGCTCTCCAACCTCACCAGCCAGGCTCCACCCAGCACCCTAACCAGCACCACAGCCACCCAAGGTCATGCCCCAGACACCACCCGCCCTGCTAGCTCCTGGGCAAAGCTGCCAGCACAGCACTCTTGCTCAGTCTGTAATTTAAACATGACCTCCTCTTCAGCCTAGAGCACTCGTGGCTTTCTACACCGCAGACATACACTCTGCTGCGGGGGAGTTGCTAGCACCGGAGAAGAGATCTGGAGTCTCCTGGAACTCCTGGACCTTGGCCAAGAGGGCATTCCTCCCAGCTCCACTAGGCTGAGGCTGGACACAGCGGGGGTCCCCATCGTTTGTTCCTTAGCCTAGGACTAGGGAGACCATGCCCCCTCGTGGCCAGGAGCCACGCGGCACGTTGGCCTTTTTGGAGAATTTGCACCTTTGCTTGCTTGCTTGCTTTATTTATTTATTTAAACCAAATACATTTCTGAAAAGTTGAGAATGTCAATAAGTCATTTAAGTTATACAGGTTGATATCTCAAAGAATCTCATAGTAAAGAATTTTTGAAAAAGCTGTTTTGGGCAGGGTGAGGTGGCTCATGCCTGTAATCCCAACACTTTGGCAGGCTGAGGCGAGTGGATCACGAGGTCAGGAGTTCAAGACCAGCCTGGCCGAGATGGTGAAACCCCCGTCTCCACTAAAAATACAAAAATTAGCCGGGTGCGGTGGCAGCTGCCTGTAATCCCAGCTACTCGGGAGGCTGAGGCAGGAGAATTGCTTGAAGCCAGGTAGCAGTGGTTGCAGTGAGCCGAAATCATGCCACTGCAATCCACCCTGGGTGATAGAGTGAGACTCCGTCTCAAAAAGAAAGAAAGAGAAAAAGCTGTTTTGGATTTGCCAAAACCAAAGCAAATGTTTCTGACTCTAATTTATTTTATTTTTATTTGTTTATTTTTTGAGACAGAGTTTCACTCTTGTGGCCCAGGCTGGAGCACAATGGCACGATCTCGGCTCACTACAACTTCTGCCTCCCAAGTTCAAGCAATTCTCCTACCTCAGTCTCCCCAGTAGCTACGACTACAAGCGTACACACACCTGGCTAATTTTTGTATTTTTAGTAGAGATGGGGTTTCACCATGTTGGCCAGGCTGGTCTCAAACTCCTGTCCTCTGGTGATCTTCTCGTCTAGACTTCCCAAAGTGCTGGGATTACAGGCATGAGCCACCATGTCCGGCATCTAATTTCTGTCTTCTCTTTTCCTCTTCTCTTCTCTTCTCCTTTTGCCTCCCTCCCTCCCTCCCTCCCTCCCTCCTACCCTCCCTCTTTTCCTCCCTTCCTCCCTCCCTCCCTCCTTTCCTTCCTCCCTTCCTTCCTTCCTTTCTTCCTTTTTGAGATGGAGTTTTGCTCTGTCACCCAGACCTGAGTGCAATGGGCATAATTTTGTCTCACTGTAACCTCCACCTCCCGGGTTCAAACGATTCTTCTGCCTCAGCCTTCCGAGTAGTTAGGACTACAGGCGTGTGCCACCATGCCCGGCTAATTTTTGTATT
Organism: Rhinopithecus roxellana; assembly: GCF_007565055.1. Lineage (NCBI taxonomy): Eukaryota > Metazoa > Chordata > Mammalia > Primates > Cercopithecidae > Rhinopithecus > Rhinopithecus roxellana. The sequence continues at coordinate 120,033,247 of NC_044553.1, read as the reverse complement.
TTTAGTAGAGATGGGGTTTCACTATGTTGGCCAGGCTGGTCTCGAACTCCCGACCTTGTGATCCGCCCACCTCAGCCTCCCAAAGTGCTTGGATTACAGGCATGAGCCACTGCGCCCAGCCTGGCCTAATTTCTTTTAACACTTAACTGCGAAGTTGGGAGGATGGGATGCCTGAAAATTGTTTTAATTATTTGCCAGCTCTGGCCGGGCATGGTGGCTCATGCCTGTAATCCCAGCACTTTTGGGAGGCCAAGGTGGGTGGATCACCTGAGGTGAGGAGTTTGAGACTAGCCTGGCTAACATGGTGAAACCCCGTCTCTACTAAAAATACAAAAATTAGCCGGGAGTGTTGGTATGGCCTGTAGTCCCAGCTACTCCAGAGGCTAAGGCAGGAGAATTGCTTGCTCGAACCCAGGAGACGGAGGTTGCAGTGAGCTAAGATTGTGCCACTGCACTCCAGCCTGGGTGACAGAGTGAGAATCCATCTCACAAAAAAAAAAAAAAAAATATTTGCCAGCTTCTTGAAGAATCTTGCTAGCTAAATATGTTCTGTGAGGTTGCGGAACATGAATTCTGCTTTTTTTTCCTTATTCTAAGAACCCTATGAGGGCAAGTAGATCCCTAGTCCATTGAATGAACTGCAAAGGTAGAGGGCTCCTCTCTCCATGTTCCTGAGAACATGAGAGAGGCTTGGAAACAAAGCCTTTCATCTCTACATTGTTCACAGTGGGGGCAAACTTCTGAGTGTCTGTGACATGAACTCATTTACAAGCATTTTTGTCCACATTACGTAATGCCCTGTGTTTGGTGCCAGTTATTGGTGGTGGTTGTGGAGGAAGAGGACGATGATTCAAGAAAACTAGATCCTGATCTCAGAGGCCTCTATCCACTTTAGACACAACATACACATATGACACAACTTGCAAACAATTCCAAAACAGCAGCACAGTGTAAATGAAACATACATGTGCTGAGAGCCAGTAATCAGCGTGGGAGTAAGGCTGATGGCAGGGCGTTTGCTGGAAACATGGTTTGAGGGGAGTCTGGAAGAATGCCAGGCCCACCGACGGAGGCGTTTAGGGGACTGGACTGATGTTAAATAGGAAGCCAGCATCTACTCATCTCTGGAGATACAACCATTACGTCCCCCAAGGCACTGTGGCCCACCAGGCACTTACTCTCACTGGTTTGCCTTGCAAAGGTTCCACAGTCCTCTCCACCTTCTTGCTCTCACCATTTGGCTGCCACAAATAGAAACCACTGCTAGGGATACCTGGCCCACCTGCACACCTCTTTCAACTCCTGTAGACTTCAGACTGTACGGGGGGGTATCAGAGTACACCTCACTAGCATAACTGCGTATGCCCTGGTCCTACCCCTGCCTCTATCTTCCAAGGGAGAAACCAAGTCCTTTGGATCCCCAGAGCCACAAGGGTCCCCAACTCATGAAGCCAGGCATGCTGCTCATTCTCTGCAGAGAACACTTGAGCAGAGTTGGTGCAGGCCCTACTCATTGATGGGGCTGCGGCCAACTACAGGTGACAGCTGTCCACTCTGACTGTGACTGCCCTGGAAGCTTGTCCTGGTCACGAGGTTCAGTATATTGGGCATGGATTATGAAATGCAATACCTGAAGCAGTGTAGCTTGAGGGCAGGAGGCAACTATTTTTAACCACCTCTCAGGCCAGGAAGGTTATTAGTGAGGAATGTTGAATGGGGGAGATTGAAGGATTCCATTGGGCCTGTCCAGTCGTTGCTTGTAAATTTTCAAAACACAAACAGAAGGCCAGTTGATTCATTTACAGTGGAAAATGCAATTGACACACAATTTGGAAATACTCAAAAGACCTACAAAGCTGTTCAGTGAATAAGAAACTCAACTAAAGACAATCAGATGGACCAAACAGCTAAAGACATCAGGTCAAGAAAGCCCAAAGCAGCCACGTTACCATGCCAAGTTCCAACTCCTTAGAATCATTCATCCCTACGTCTGGATTCCTCAGGACTTTTAAACACTCAGGATGCAGCACCCTCCCATGGCCATGAAGACTGAATATAGCCCTGGGCAGTTGCCCACCCACTGCCTCTGGAATGGCTCACCGCCAATTCTCTGGGGGAGATTCTGCTGTCAGTGATGATCTCAGCTTTTGGACTCGTACCTGTTTGGATTTGGCTAGTCACTGGATGACCCATTTAGATTCTCTAATCTGGCTTCTGAACAGAACAACGAAGGCCAGGTAGGGTAGTTCACGCCTGTAATCCCAGTGCTCTGGGGGGCCAAGGCAGGAGGATCACTTGAGATCAGGAGTTCGAGGCCTAGGCAACATGGCGAGACCCTGTCTCTACCAAAAAAAAAAAAATTAACCAGGCATAATGGTACATGCCTGTAATCCCTGTGGATTAGGAGGCCAAGGTGGGAGGATTGTTTGAGCCCAGGCATTCAAGACCAGCCTGGGCACACAAGTAGACTCTGTCTCTTCAAAAAATTTAAAATTAGTCAGGTGTGATGGTGCCTGTAGTCCCAGTGATCAGGAGGGTGAAGTGGAAGGATCCCCTGCACCCAGAAGCTGAGGCTGCAGTGAGCAGTTACCATGCCGCTGCATTCCAATCTGGGCAACAGGGCGAACAGAGCCTTTTGACATGGACTTAGAAACCTGCCTCACCTTGGCATCAGTCCACTGATTTGGGGGCTATCATTTGACCTGACCGTTCTAGTATCTACTCCATATTTCTCTATCTTGGCTGCAAACAATAATAAGTCTCTTAGGAGATCTGCTGAATCTAGGATCTCTGTGCCTCACATCACAAGCTGAGGTTGGCCTGGGGCTGCAGTTGACCCATTCTAGCTCCCATGAATTGTCACATTCTTTTCTATGGGATCCTGAGTCACCCCTTTAAACTCGCTTAGCCCTCTGCCCCAATGTTTGAAGTTTCTGTTGCCTTCCTTTCAGGAAAGGGAATGGCATTTTGACCCTCTCCAATCTTCCAGCGCATCTTCCATTGTCATTTTTCAAAGACCCGTGGCAGGGACTCAGCATCCCGTTTCTCAGTAGCCTGGGATAGAATTAGTCTGGGCCAAAGGACCTAAACTTATTCTGAGTGGCCAGGCACTTGTTTACAAACTCTTCAGCCCATCTTGGACCAGCTAAGAGCTACCTCCCTCCCTGGCAAAGTTCATGCACACAGTTCCCTCCCAGGTCTGAAAGGCAGAGACTGCCCCACCCCCCACACTGGCCACAGGTCCCACCTTCCATTTCAGCCTCTGCGAGAAATCCCCCTGCCCCATCTGCTCTCTGTCCCCTGCAGCTCCTAGCAGCAGGCCTGCCCTTTCTGAACAGAACCAAAAGTTCCTTTCAATTGTCCTCTCTGGCAGCATTCTATTACAGTTGTTTATTCCTTCCGTTACAAAAAGTAGCACAAGCTCATGAAAGAAAATGTAGAAAATCCAGGTAGGCAGCAAGATAAAGGGAGGAAAAACAACTTCCTGCCCCATTACGTAAGAACAGGCACAGTTAACATTTTAGTACCATAGGGAAGCTATCCTAACAGGTCTCCTGTATCTTTTTTTCTTTTTCTTTTTTTTTTGAGATGGAGTCTTGCTCTTGTCGCCCAGGCTGGAGTGCGACGGCACGATCTCGGCTCACTGCAACCTCCGCCTCCTGGGTTCAAGCGATTCTCCTGCCTCAGCCTCCAGAGTAGTTGGGATTACAGGTGCCCTGCCACCACTCCAGCTAATTTTTGTATTTTTAGTAGAGATGGGGTTTCGCCATTTTGGCCAGGCTGATCTCAAACTCCTGACCTTGTGATCCGACCCCCTCGGCCTCTCAAAGTGCTGGAATTACAGGCATGAGCCACCGCGCCCGGCCAGGTCTCCTGTATCTTTACGTGCCTTCTTTTAAAATTTCCTTTTAGGCCAGGCACGGTGGCTCACGCCTGTAATCCCAGCACTTTGGGAGGCCGAGGAGGGTGGATCATGAGGTCAGGAGATCGAGATCATTCTGGCTAACACAGTGAAACCCCATCTCTACTAAAAATACAAAAAATTAGCTGGGCGTGGTGGCACACGCCTGTAGTCCAAGCTACTCTGAGGCTGAGGCAGGAGAAAGGTGTGAACCCAGGAGGTGGAGCTTGCAGTGAGCCGAGATCACACCACTGCACTCCAGCCCAGGTGACAGAGCGAGACTCTGTCTCAAAAAAAAAAAAAAATTCTTTTAAATCTGAGCTCTAATTATTAGCATTTTGTATACCCTTTGACAAAAGAATTCCACTTCTACAGAATCACCATGAATGTGCACAAAGATTTGATCCACCAGCAACCCAGGCACGAGGGGTCTGTTCTCCAGGGCACCAGCAGGAACAGGTGTAGCTGCAGGGCAAGGATGTTACTGGAAGCAGTTTAGACAAACCCAGAAAAGGTCCCTCACTATCATAGCAGTGTTCTTTGGGGGAGAAGGTAGAAATGAGGAATGAAGGGTATATTTTTGCTTTTACTTTATATACTTAAAAAAAATAAAAAAGCCAGGGCCAGGTGCAGTGGCTCATGCCTGTAATCCCAGCACATTGGGAGGCCAAGGTGGGAGGCTTGCTTGAGCTCAGGAGCTGAAGACCAGCCTGGGAAACATAGTGAGACTCTGTCACTACAAAAAATTTTTAAAAATTAGGTAGGCATGGTGCATGGTGGTGCACACCTGTAGTCCAGGTACTTGCAGGCTGAGGCCAAAGGATTGTCTGAGCCCAGGAGGTTAAGGCTTCCATGAGCTGTGATTATGCCACTGCACTACAGCCTGGGTGGCAGAGTAGCTCTTGTCTCAAAACAAAAATAATAATAATAAATAAATATAAATAAATAAAAACAAAAAACAACAACAAAACAAAAAAAACAATGATTTTTGCAGAAATTCTTATCTTAGTTTTTCCATTTCTGATGTTTCCATATTTTCTATAGGGAGCATATGTTGCTTTTGTAATCCCTGAAATGTAAGATAGTGGTATGGACTAAATTGTGTTCATCAAGAAGTTCTAGCTTCATAGGTATTTGTAGGTAAAGTCTTTTTTTTTTTTTTTTTTTTTTTGAGACGGAGTCTCGCTCTGTCACCCAGGCTGGAGTGCTGAGTGCTGTGGCCAGATTTCAGCTCACTGCAAGCTCCGCCTCCCAGGTTCACGCCATTCTCCTGCCTCAGCCTCCCGGGTAGCTGGGACTACAGGCGCCGCCACGTTGCCTGGCTAGTTTTTTGTAGTTTTTACGCCCGGCCAGGTAAAGTCTTTAAAGAGGTAATTAAGTTAAAATGAGGTCCTCAGGGTGGGCCCTAATCCAGTAGGACTGCTGTACTTATAAGAAGAGAAGATTAGGTAGGGCCAGGTGCGGTGGCTCATGCCTGTAATCCCAGCACTTTGTGAGGCTGAGGCGGGCAGATCACTTGAGGTCAGGAGTTGAGACCAGACTGACCAACCTGGTGAAATCCTGTCTCTACTATACAAAATTAGCCAGGTGTAGTGGCGCATGGCTGTAATCCCAGCTACTTGGGAGGCTAAGGCAGGAGAACCGCTTAAACCTGGGAGGCAGAGGTTGCAGTGTGCTGAGATTGTGCCATTGCACTCCAGCCTAAGCAAAAAGAGCAAAACTGTGCCTCAAAAAAATAAAAAGAAGAGAAGATTAGGACACAGACATGCAAGAGGGAAAAGTACGAGAACATAGGGAGAAAATGGCCATCTGCAAGCCAAAGAGAGAGACCTCAGAATAAATCAGCCCTGCAGAAACCTTGATTGGGAACTTCTGGACTCTAGAATTGTAAGAAGCTAAATGTCTATGGTTTAAGCCACCCACTCTGTGGTACTTTGTTATGGCAGCCTACCAGATTTGTTTGCAAATTACATTGCAAACAAATGCAATGGTCAGGAGTTTGAGACCAGCCTGGCCAATATGGTGAAACGCCTGCCTCGGCCTCCCAAACTGCTTAGGATTACAGGTGTGAGCCACTGCACCTGGCTATCGATCACTTTTTTGTGCGTGGCTAGAATTTGAGCCTTAGCCTGTGGTTCAGGGACCAAGCAGAGGATCCCACAAAGCAAAGAGTGAGGTGTCTCTCCTGCAAGCTGCCACCACCGCAGTCACACCAACAGGCTCAGAAAGCCCTAAGAGCAGTTCTCAGTGAGGAGTGGTGCCGAGTGGAAAGCGTACATCCCCTGTTGGTGGCAGTGGGGAAGAGAAAGTCCAGAGTCAGGGAAGTGGTGGCTCTTGGCCAGAAGAATATTCCAAAGAGCAGACGGCAGAACGTTCCATGTGGTGGCCTCTCGGGGCCCACCATATACCCAGGTGTTGTTCTGACCCTGCGGTGGGTTTCAGACCCCTTTGGAAATCCAATGAAAATAAGGAACCACTCCCTAGAAAGACACACACACACACACACTCACATAGATTTTGCACACTAATTCAGGGAGTTTGTGTCTTCCTTGAGCCAACATTCAGGCACCCTAATTTCAAACCTCTGCTCTAGTGAGAACTGTAAAAAAGTAGTTTATGGAACTGTTCGACCTGGCTTCTGCCAGTGCAAAAACTGTTCACTGAGCAGGAAACAAGACGGGACTGAAAGGTAAACAGTCAGATGTAAACAAAGAGAAAGCCAGGAACTTTTACACAAACATTCCCGCAAAGTAGGAGGCTGCAGGCTCCACGTGGCTCTGAACACAGCTTTCCTGATAGCAGAGACTGAATGAGGCACAGAACATCTGTTTTGCATAATGTGCTCATTGCAGAGGCAGTCAATAGAACCTGTGGCCCCAGAAATGTTTCCCCTTGAGCTGAAGCTTCTCAGAGAACGGAAAGATAGGTGGAACCACGTTCCAGTGTAGATGAAACTGGCCAATAAGAAAATGAAATTGCGAACATGTATGAGTAAGCCCCAGGGTTTTGTGTGGCCATCTTCAGGGACTCTTGTGTGCAGTGACGACATGGTAGGCTTGGGAAGCTCTCTGGGCTCACTCCTACACTCTCTGAACACCAGACTGTAAGTAGTAGAGAAGTAAGGGCTCTTGCCTATATATTGGATTATTGCTTTCTTTTTCTTTTCTTTTTTTTTTTTTCTGAGATGGAGTCTTGCTCTGTCGCCAGGCTGGAGTGCAGTGGCGCAATCTTGGCTCACTGCAACCTCTGCCTCCCGGGTTCATGCCGTTCTCCTGCCTCAGCCTCTGGAGTAGCTGGGACTACAGGCATGTACCACCACACCTGGCTAATTTTTGTATTTTTAGTAGAGACAGGGTTTCATCATGTTGGTCAGGCTGGTCTCGATCTCCTGACCTCGTGATCCACCTGCCTCAGCCTCCCAAAGTGCTGGGACCACAGGCGTGAGCTGCTGGGTTTTTGTTGTTGTTGTTGTTGTTGTTTTTTGAGACAGAGTCTCGTTGTGTGGCCCAGATTGGAGTGCAGTGGTGCAATCTTGGCTCACTGCAATCTCTGCCTCCCTGATTCAAGTGATTCTCCTGCCTTCGCTTCCCAAGTAGCTGGGATTACAGGCATGTGCCAGCACACCAGCTATTTTTTTTTTTTTTTTTTTTGTATTTTTAGTAGAGACAGGGTTTCACCATGTTGGTCAGGCTGGTCTTGAACTCCTGACCTCAGGCAATCCACCTGCCTCGGCCTCCCAAAGTACTGGGATTACAGGCATGAGCCACCGTGCCCAGTCTTACTTCGGATTATTGGAAAAAATAATTTACAAGAATGTGGCCCAGTTACAGTGGCCCGTAATCATGCCTATAATCCCAGAACCTTGGAGGCTGAGGCAGGAGGACTGCTTGAGCCCAGGAGTTTGAGATCAGACTGGGCAAGAAAAAAAAAAAAAAGGAATGTTCATTGTAGGCCTATTTATACCAGTGAAAAATTGCTCCAAATAGCAGATGGCTTAAATAAATTATGGCGGACTGTTTGTGTGTGGGTTTTTGTTTGTTTGTTGTGAGGCAGGTTCTTGCCCAGACTGGAGCACAGTGGCGCAACCATGGCTCACTGCAGCCTTGAACTCCTGGCATCAAGTGATCCTCCTGCCTCAGCTTCTGGGGTAGCTAGGACTATGGATGTGTACCACCGCATGATGTGAGCCATCATGCCTAGTCAGTGCATTATTTGATAGACTTAACCATCTAAAATGATGGTGCAGAACATCATGCAGACAGACATCTTCTTCCCTCCCCTGGTCTCAAGCCACAGGGTCATTTTTTCTTTGATCTTTTCAAAGTCACCCTTCTTAAGCATGAGATGTGGGTGACCACGTCCAGCTTCTCCCTCCCCGGTGCTTTATTTATTTTTTTAGAGACAGAATCTTGCTCTGTCATGCAGGCCGGAGTGCAGTGTGTGATCATGGCTCACTGCAGCTCAAGAGATCTTCCTGCCTTGGCCTCCTAAAGCATTGGGGTTACAGGCATGAGACACTGTGCCTGGCATCCCTGAAGATATGAGGTGATGTGGTTGCTGTCTCCCAAGTTTTCACTCCATATAAGTTCAAATCCCATCTGTGGCACCTACTGGGCAAGATCCTTTAGTCTCTCTTACCTTCAGTTTCTCCTCTGTGAAACAGCATAACAAGCAGCTTTTTTTTTTTTTCCCTGAGACAGAGTCTCACTCTGTTGCCCAGCCTGGAGTGCAGTGGTGTGATCTCGGTTCACTGCAATCTCTGCCTCCTGGGTTCAAGCAATTCTCCTGTCTGAACCTCCTGAGTAGATGGGATTACAGGCTTGTGCCACCATGCCAGGCTAATTTTTGTATTTTTAGTAGAGATGGGGTTTCACCATGTTGGCCAGGTTGGTCTTGAACTCCTGACCTCAGGTGGTCTGCCTGCCTCGGCCTCCCAAAGTGCCGGGATTACAGGTGTGAGCCACTGCGCCCAGCTGCAAGTAGCTTTTTGATGACCTCCTATGGGAGATGAGATTTGTGAAGCTGACAGCATAGCACAGTTGTTAGGACACCAGACTGTGGACCCTCAGTTGGCTGACGTTGGTGGCTCAGATTCCAGCTCGGCCATTTTCTTTCTGGGTGGCAATGGGCAAAGTGCTGAAGCACTTTCTGTGTAAATTTTCTCATTTATAAAATGAGGATAACAAAAGCATAGTTGTGAGGACTAACACATCTGAAGCATTTAGCCGCATCTGATAGGGTAGTCATCAGCCACAGTACCTACTGAGCACTTGAAATGTGGCTTGTCTCTCCCAGCTACTCAGGAGGCTGAGGCAAGAATTGCTTGAACCTAGGAGGCAGAGGTTGCAGTGAGCTGAGAAGATCGTGACAGTGCGAGACTCCATCAAAAAAAAAAAAAGAAAGAAAGAAAGAAAGAAAGAAAGAAAGAAGAAAGAAAGAAAGAAAGAAAGAAAGAAAGAAAGAAAGAAAGAAAGAAAGAAAGAAAGAAAGAAAGAAAGAAAGAAAGAAAGAAAGAAAGAAAGAAAGAAAGAAAGAAATGTGGTTTGTCTAAACTGAGATGTGCCCTGCATGGTGCTCACGCCTGTAATCCCAACACTTTGGGAGGCTGAGTGGGGAGGCCAGGCACAGTGGCTCACACCTTTAATCCCAACACTTTGAGAAACTGAGGCGGAAGGATCGCTTGAGCCCAGGAGTTTGCGACCAGCCTGGGCAACATGGTGAGACCCTGTCTCTAAAAAAAAAAAAAAATTAAAAATTAGCCTGGTGTGGTGGCGTGTGCCTGTAGTCCCAGTACTCCGGAGGCTGAGGCAGGAGGATCGCTTGAGTTTGGAAGGTCAAAGCTGCAGTGAACCATGATTGTGCCACTGCACTCCAGCCAGGGTGACAGAGCGAGACCCTGTCTCAAAAGAAACAAAACAAACAAAAAAACCCTGAAATGTGATGTATGCATAAATTCACATTGGATTTTGAAGACTTCATACAAAAAAGGCCAAGTGCAGCAGCTCATATCTGTAATCCCAGCACTTTGGGAGGCTGAGGTGGGTGGATTGTTTGAGCCCAGGAGTTTGAGACCAACCTGGGCAACATCGTGAAACCTCATCTTTACAAAAAAATACAAAACATTATCAGGGCGTGGTGGTATGTGCCTATAGTCCCAACTACTCAGGAGGCTGAGGTGGAAGGATCACCTGAGCCCAGGGGAGGTCAAGGCTGTAGTGAGTTGTGATCATGCCACCGCACTCCAGCCTAGGCAACAGAGTGAGACCCTGTCTCAAAAAAAAAAAAAAAAAAGTAAAATAACTCACTAATTGTTGATTATATTGGGTTAAATAGAATATATTATTTGTTTTCTTGTTTTTGAGATGAAGTCTCACTCTGTTGCCCAGACTGGAGCATGGTGGCACCATCTTGGCTCACTGCAACATCTGCCTCCCGAGTTCAAGTGGTTCTTCTGCCTCAGCCTCCTGAGTAGCTGGGATTACAGGCGCGTGCCATCATGCCTGGCTAATTTTTGTATTTTTAGTAGAGACAGGGTTTCCCCATATTGGCCAGGCTGGTCTTGAACTTCTGACCTCAAGTGATCTGCCTGCCTCAGCCTCCCAAACTGCTGGGAGGACAAGAGTGAGCCACCACACCTAGTCTAAATAGAATATATTATTACAAATAATTTCACCCGTGGGTTTTTTGTTTTTCCTTTTAAAAATGCAGCTACCAGCGTTTTTAAAACAATGATCTTTTCTGCCATGGTGCAAAGTAAATTAATAAATTAAAAAACAACTACTAAGCCAGGCACAGTGGCTTATGCCTGCAATCTCAGCAGTTTGGGAGGCTAAGGCAGGCGGATCACCCAAGGTCAGGAGTTCGAGACCAGCCTGACCAACATGGTGAAACGCTGTCTCTACTAAAAATACAAAAATTAGCTAGGTGTGGTGGTGTGTGCCTGTAATCTCAGCTACTCCTGAGGCTGAGGCAGGAGAATTGCTTGAACCCGGGACACGGAGGTTGTAGTGAGCCAAGATCTTACCACTGCGCTGCAGCCTAGATAACAGAGCGAGACTCCATCTCAAAAACAAAACAAAACAAAACAAAAGGCCGGACACGGTGGCTCACGCCTGTAATCCTAGCACTTTGGGAGGCCGAGGCATGCGGATCACCTGAGGTCGGGAGTTCGAGACCAGCCTGACCAACATGGAGAAACCCCATCTCTACTAAAATACAAAATTAGCCGGGCGTGGTGGCGAATGCCTGTAATCCCAGCTACTCAGGAGGTTCAGGCAGAAGAATTGCTTGAACCCAGGAGGCACAGACTGCAGTGAACCAAGATCACACCACTGCACTCCAGGCTGGGCGACAGAGTGAGACTCTGTCTCAGAAAAAAAAAAAAAAAGCTGCTGAGGCAAGGGAATCACTTGAACCCGGGAAGCAGAGGCTGCAGTGAGCCAAAATCACGCTATTGCACTCCAGCCTGGGCAACTAGAGTGAAACTCCATCTCAAAAAAAACCCAAAACCAAACAACAACAACAAAACTACCTAGGTAGCTTGCATTGTGTTTATTGGGCAGCAGCTGCTTAGAACAAGCCTGGTGTGGAGTAAGTCAGTGTAATTGAAAGCTGCTGTCAGGGTTCAGTGCCTGACATATGGTAAGTGCTTATTGAACAGCAGTTTTTTGGTTTTTGTTTTGTTTTGAAATGGAGTCTAGTTCTGTCACCCAGGCTGGAGAGCGGTGGTGCGATCTCAGCTCACTGCAACCTCCGCCTCCCAGGTTCAAGAGATTCTCATGCCTCAGCCTCCTGAGTAGCTGGGATTACAGGTGCGCCCCACCATGCCTGGCTAATTTTTTTGTATTTTTAGTAGAGACCGGATTTCACCATGTTGGCCAGGCTGGTCTCAAACTACTGAGCTCTGGCAATCTGCCTGCCTCAAACTCCCAAAGTGCTAGGATTATGAGCGTGAGTCACCATAGCCTGGCCTGTTTTTTTCTTTTTTTTGTGACAGGGTCTCACTTTGTCATCCAGGCTGAATGAGTGTAGTGGTGTGATGTCAGCTCACTGCAGCCTAGATGTCCTGGGCTCACACAGTCCTCTCACCTCAGCCTCTGAATGGCTCTGACTATAGGCATACACCACCATGCCCTGCTAATTAAAAAAAAATTTTTTTTTAGAGACACGGTCTTGCTATGTTGCCCCAGCTGGTCGTGAACTCTTGGGTGCAAGCGATCCTCCTGCCTCAGCTACCCAAAGTGTTGGGATTACAGGTGAGAGCCACTATGCCTGGCATTGAATGGCAGTTTTGAAGACTTTTCTCTATCCCCTCTCTTGCCTCTCTGCCTTGGCAATCTAACCTGGAAAGCATTGTCTGTTTCCTTCCCAGCTTGTTCTATTCACTGGCAGTGAGAGCCCTGTCTTTCCTTTTATCCTCCCAACTCCCAGTGCCTCTCCAGGGGTGCCCAGCCCCCCCAGTGAATTTCCATGCTGGTGGGACTTTCTGAGTGTCCCGTTTCCCATCACCTCCCCTCTCCCACCAGCTCTGGGCCCAAGCACCTCTGTGTTCCCCCGGAGTCCACCCACCAGGGGTGTGGTGATCACTCTTGCCATTGTCACTCTCGGGTTTTCTCCTTAGGCCCTGCACTTCTGAGGCTTGATCTGTGATGCTGGGAGAGATGGGACGCTGTCAGAAGGGGCTATTGGCAGGCTGCCAAGAGGCTGCCCACAGAGGCCTTTGCCCTGACAAATTCACCCCTGGGGCCCTGAGTCTGCCCTCAGCCTGACAGCTGGTAGAGAGGAGATCCAGGTCCCAGCTGTGGACTCAGACGAATCAATTGCTCACGAGGCCAATATATACACCAGATGGTAAGTTTTCCATGCATTTAGCAGGGTGAGACTGGTTTTTGTTTAGGAAAATATCTTGATCAGCCACTTTTGTTGAGGAAGGGGAGGTGCTAAGGACATAGTTGAAGGGAGATGTTTAAACACAGGAGGAATCAAACGGCTTTACAGAGAACGTTAACCGGAACTTGGGGGTGAGAGACCCCAAAAGGGAAGAAGAGACGGAAGGATGGTCATAGAAATGAAGGAGGGAGGACGGGGGCAGAAAACAAAATGGCAAGGTCAGAGCCTGGGGGCTATGTGTCCAGTCAGGATTTCACAGTGGCAGGGACACCAAATGGTTTTTTTTTTTTTTTTTTTTTGAGACTCTTGTTGCCCAGGCTGGAGTGCAATGGCGTGATCTCGGCTCACTGCAACCTCCGCCTCTGGGTTCAAGTGATTCTCCTACCTCAGCCCCCCGAGTAGCTGGGACTACAGGCACACGCCACCATGCCTGGCTAATCTTTTTATTTTTAGTAGAGACGGGGTTTCACCATGTTGGCCAGGCTGGTCTCAAACTCTTGTCCTTGTGTTCCGCCTGCCTCAGCCTCCCAAAGTGCTGGGATTACAGGCGTGAGCCACTATACCCGGACTCAAAGGACTTTTATGAACAGGATCTATACTATTCTTTTTGAAATGGTTTGTTTTCCTGCTAAGTACATCCCTCTATTGCCCAAGCCTTCAGTAAAAGCTGTATCTCATGTGACAAGAAAGCATAGAAAGGCCGGGCATGGTGGCTCACATCTGTAATCCCAGCACTTTCACTTTGGGAGGCTGAGGTGGGCGGATCACCTGAGGTCAGGAGTTTGAGACCAGCCTGGCCAACATGGTGAAACCCCATCTCCATTAAAAATACAAAAAAGCCAGGCGCGGTGGCTCATGCCTGTAATCCCAGCACTTTGGGAGGCTGAGGTGGGTGGACCAGGAGGTCAAAAGTTCGAGACCAGCCCGACCAACATGGTGAAATCCTGTCTCTACTAGAAATACAAAAATTAGCTGGGTATGGTGGCGGGTGCCTGTAGTCCCAGCTACTGGGGAGGCTGAGGCAGGAGAATTGCTTGAACCTGGGAGGTGGAGGTTATAGTGAGCTGAGATCACTTCACTGCACTCCAGCCTGGGTGACAGAACAAGACTCTGTCTCATTAAAAAAAAAAAAAAAAGAAAGAAAGAAAGAAAAAGAAAGAAAGAAAGAAAGAAAAAGAAAAGGAAAGAAAAAAAAAGAAAGCATAGAAAGAGGGCTTTTTTTTTTTTTCCTAGGCTGGGCACAGAGCAGAGGGACGTCACCAGGAAGTGACAGGCAGGGACTCAGGAGGTCAACACTGCAGGCCAGGGGCCAGAGGGACTGGAAAGCCCTCTAGAACCCTGGAAGCAGTGGGGAGGATGTCAGGGGCCCGACTGCCATGGGATAGGAGTAGGAGGAGATTCAATTTAGAGCTCAAAGGCTAAGGCCACCCAAGCTGTGCAACTGGGCCCAGCCCGGGCAGCTGTCATGCTCTGGCACTTTGTCCCTACCTGATCTTACCTCATGGCCAGACCAGCGTAAAAAACAGGCCTGCGAGGAGGGCCTGGCACGACTGTGTCTTGCCAAGGAGTAATCTGGGGCTGCACATAAGGATTGGCCCTGGCTGTGGTGTGGGGCTCCGCCTACTGCTCCTCCCCAGGTAGACACTGCCACCTTCTGGCTCTTCCTCAACTGGCTGCCGGCACCCACCTCCTCCACACCTCCTTCAAGACAGGCTTTCTCTCGACCAAGAAACAGAATTGTGGAGGTTTCCTTTACCTGCTTACAATCCTGTCTTTGTGGGCTCCCATAAGGTCACTTGAATTAGAGTCTAGGTGATCCCAACCTTTAAAAATAACTTTAAAAAATGATCTTTTGAGAGTACCTCTTAAGTGTTCTCATCTTTTTAAAAAAAAGGGTAACAAGGGTAACTATGGGAGGTGATGAATGTGTTAATTAATTTGATTGTGATAATCATTTCACATGTCCATATACCAAATCATCACGTTGTATGCTTTTAATATATATAATTTTACTTGTCAATTGTATCTCAACAAAGCAGAAAAATCCACCCCAGGCTTTTGGTCTCCTCCCACTGATGGCTTCCCACAACTGTCACTGCCTCATTTTTCAGTTGATTAGGAGCAGGGCCCCACTGTGGGGTGTCACTGTCACTGGTATGAAGGCATTTGAGGCTACAGACACTGTTCCTGGTCGTTCCCCCTTGGTTTTTGTTGGCTTGTTTGCTGGTTGGTGGGGTGTTTTTCTTTTTGTCTTTTTTTTTTTTTTTTTGAGACAGAGTCTCGCTCTGTCGCCCAGGCTGAAGTGCAGTGGCCAGATCTCGGCTCACTGCAAGCTCCGCCTCCCAGGTTTACGCCATTCTCCTGCCTCAGCCTCCCGAGTAGCTGGGACTACAGGCGCCCGCCCGGCTAGTTTTTTTGTATTTTTTTAGTAGAGATGGGGTTTCACTGTGTTAGCCAGGATGGTCTCGATCTCCTGACCTCGTGATCCACCCGTCTCGGCCTCCCAAAGTGCTGGGATTACAGACTTGAGCCACCGCGCCTGGCCGTCTTTTTTTTTTTTTTTTTTTTTTTTTTTTGAGATGGAGTCTTGCTCTGTCACCCAAGCTGGAGTGCAATGGTGTGATCTCGGCTCACTGCAACCTCTGCCTCCTGGGTTCAAACGATTCTCCTGCCTCAGTCTCCTGAGTAGCTGGGATTATAGGCACCCACCACCATACCCGGCTAATTTTTGTATTTTTAGTAGAGACTGAGTTTCACCGTGTCGGCCAGACTGGTCTCAAACTCTTGACCTCGTGATCTGCCCACCTCGGCCTCCCAAAGTGCTGGGATTACAGGTGTGTGCCACCGCACCCGGCAGGTGGGGTGTTTTTTACTGGGACTCCCCGGGCCTCTCCACTACTGTGCTCTGCTGCAGGCAGGTTTACTGGGATTCCTGTAACCAGTTTCTTGAGTTTATCAAGGGGTTTGTCTCCCTCCACAGCAACAGTTTGTTAATTTTCTCTCTCTCCTTACCTGAATGCAGGGAAATGCCTTCCTGCCTTTCCTCCTGAGAACCACTCTAGCTTGGCCAAAAGTCCTTTGTTTTGGTCTTTCCAAGTCAGTGCTGAAACCCAAGCTTTCTCCACCATAGGGAGTCCCAGCTCTTCACCTCCCAAATCGTCCCATTCCCAAGTCCCAAACAGGGAAGAGAGCTTGGTCGACTATGGAGATTGGAGGCTTGCCTTAGTCCCCAAGGACCAGGCCCTTGTCCAGGGAAGCCCTTGGTCCTTGTGGAATCTGCAGGGGTGGGGGTGGGGCAGCTGCTGAAGAGACCTCCGGGTGACGTTCCCCGAGACAGTGGAAACTCACATGGCCCAGCTGTTCATCCTCCATGGGCTCCACTTCCCACCCATCCCTGGCTTGCAGATCCTCTTACCACGGCATGTTTCCTTCCCTCCCCTCCTCAGAGTTGGCTGACTCATTGGCACTTCCTACAATCCAGTTCCTTCATCCCCCCGCCGCCCCTGCCACAAGCTTCCTGTTGGAGTCTGGAGGACCTCAAAGATTTCCAAAGAGGCCAGCCCTTGGGAGGCCGAGGACTTCACAGCCCGAGGGGAGAGCAAGTCGTCCAGCCGCTGAGACCCACTCAGACCACGAACAGGGCAGGTGCTCAGAGGGCTCGCCCTCTCGTCCACCCCAAACTGGCTGTTGGACATTCTAGTGTTGACCCAGAGAAAGAAGCTGAGGCAAAATCAATATATAGGGTTAATTTGGGCCAAGAGTGAGGACAGCCATTGGGGACACACTTCAAGTTGCCTTGGGGTATGCTCTGTGTTCGGCTTTTGTTACAAGCAGGCCTTTAAAGGCAAAAGGGGACAAGGAGTGGGTGATTCAACAATGTTCTTATTAGTTTGCAGCAATAACATTGGCTTGTGATTGGCTAGGCATTATTGAGCTATGGGGTATGAGTTACGGTGTCTGGAATATGGCGTTTTATGGCTACATGGTATCAGTCTAGAGCCCACATAGCAAGTGGCTTCAAGAGGTAATTATTTAGCTTGGTGGTCGGGGGTGGGGTGAGATGTGACTGACTGCTGTCATTTGCTGTTGCATTTCTTTTTTAAGACAGAGTCTCACTCTGTTGCCCAGGCTGGAGTGCAGTGGTGCAATCTTGGCTCAAGCGATTCTTCTGCCTCAGCCTCCTGAGTAGTTGGGATTACAGGTGTGTGCACCACTACACCCAGCTAATTTTTTTTTTGAGACTGAGTCTTGCTCTGTCACCCAAGCTGGAGTGCAGTGGTACGATCTCGGCTCACTGCAACCTCTGCCTCGTGGGTTCAAGTGATTCTCCTGCCTCAGCCTCCTGAGTAGCTGGGATTACACATGCACACCACCATGCATGGCTAATTTTTTGTATTTTTACTAGAGATGGGGTTTCGCCATGTTGGTCAGGCTGGTCTTGAACTCCTGACCTTGTGATCTGCCCACCTGGGCCTCCCAAAATGCTGGGATTACAGGTGTGAGCCACTGCACCCAACCCGCTGTCACATTTCTTTTTTTTTTTTTGAGACGGAGTCTCGCTCTGTAGCCCAGGCTGGAGTGCAGTGGCCGGATCTCAGCTCACTGCAAGCTCCGCCTCCCGGGTTCACGCCATTCTCCTGCCTCAGCCTCCCGAGTAGCTGGGACTACAGGCGCCCGCCACCTCGCCCGGCTAATTTTTTGTATTTTTTAGTAGAGACGGGGTTTCATCATGTTAGCCAGGATGGTCTCGATCTCCTGACCTCGTGATCCGCCCGTCTCGGCCTCCCAAAGTGCTGGGATTACAGGCTTGAGCCACCGCGCCCGGCCCGCTGTCACATTTCAATGCCTCTCTGGGCCTGATAACGAAAGGGGGACTTGCATTCTTCTTTTTTTTTTTCAGATGGAGTCTCATTCTGTCACCCAGGCTGGAGTGCAATAGTGTGATCTCGGCTCACTGCAACCTCTGCCTCCTGGGTTCAAGCCATTCTTCTGCCTCAGCCTCCCGAGTAGCTGGAATTACAGGCACCTGCCACCATGCCCAGCTAATTTTGTGTATTTTTAGTAGAGACGGGGTTTCACTATGTTGGCCAGGCTGGTCTCAAACTCCTGACCTTGTGATCCACCCGCCTCGGCCTCCCAAAGTGCTGGTATTACAGGCGTGAACCATCGTGCCCAGCCTGGGACTTGCATTCTTCAGATAAAGTTTTTTATTGTTGTTGTTTTGTTTTTGAGATGGGATCTCACTCTGCTGCCCAAGCTGGAGTGCAGTGTCACGATCTCGACTCACTGCAGTCTCAAACTCCTGGGCTCAAGTGATCCTCCTACCTCAGTCTTCTGAGTAGCTAGGACTACTGGTGTGCACTATGCCAGTTAATTTTTTTTTTTTTTTTTTTTTTTTTTTTTTTTTTTTTTTTTTTTTTTTTTTTGAGACGGAGTCTCGCTCTGTCACCCAGGCTGGAGTGCAGTGGCCGGATCTCAGCTCACTGCAAGCTCCGCCTCCCGGGTTCACGCCATTCTCCTGCCTCAGCCTCCCGAGTAGCTGGGACTACAGGCGCCCGCCACCTCGCCCGGCTAGTTTTTTTTTTTGTATTTTTTAGTAGAGACGGGGTTTCACCGTGTTAGCCAGGATGGTCTCGATCTCCTGACCTCGTGATCCGCCCGTCTCGGCCTCCCAAAGTGCTGGGATTACAGGCTTGAGCCACCGCGCCCGGCCGCCAGTTAATTTTTTATTTATTGTAGAGATGGGGTCTTGTTATGTTGCCTGAGCTGGTCTCAAACCCCTAGGCTCAAGTGATTCTCCTGCCTCAGCCTCCCAAGGTTTTGGGACTACAGGCGTGAGTCACCACACCTAGCCAACACAACACTTCTCATGCCAAATGTTTGGGCTTTTTTTTTTTCTCCATACGCCAAGTAATTCTGCAGCAGACACCAGTTGGGATTCCTATAATTCAATTCAATTCTGACATGGTCTACCTGGAGATACAGGGGGTGAGCTCTGGAAAGGTCCTGAGCACAGGAGTGTTGGGAATAGGCCCCCAAAATTTGGCTGTAAACTGGCCCCAAAACGGGCCATAAATAAAATCTGCAGCACTGTGACATGTTCATGATGGCCATGACGCCCACTCTGGAAGGTTGTGGGTTTACTGGAATGAGGGCGAGGAGCACCTGGCCCACCCAGGGCAGAAAACGGTTTAAAGGCGTTCCTAAACCACAAACAACAGCATGAGCAATCTGTGCCTTAAGGACATGCTCCTGCTGCCCTAGCCAGAGCCCATCCCTTTGTTTCAGCCCATCTCTTTGTTTCCCATAAGGAATACTTTTAATCTATAATCTATAGAAATAATGCTTATCACTGGCTTGCTGTCAATAAATACGTGGGCAAATCTCTGTTCGGGGCTCTCAGCTCTGAAGGCTGTGAGACCCCTGATTTTCTGTTTGTGTGTGTGTCTTTAATTCCTCTAAGGCCACTGGGTTAGGGTCTCCCCGGCTGAGCTGGTCTCAGCACAGGAGTTTCCATCTCTGTGGAGTTGGGGTGCACCACCCTCCCAGCGCATGAAATTCTTCTTGTTCACCCACCTGGAAGCTCTCTGAACACTGTCCTTTTGGGTTTTGTGGGTGATTCCTAGTCATGATTGATTACATCATTGGCCAAACCAAATATGTTTATCTTTTTTTTTTTTTTTTTTTTTTTGAGACAGGGTCTGGCCCTGTTACTCAAGCTGGAGTATAGTGGTGCGATCTCTGCTCACTGCAATCTCTACCTCCCAGGGTCAAGTGATTCTGTATTGTTAGTAGAGGCGTGTTTTTGCCATGTTGCCCAGGCTGGTCTAGAACTCCTGAGCTCAGGCAATCCACCTGCCTCAGCCTCCCAAAGTGCTAGGATTATAGGCGTGAGCCACCGTGCCCAGCCATCCTGTTTTATTTTCTTCTTGCATGTATCCTTTTCTGAAGCTTGAGCTCCAGGGCCCCTTCACTTGCACAGGCCCCTTCCGAGGGTCCGTACCTAATTCTGTATGACTTTCTTAAAAAGGACTCCCTTGTCCTGCCAATCCTACCAAAAGCTTCAGACTCCATAAAATCTAAATCTATGTGTACCTAGAGCAGAGTACCAGGCTGCAATTAGTACATCCTGTGCCTGCCTCTGGCAGAAAGACAAACTCAGCATTTCTCCTGCCAGGCCACTTCTACAGGCCGTTGCTCTCCCCACCTCTTCAGGCCTGAGTGCCGAGAGGCACCCTGGCCCAAGAGTCTTTGTGACTGCCCTGCTAACAGTGCCCTGGATTGGCAGGGAGGGGGTGTCAAAACTCTAAGAGCTGCCGTGTGTACTTCTCTTTTCTGGATACCTTCCACCTTGACTCTGTCAAACAGACGTAAACATTCTCAATCAGCAACCACCCCACTCTAAACAACTCAGAAAAGAAGTTGAAAAACCAGTAAGACTTCTGCAGAATCTCTTCCCTTTCCAATCTGCAAAGCTAACCCTTACCTCTATCCCCTACCCCACCTCTTACCAGCCTGGGCAAATACAGTCAGCCCTCTGTATCTGTGGGTGCCGTATCTGTCACACATGTCCATGTGAAGAGAGTCGACCAACAGGCTTTGTGTGAGCAACAAGGCTGTTTATTTCACCTGGGTGCAGGCGGGCTGAGTCCAAAAAAGGAGTCAGCAAAGGGTGGTGGGATTATCATTAGTTCTTATAGGTTTGGGATAGATAGGCATACAAAGTACCTTCTTAAGGGCGGGGGAGATTATTACAAAGTACCTTCTTAAGGGCAGGGGAGAACATATCAGTTAGGGTGGCACAGGAACAAGTCACAATGGTGGAATGTCATCAGTGAAGGCTATTTTCACTTCTTTTTTGGATCTTCAGTTGCTTCAGGCCATCTGGATGCATACCTGCCGCCACAGGGGATACGACGGCTTAGCTTGGGCTCAGAGGCCTGACATTCCTGTCTTCTTATATTAATAAGAAAAACAAAACAACATAATGGTGAAGTGTTGGGGTGGCAAACATTTTTTTGGGGTGGTATAGACAGACAATGGGCACTGTTTCTCAGGGCTGCTTTGAGTGGGATTAGGGGCAGCGTGGGAACCTAGAGTGGGAGATATTAAATTGAAGAAAGATTTTGGGGTAAGGGGTGATATTGTGGGGTTGTTAGAAGGAACATTTGTCATATAGAATGATTGGTGATGGCCTGGATGCGGTTTTTTTATGAATTGAGAAACTAAACTGAAGGCACAAGGTCCAAATAAGAGAAGGAGAAAAACAGGTATTAAAAGACTAAGAATTGGGAGGACGCAGGACATCCAATTAGAGAGTGTCCAAGGAAGTTCAGCATAATCGTTTGGTTGGTTGGCAAGATTTGGGGATCTAGCTTTGAGTTTTTTTATGTTATCATACCAGACCAGATTGATTTAGGTAAAAAAAAACACTGTTTATTTAAAAATACATGGAGTCTTTTTTTTTTTCTTTCTAAGCAGTGAGTAAGTCAAGGCCTCAGCAATGATTTTGGAGAAAAGAGAAATGCAAAGCCAGCAATTGTTTGTTAAAGAAGGATTAGAAACAGCTAGGAGAGAGTGACTGAGATTGATAGTGTGGTGGAGATAGCTGGGGAGAGGTAGAGGGTGGCATAAGAACAGGAATGAGAATAACAGTGAGTATAAAAGTAAAGAATAGCCGGGCGCGGTGGCTCAAGCCTGTAATCCCAGCACTTTGGGAGGCCGAGACGGGCGGATCACGAGGTCAGCAGATCGAGACCATCCTGGCTAACATGGTGAAACCCCGTATCTACTAAAAAATAAAAAAAAAAAAACCAGCCGGGCGACGTGGCGGGCGCCTGTAGTCCCAGCTGCTTGGGAGGCTGATCCAGGAGAATGGCGTAAACCCAGGAGGCAGAGTTTGCAGTGAGCTGAGACCCGGCCACTGCACTCCAGCCTGGGCGGCAGAGTGAGACTCCGTCTCAAAAAAAAAAAAAAAAAAAGTAAAGAATAGGACTTCATCAGGGTGAAAGTATTAGAGTGTACCCTGTCAGCGAAATTATCCACTTTAAGACAGACTTAAGGGTGGGGGTTTGAGGTAAAACCAGGAGATATCAGTTATGATGGTTTGAAGGAAAAATGTAAACTGGCAGTGTAAACAAGGGCAGGGTATTTACCAGTAGGATATTTACCAGGGTATTTACCAGTAGTTGAGTATTTACTCCTAGTATGACTAGACATAAGATAGTAGGGATGACAAGTTTTTGCAGTGCAGTTCAAGTTGGGCTGGTGTCTGGAATGAGACTGGGGCCTAATAAAAAGGACTGTCCAGGCCGGGCGCGGTGGCTCAAGCCTGTAATCCCAGCACTTTGGGAGGCCAAGACGGGCGGATCACGAGGTCAGGAGATCGAGACCATCCTGGCTAACACAGTGAAACCCCGTCTCTACTAAAAATACAAAAACTAGCCGGGCGAGGTGGCGGGCGCCTGTAGTCCCAGCTACTCGGGAGGCTGAGGCGGGAGAATGGCGCAAACCTGGGAGGCGGAGCTTGCAGTGAGCTGAGATCCGGCCACTGCACTCCAGTCCAGGCGACAGAGCGAGACTCCGCCTCAAAAAAAAAAAAAAAAAAAGGACTGTCCATACAGGAGCTTAAATGGGCTGTGCTAGCATCCTGAGGACAGGCTCTAATTCTGAGAAGAGCGAGAGGTAAAAGTACTGTCCAGTCCTTTCCAAGTTGGAGGCTGAGCTTGGTGAGGTGTGTCTTTAAAAGACTATTAGTCTGTTTTACCTTTCCTGAAGATTGAGGACAATAAGGGGTATGAAGGTTTTACTGAATACCAAGAGCCTGAGAAACTGCTTGGTGATTTGACTAATAAAGGCTGGTCCATTATCAGACTGTATAGAGGTGGGAAGGCTAAACCGAGGAATTAAGTCTGACAGAAGGGAAGAAATGACTGTGGTGGCCTTCTGAGACCCTGTGGGAAAGGCTCCTACCTATCCAGTGAAAGTGTCTACTCAGACCAAGAGGTATTTTACTTTCCTGACTCAGGGCATGTGAGTAAAGTCAGTTTGCCAGTCCTGGGCAGGGGCAATTTCCCAAGCTTGATGTGTAGGAAAGGGAGGAGGCCTGAACAATCCCTGAGGAGTAGTAGAATAGCAGATGGAACACTGAGAAGTGATTTCCTTGAGGATAGATTTTCAATGATGGAAAGGAAATGAGAGGTTCTAAGAGGCGGGCTAGCGGCTTGTAACCTACATGGGAGAGGTTATGAAATGACCACAGAATAGAATGGGCCTGTGAGACTGGCAGGAGATATTTTCCTTGGTCCAAGAACCATTTGCCTTGTGTGGGGAGAGACTGACAGGTGGAAGTTTCCGTGGGAGAGTAGGTGGGAGTGACCAATGAGAAGGAGAAAAACTGGCCATGAGGGACAAAAGTTGGAACACTAGCTGCTGCTTTAGCTATCTTATCAGCATAATTGTTGCCCTGAGCAATGGGATCTGATACCTTATGATGGCTCTTACAGTGAATGACTCCTTGAGAAGAGTTTTTATTAAAGAGGCATTAATGATTCCTTGCATAGCGAGGAAACCTTTTTCAGTCCATACAACAGCATGGTGGTGCAGGATATGGAAGGCATATTTAGAGTCAGTATAAATATTGACGTGTAGCCCCTTTGCAAGAGTGAGGGCTCAAGTTAAGGCAATGAGTTCGACTTGCTGAGAGGTAGTGGAGGAAGGCAGCGTGGTAGCCTCAATGATAGATGTGGAAGACACTATAGCATAGCCTGCCTTTGCTGGTGAGTGGCAATTAGGCCTGGCGGAACTGTCATCGATAAACCAAATGTGATCAGGGTGAGGAACAGGAAAGAAGGAAATATGGGGAAATGGAGTGAATGTCAGGTTTATCAGAGAGATACATTCATGGGGGTTAGGTGTGGTATCAGGAATAATGTGGGGGCCAGCCTAAAACAGTAAGGTCAAGTCGTTTGGACAGAAAGGCTACAGGGCGCAGTCCCGGCTCTTGTGTAAGAATTCCGATTGCACAGCCCCGCACTTTGGCTGTGTATAATGAAAATGGGTTGGGATGAGTGAGGGAAAGCTAGGGTGGGAGCAGATTTGGGGGCTGTTTTTAAGGAACGGAAAGAGAAGTGGGGAAAGGATTTAGGATCTATGGGGTCAGCTAGGTTTTCTTTTGTGAGTTTATGTAATGCTTTTATTAGGATGGCAAAACCAGGTATTTAAAGGTGAAAGTATTTAACCATGCCCAGGAAGGAAAGGAGTTGTTGTTTTGTAGAAGGGGTTGGGGTTTGGAAGATTAGTCAGACACAATTAGCAGGGAGAGCAGGTGTGTTTTCATGAAGAATTATGCCGAGGTAGATAACAGATGAGGAAGAAATTTGGGCTTGACTGAAGTAATGGGGGCTGTCCGTGAAGCCTTGAGGCAGTACAGCCCGGGTAGTTTGCTGAGCATGATGGGTGTCAGGGTTAGTCCAAGCGAAAGTGAAGAGAGGCTGGGATGAAGGGTGCAAAGGAATAGTAAAGAAAGCATGTTTTGAGATCCAGAACAGAATAATGGCTTGTGGAGGGAGGTATTGAGGATAGGAGAGTATATAGGTTTGGCACCATGGGGTGGATAGGCAAGACAATTTGGCTGATAAGGTGCAGATCCTGAACTAACTTTTAAGACTTGTCCAATTTTTGAACAGGTAAAATGGGGGAATTGTAAGGAGAGTTTATAGGCTTTAAAAGGCCATGCTGTAACAGGTGAGTGATAACAGGCTTGAATCCTTTTAAAGCATGCTGTGGGATGGGATATTTGTGTTGAGCGGGGTAAGGGTGATTAGGTTTTAATGGGATGGTAAGGGGTGAATGATCGGTCGCCAAGGACGGAGTAGAGGTGTCCTATACTTGTGGGTTAAGGTGGGGAGATACAAGGGGAGGATGCGAAGGAGGCTTTCAACCGGGGAAAAGGGCGGCAATGAGGTATGGCTGTAGCCTAGGAATAGACAGGGAAGCAGATAATTTAGTTAAAATGTCTTGACCTAATAAGGGAGCTGGGCAGGTGAGGATAACTAAAAAGGAGTGCATAAAAGAATGTTGTCCAAGTTGACACCAGAAAGGGGGAGTTTTAAGGGGTTTTGAAGCCTGGCCGTCAGTACCCACAACAGTTATGGAGGCAGGGGAAACAGGTCCTTGAAAAGAAGGCAATGTGGGGTGGGTAGCCTCCGTATTGATTAATAAGGGGATGGACTTACCCTCCACTGTAAGAGTTACCCAAAGAATCTGTGATGATCCAGGAGGCTTCCGAGGCAATTGAGCAGCGTCAGTCTTCAGGCGCTAAGCCAAGAAGATCTGGGAAGGAGTCAGTCAGAGAGCCTTGGGCCGGAACTTTTGGGGCTCTAAGAGTGGCTGCTGGGTAAGCTGGGGAGTCTGATTTCCAGCGGGTCCCTGCACAGATGGGACATGGCTTGGGAGGAATCCCGGGCTGTGGGCATTCCTTGGCCCAGTGGCCAGATTTCTGGCACTTGAAGCAAGGTCCTGATGGAGAAGGTCCTGTAGGAATGCTTGACTGCTGTGGCTTAGGCATGTATGGCTTAGGCATTTTGAAGTTCTTGTGTGCTGGAGATGTGGCTGGGGTTTCTCTCACAGTGGAGGCCAGGAATTGCAACTCAGAAATATGTCGCTACTTGGCTGCCTCTATTCTATTATTGTACACCTTTAAGGTGAGGTTAATTAAGTCCTGTTGTGGGGTTTGAGGGCCAGAATCTAATTTTTGGGGCTTTATTTAATGTCGGGAGTGGATTGGGTAATAAAATGCATATTGAGAATAAGACAGCTTTCTGACCCTTCAAGGTCTAGGGCTGTAAAGCATCTCAGGGTTGCTGCCAAATGAGCCGTCAACTGGGCTGGGTTTTTATAGTTGATGAAAAAGAGCCTAAATGCTAACTGATTTAGGAGAGGTTGGATAAAGAAAAAGGAGCATTAACCTTGACTATGCCTTTAGCTCCAGCCACCTCTTTAAGAGGAAATTGTTGAGCAGGTGGGGGAGGGCTAGTTGTGGAACAAAACTGTAAGCCGGACAGGGTGTGAGGAGGGGAGGTGATAGAAGGATTACTGGGTGGGGGAGCAGAGGCTGAGGAAGAATTGGAGCCTGATTCAGCCTGGCAGGGAGCGACCTGAGGAGGACCAGTATGGGGAGGAGGGGAGAGGTCAAATGGGTCGGTAGAAAAGGAAGATCGAAAAGACTCAGTGACACTTGGGGTTGGGACTGAGGGGACAGGCGGGAGGGAAAGAAGGATTTGGGACAAGTAGCATTGGAAACAGAGACTAGGAAGGGACTGACATGTAAAAGAATGCCTGGACGTCAGGCATCTCAGACCATTTGCCCATTTTACGACAAGAATTACCTAGGCCTTGTAGGATGGAAAAATTGAAAGTGCCATTTTCTTTTTTTTTTTTTTTTTTTTTTTTTTTTGAGACGGAGTCTCGCTCTGTCGCCCAGGCTGGAGTGCAGTGGCCGGATCTCAGCTCACTGCAAGCTCTGCCTCCCGGGTTTATGCCATTCTCCTGCCTCAGCCTCCCGAGTAGCTGGGACTACAGGCGCCCGCCACCTTGCCCGGCTAGTTTTTGTATTTTTTAGTAGAGACGGGGTTTCACCGTGTTAGCCAGAATGGTCTCGATCTCCTGACCTCGCGATCCGCCCGTCTTGGCCTCCCAAAGTGCTGGGATTACAGGCTTGAGCCACCGCGCCCGGCTAAAGTGCCATTTTCTGGCTATTTGGAACCATTGTCGAGTTTGTACTGGGGTTAAGCGGCATTGCAGAAGAAAATAAGGGGTTTAGGTTTTAGGTCAGGTGTGAGTTGAAGAGGTTTTAAGTTCTTGCCAGGCTGAGGGAGAAGAAGGAGGAATGGAGGGTGGAAGGTTGCCCATAGTGAAGGAGGCAAGCCCAGAGAAAAGAGAGGGTAGAGACATGGAGAGAAGGGGTGGGGGGTCCTTGCCCCCCAGGAAAGTGGTGCTTGCCACTAAGGGTGAAGGATCAAGGCAGGCTTCCCCGCAGTGATCAGACACCTCTGAAACGTGGGTGAATAATCAAGCAGACATCCCCGCAGTGATTAAACACTAAGGGAAGACTGTCTTCCTGAGTCCGTAACTGGCGCCAGAGTTTTGGGGTCACGGATAAAATGTGTCTCCTCTGTCTCTACTAGAAAAGGAAAAGAGCTGAAATTAAGAGAAGGGAGAGATTGAAGGATGGCACCAAGATTGAAAGGAAAAAGAGGCTGAGGGATAGTGAGAGAGATTGGAGAAGAGAGTAAAAAGAGGCCGCTTACCCGATTTAAAATTGGTGAGATGTTCCTTGGGCTGGTTGGTCTGAGGACCCAAGGTCATAGGTGGATCTCTCTCACGGAGCAAAGAGCAGGACAGAGGATTGATCTCCCAAAGGAAGTCCCCCAATCCGAGTCACAGCACCAAATGTCACGTGCGTCCCTGTGAAGAGAGTCCACCAACAGGCTTTGTGTGAGCAATAAAGTTGTTTATTTCACCTAGGTGCAGGCGGGCTGAGTCCAAAAAAGGAGTCAGCAAAGGGTGGTGGGATTATCATTAGTTCTTATAGGTTTGGGATAGGTGTACAAAGTATATTCTTAAGGGCAGGGGAGAATAAATATTACAAAGTACCTTCTTTTTTTTTTGAGACAGAGTCTCACTCTGTCGCCGGGGCTGGAGTGCAGTGGCCGGATCTCAGCTCACTGCAAGCTCCGCCTCCTGGGTTCACGCCATTCTCCTGCCTCAGCCTCCGGACTAGCTGGGACTACAGGCGCCCGCCACCTCGAGGGCCCGGCTAGTTTTTTTGTATTTTTTAGTAGAGACGGGGTTTCACAGTGTTAGCCAAGGATGGTCTCGATCTCCTGACCTCGTGATCCGCCCGTCTCGGCCTCCCAAAGTGCTGGGATTACAGGCTTGAGCCACCGCGCCCGGCCACAAAGTACCTTCTTAAGGGAGGGGGAGAATATATCGTATCAGGGTGGGGCAGGAAAAAATCACAATGGTGGAATGTCATCAGTTAAGGCTATTTTCACTTCTTTTGTGGATCTTCAGTTGCTTCAGACCATCTGGATGTATACGTGCGGTCACAGGGGACATGATGGCTTCACTTGGGCTCAGAGGCCTGACAGTATCTGTGGGTGCTGTATCTGTGGATTCTGCATCCATGGACTCAACCAAGCATAAAACAAACATATCTGAAGGGTCATGCACAGTGGCTCACACCTGTGATGTCAGCACTTTGGGAAGCTGAGGCAGAAAGATTACTTAAGGCCCGGAGTTTGAGACCAGCTTGGGCAACATAGCAAGACCCCATTTCTACCACAAAAAAAAAAAAAAAAAAAAAAAAAAAGCCAGGCATGGTGGCGCATTCCTGTAGTCTCAAGGGAGGCTGAGGTAAGAGAACTGCTGGAGCTCAGGAGTTCAAGTGAACTATTGTTGGTGTCACTGCACTCCAGGCTGGGTGACAGAGTGAGACCCTGTCTCCAGAAAAAAAAAAATTGGAAAAAATTGAAAAAAACATTGTGCCTGTACTGAACATGTACCTTTTTCCTTGTCATCATCTCCCAAACAATACAACGTAACAACTATTTACATAGCATTTAGATTGTATTAGGTATTATGTGTGAAATCTAGAGATTTAAAGTATATGGGAGGATGTGGGTAAGTTATATGCAAATACTAAGCCATTTTATATCAGGGACTTGAGCATGTATGGATTTCGGCACCCAAGGAAGGTCCTGGAACCAATCCCCCACAGATACTGAGGGCTGAAGCACCGTGTTTAGCACACAAGCTTAAACTGTCCCACTGCCTGGCCCTTGGCAGGCCTGACTAGTTGATCACAGAACTCTTTCCAGGTGGGCTCCTATGCAATCACTACTGATAGATCAGAATGGAAACCTATTTCCCTCCTAATGAAACTCAGATCTAAATTATTGAACAGGCAAATCTTTTTCAAGGGAAAAGGACCAATGTCTGCAATAAATTCCATCTATGTTGACTACAGGGAGGTCAATTCTAAGAATGTATTTTCTTTTTTTGTTTTTTGAGACAGTCTTGCATTGTCACCCAGGCTGGAGGGCAATGGTGTGATCTCTGCTCACTGCAACCTCTGCCTCCCAGGTTCAAGCCATTCTCCTGCCTCAGCCTCCCATGTAGCTGGGATTATAGGTGCCCGCCACCACACCCGGCTAATTTTTTGTATTTTTAGTAGAGATAGGGTTTCACTATGTTGGCCAGGCTGGTCTCAAACTCCTGACCTTGTGATCCGCCTGCCTCGGCCTCCCAAAGTGCTGGGATTACAGGTGTGAGCCACCATTCCCCGGCCTCTAGGAATGTATTTTCTATTTGATCAAATAAGGGGAAGCCTCGGGAGATCTTGTGGTACATCCTGTGACAAAATGGGATAATCACTAACCTGGAACTGGAAGTCCTGCTCTGTTCTGGGCAAAATGAATAACCTCCTTATTCTGCATGGGGGATTACTACACATGTTAAGTGATCTTGAGAAAGTGAGTGGGCACCGGGTGTGGTGGCTCACGCCTGTAATCCTAGCACTTTCGGAGGCTGAGGCAGGCGAATCACAAGGTCAGGTGATCGAGACTGTCCTGGCTAACACGGTGAAACCCCGTCTCTACTAAAAATACAGTAAATTAGCGAGGCGTGGTGGCATGAGCCTGTAGTCCCAGCTACATGGGAGGCTGAGGCAGGAGAATGACGTGAACCTGGGAGGCGGAGCTTGCAGTGAGCCCAGCTTGCACCACTGCACTCCAGCCTGGGTGACGCAGCAAGACGCCATCTAAAAATAAATAAATAAATAAAAGAAGGCCGGGCACGGTGGCTCAAGCCTGTAATCCCAGCACTTTGGGAGGCCGAGATGGGCGGATCACGAGGTCAGGAGATCGAGATCATCCTGGCTAATACGGTGAAACCCCGTCTCTACTAAAAAAATACAAAAAACTAGCCGGGCGAGGTGGCGGGTGCCTATAGTCCCAGCTACTCCGGAGGCTGAGGCGGGAGAATGGCGTGAACCCGGGAGGCGGAGCTTGCAGTGAGCTGAGATCTGGCCACTGCACTCCAGCCTGGGCGGCAGAGCGAGACTCCGTCTCAAAAATAAAATAAAATAAAATAAAATAAAGTGAGTGGATTAGTGAGGGTTCTCTAGAGGGACAGAACTAACAGGATAGATGTATATATGAAAGAGAGGTTTTTTTTTATTACTATTTTTTATTTTTCTGAGACTGAGTCTCACTCTGTCACCCAGGCTGGAGTGCAATGGCGCAATCTCAGCTCACTGCAACCTCCATCTCCTGGGTTCAAGTGATTCTCCCACCTCAGCCTCCTGAATAGCTGGGATTACAGGCACCCGCCATCATGCCTGGCTAATTTCTGTATTTCTGTAGAGACAGGGTTTCACCATGTTGGCCAGGCTGGTCTTGAACCCCTGACCTCAGGTGATCCGCCTGCCTCAGCTTCCCAAAGTGCTGGGATTACAGGCATGAGCCACCGTATGTGGTCGAAAGGGACTTTATTAAGGAGAATCCACTCACACCATCACTAGGTGAAGTCCCATGATAGGCTGCAAGCTGAGGAGCAAAGAAGCCAGTAGAGGCGCAGTCCCCAGAACTGCAAAAGTAGGGAAGCTGACAGCACAGCCTTCAGTCTGTGGCCAAAGGCTGGAGAGCACCTGGGAAACCACTGTGTGGTCCAAGAGTCGAAAGGCTGAAGAACCGGATGATGTCTGAGGGCAGGAAGCATGCACCACGGGAGAAAGATGAAGGCTGGAAGACTCTGCATGTCAGCTCCTTCCGCGCCTTCCACCTACTTTATTCTCGCTGTGCTGGCAGCCCATTGGAGGGTGCCCACCCAGATCAAGGGTGTGTCTGCCTCTCCCAGTCCAATGACTCAAATGTTACTCTCTGGCAGCGTCCTCACAGACATACCCATAAACAATACTTTGCATCCTTCAATCCAATCAAGTTGACACTCATATTAACCATCACAGTGAGGGTGATAAAGCACCATTCATAAGAAAAGGAAGAAAGAAATCCAGAGATATCCTCATGGGCTTTTTTTTTTTTTTTTTTTTTTGAGACAGGGTCTCACTTTGTCACCCAAGATGGAGTACAGTGGTGCAATCACTGCTCACTGCAGCCTTTACCTCCCCGGGCTCAAGGTGATTCTCCCACCTCAGCCTCCTGGGTAGCTGGAACTACAGGCATGCACCACCACACCCGGCTAATTTTTATCTTTTGTACAGATGGGGTTTCACCATGTTGCCAGGCTGGTCTCGAACTCCTGGGTTCAAGTAATCCTCTCACCTCAGTCTTCCAAAGTGCTGGGCTGACTGGTGTGAGCCACTGCGCCCAGCCTTTTTAAAATTTTTTTATTTATTTTATTTTTTAGAGGCAGGGTCTCACTATGTTGCCCAGGCTGGAGTGTAGTGGCTATTCATAGGCAGAATCCCACTACTGATCAGCACAGGAGTTTTGACCTGCTCCATTTCTGACCTGGGTCGGTTCACCCCTCTTTAAGCAACCTGGTGGTCCCCCGCTCCTGGGAGGTCACCATATTAATACTGAACATAGTGTGGACACCTAGTTGGCATAGTGTACTGCAGCCCAGAACCCCTGGGCTCAAGCCATCCTCCTGCTTGAGCTAGGACTACAGGTGTGCGCCATTGTGTCCAGCCTCATGGGGTTTTAAATGGGGGACCATGGTGAACTGTTCCCAGAACCTGGAGCGAGAGTGTCCCTCTCTGGTGGCAAAAGCAGTAAAAAAGGAGACGATGGACAAGCTTATGGGCTGCAGACAGAACCTGTAACCAGCATCTGCCAAGTCTAGTCTCGGCTGCTGAGGTGCTGACACCTGCAGAGATGGTCCCACTGCACCTGTACAGATGGTCTCTGACTTCCAATGCTTCCATTCCAGATTTTTCAACTTTGTGATTGGTTTATTAGGATGTAGCCCCAACCTAAGTCAAAGAA
Organism: Rhinopithecus roxellana; assembly: GCF_007565055.1. Classification (NCBI taxonomy): domain Eukaryota; kingdom Metazoa; phylum Chordata; class Mammalia; order Primates; family Cercopithecidae; genus Rhinopithecus; species Rhinopithecus roxellana. The sequence continues at coordinate 120,001,447 of NC_044553.1, read as the reverse complement.
CTCCTTATGACTTACGATGGGGTTATGGTTTCTACTGAAGGTGTAATGCTTTCACACCATCATATAGTCGAAACATCTGAAATCAACCATTATCAGTCAGGGGACCGTCTGCTGTGCTGCCCACAATAAATGTATTTTCCACATACAACGGGTTTATGGGGCTGTAGCTCCTTGTGAATCGAGGAGCATCTGTATCACTTCCTATTTCAGTTGTTTCTCTTGGCAACCCCTTCTCTTGTCCTCTCAGACTGGCTGTTATATGCCTCCTCCACTACCCTCAGTCCCCCAACTACTCATCCCCTCACCCTCTGCCTCCTCCTTTGAGAAAATACAGGTGGCCAGGCAGGAGCCACGCAGCTCCCACCAAACCGGGAGGGGAGGGGAGTATAGTATTCTCTGGTTTGGGACTTGGATCCCTCCACATCTGTGGTGTCAGCCATCACTGTCCTCTTGCTGGCATCTTCAGCCTCACCTCTGCTAGCTCCCTTTCCTCAGCATAGAAATTTGCTAAGGGCATTCCCAGCTTAAAACAAAACAAAACTAAAACTAAGGCAGAGTGCCTTAGTTTAGTTTTTTAAAGAACAGTTTCGGCAGGGCGCGGTGGCTCACGCCTGTAATCCCAACACTGGGAGGCTGAGGCAGGTGGATCGCTTGAGGTCAGGAGTTCGAGACCAGCCTGGCCAACACGGTGAAACCCTGTCTCTACTAATACAAAAAATAGCCAGGCATGGTGGCGTGTGCCTGTAATCCCAGCTACTTGGGAGGCTGAGGTACAAGAATTGCTTGAATCTGGGAGGTGGAGGTTGCAGTGAGCCAAGATGGTGCCATTGCACGCCAGCCTAGGCGACAGAGTGAAACTGTGTTTATGTTTCTTTGTTTGTTTTTGAGACATAGTCTTGCTCTGTCACCAGGCTGGAGTGCAGTGGCGGGATCTCGGCTCACTGCAACCTCTGCCTCCTGGGTTCAAGCAATTCCTCTGCCTCAGTTTCCTGAGTAGCTGGTACTATAGGCATGTGCCACCACTCCTAATTTTTTTTTTTTTTTTTGTATTTTAGTAGAGACGGGGTTTCACCATGTTGGCCAGGGTAGTCTTGATCTCCTGACCTAGTGATCTTCCCACCTGGGCCTCCCAAAGTGCTGGGATTATAGGTAGTGAGCCACCGCGCCCTGCCGAAACTGTGTTTTTTAAAAAACAAAAACAAAAAACAAAAACTGAAACCCAAATCCCGAAAGCCCTCCTTCCACCTAGTGTCTCTCTCCCTCCTTCTCCTTCTTGGAAGGGAAGTCTACACTGGGTGGCCCCACTTGGCGACCTCCCTACCTTTCCTCCACCCACGTATTGGGTCTCCTGCCTTCCCCGCTACAGCCTCCTCACCCACTGGCAAAGAAATGAAGAAACAGACCCTGCCCGGGTCACTGATGGCCTCTTGATTGCCAGATCCCTGGGACACCTTCTGGTGCTCGTTTACTTGTCCACTTTGTAGCTTCTCCCCACAGTCATCCCCTGGACACCTCTCTCCTGGGACATCTCGCACTTTGCGGGACAGCTCCTTCTCTGTCTCCTGTTAGGGGCTCTTAGGTCCTCATGTCCTCCAGGGTCTTGTCAATGATCCCTCCTCATAGAACACTCTCTCCTTGAGCAAACTTATCAGACTCATGGCTTCTACTACTGCCTCTGTGTTGAGAATGTTTAGTAATAAGCAACATGTCAAACATGCAAAATAATCACGTATGAACCAAGGATACCGTGTAAAGGAAGACAGGTGAGGGAGAAAGAAAAAACACTGATAGGCTGGGCACAGTGGCTCCCGCCTGTAATCCTAGTACTTTGGAGTCTGAGGTGGGCGGATCACAAGGTCAGGAGTTCGAGACCAGCCTGGCCAACATGGTGAAACCCCATCTCTGCTAAAAATAATCATAATAAAAATAGCCGGGTGTGGTGGCGTGTGCCTGTAATCCCAACCACTTAGGAGGCTGAGGCAGGAGAACCACCTGGACTTGGGAGGCAGAGATTGCAGTGAGCCAAGATGGTAACACTGTACCCCAGCCTGGGCAACAAGAGTGAAAACTCCATCTAAAAAAACAAACAAACAAACAAACAAAAACGGGCCAGGCACAGTGGCTCATGCCTGTAATCCCAATACTTTGGGAGGCCGAGGTAGTTGGATCACCTGAGGTTGAGGTCAGGAGTTTGAGACCAGCCTGGCCAATATGGTAAAACTCTGTCTCTACTAAAAATACAAAAATTAGCTGGGCATGGTAGTGGGTGCCTGTAATTCCAGCTACTTGAGAGGCTGAGGTGGGAGAATCACTTGAATCTGGGAGGCGGAGGTTGCAGTGAGCCAAGATTGCACCATTGCACTCCAGCCTGGGCGACAAGAGCAAAACTCCATCTCAAACCAAAAAAAAAAAAAAAAAAAAAGGAAAAAACACTGATAAGACACTTGAGTTCCCCAGACAGTCCTTCTATATGACTATATACCACCCCAAGTCCTGGACTTCTCATCTACGGAACTGGGATAAAAATAGTACCTACTTCATAGGGTTGTTATGAGGATTAAGTAGGATAATTCTAGAGCAAGCACCCCGTGCGTGAAGTTGCCAACATTATTTATGACTGTCTCTGTTGTCACTTGCAGGGGTAGAGAAGCAATGGACAGGAGTGAGATTAAACTAAGAAATGGTAGTTTGGATTCAGGTTTTCAAATACATGAGGGCAGTGGACTTCTAGGGTCTGTTTGCCCAGGCATTCTTAATTCGAGAATGCAGGTATCACTGGGCTGTGAGCCTAGGAGCAGGCAGCCCCTTCCTAAGGCTGCTGCTCTCTTTCTAGCCATCTGGATGACCTTGCGAGCACCTGACGGGGTGCATTCGGCAAGTGGCTGGCCGGTGAGTGACTGGCCAGGATGCCCTACGTGCATGTCCCAGCATTCCTGAAATAGCCGCCCTGCAGTGGGGAGAGGTGCTGGTAGATGAGAATGTTAAACAGCTTGGAGCCTGGAAGGGAAAAGGTCACCTCTGGGGCTGTGTCCTTGGGGAGGGGGACACAATTGCCAGAGGAAAGGAGTCCCTAAGAAGGATATTGAAGCTGCCCTGAGCACTTGTGCAGTTGCCGGGTCCTGGGTTATACTCCACAGGATCCAAAAGGGCACGTGGGGTGGCTGGAGTGGTGTCTGGAGCCAGCTTGTACAGGTTCATGAGAGCCCAGTTGTTAAATTCTCAATAATTTTGCAAGCCAGTTGTTACACACAGTCATTATTAAAAATTAAGTTATATAAACTTATGATTATATTAAAAGACTCAAACTCATCACTTTCTAATTATTTTACTATTTTTTACTAGTATCTGTGCATTTGAGGACATTTATGTCTGTTGCATCTATATGATGGAAATATCATAGATGGGAATATACAACTCTGTTCAGTGATGCCATGTTGGTAGTTTGAAATTAGCCATGGTGGAAATATTTACACTACTGAAATCAGCAAATGCTACAAGTTAGTACACATACACACACATACATCCTACTGGAACTGGTTGCTAAACATTTACCAGCACCTCATTGGACAAACTGATTTCTTTTTTCCCCACGAGATGGCATCTTGCTCTGTCACCTAGGCTGGAGGGCAGCGGCGCCGTCTCGGCTCACTGCAACCTCTGCCTCCTGGGTTCAAGCAATTCTTCTGCCTTAGCCTACCAAGTAGCTGGGATTACAGGCACATGGCACCATGTCAGGCTAATTTTTGTATTTTTAGTAGAGAAGAGGTTTCACCACGTTGGCCAGGCTGGTCTTGAACTGCTGAGCTCAAGTGATCCACCCTCCTTGGCCTCCCAAAGTGCTGGGATTATAGGCATGAGCCACCACGCCCGGCCAGCTGAGTATTATTTATTTATTATTACTACTTTTTGAGACAGAGTTTCGCTCTTGTTGCCCAGGCTGGAGTGCAATGGTGCTATCTCAGCTTACTGCAATCTCTGCCTCCTGGGTTCAAGCAATTTTTCTGCCTCAGCCTCCTGAGTAGCTGGGATTACAGGTGTGCACCACTACACTTGGCTAATTTTTGTATTTTTAGTAGAGATGGGGTTTCACCATGTTGGTCATGCTGGTCTCGAGCTACTGACCTCAGGTGATCTACCCACCTTGGCCTCCCAAAGTGCTGGAATTATAGGAATGAGCCACCACACCCAGCCAGCTGAGTATATTTTAACCAGCACATTACCATGAGTTTGGTACTAAGCTGTTACTCTGCCCATTCTACAGATGATGATAAAGTGAGCCACAAAGAAATCTGGAAACTCTCCCAAGGCAACCGGCTAGGACAAGGTTGGAGGCCTCTCACTTAACCACTAGCTCTACTGATAAACAATAGTCTGATCATCTGATAAGGGAATTTAATTAAGTGGTTCAATTGCCACTCTTTCATGCTGCCAACCCTGACTTCAGCTTTCAAACACCACAGGGCATGGTTTCATGTAGTTTTATTGTTCTTAGTCACAGACAATAAAACTTTGGACTCTCAAATGTGGCCTATCCTAGGTCTTTAGGAGACTTTTTTTTTTTTTTTTTTTTTTTTTTTGAGACGGAGTTTCGCTCTGTTGCCCAGGCTGGAGTGCAGTGGCCGGATCTCAGCTCACTGCAAGCTCCGCTTCCCGGGTTTACGCCATTCTCCTGCCTCAGCCTCCAAGTAGCTGGGACTACAGGCGCCCGCCACCTCACCCGGCTAGTTTTCTGTATTTTTTAGTAGAGACGGGGTTTCACCGTGTTAGCCAGGATGGTCTCGATCTCCTGACCTCGTGATCCGCCCGTCTCGGCCTCCCAAAGTGCTGGGATTACAGGCTTGAGCCACCGCACCCGGCCTAGGAGACTTTTATGAGTAAATAAGACTGTTCTAGAGTTAATGATCCACTATTTCAGTTGATGTAGGGCTTCTAAATCAATTAGGGGTTGAGATCCAACTATGAAACTAACTGAGTTCAAGACCTGGCCATCTCCCATAAGAGCTAAAGAGAGTAAAATTCTTGTCAAAAGTTACATAGTTCGGCCAGGCACGGTGGCTCATACCTGTAATCCCAGTACTTTTGAAGGCTGAGGCGGGCAGATCACCTGAGGTCAGGAGTTCGAGACCAGACTGACCAACATGGAGAAACCCTGTCTCTCCTAAAAATACAGAATTAGCCAAGCGTGGTGGTGCATGCCTATAATCCCAGCTACTTGGGAGGCTGAGGCAGGAGAGGATCGCTTGAACCTGGGAGGCGGAGGTTGTGGTGAGCCGAGATCAAGCCATTGCACTCCAGCCTGGGAGGCAACAAGAGTGAAACTCTGTCTCAAAAAAAAAGGTAAAAGTTACATAGTTCGTAAGAGATGAGGACAGAATATTAACCTGACTGATTCCAGAGCCCCTGCTCCAGGGAGAGGCAGATGATGGACTATTAGGCTTCTAGTGAAAAAAAAAAAAAAAAAAAAACCTTGGGAGAAATGATAGTCAAAGGGTACAAATCCTCAATTAGACAGAAGGATAAGTTTTTTCTTTTTTTTTTTTTTTGAGATATATTGCACAGCATGGTGAATATAGTAAATAATAATGTGCTATACATTTTGAAGTCACTAAGTGTAAATTTCAAATGTTCTCACTACCAAAATTATAAGCATTTGAAGTAACAGATATGTTAATTAGCTTGATTTAATTTTTCTACATTGTATTCATAAATCATAACATACTTTAGTTTTTGTTTTTTGTTTTTAAGAGATGCGGGTTTCACAATATTGCCCAGGCTGGTCTTGAATTCCTGAACTCAAGTAATCCTCCCACCTTGGCTTCCCAAAGTGTTGAAATTACTGGAGCTCGACCCATAACATCACTTTGTAACCCATAAGCATATACAATGGCAATTTGCCAATTTACAATTTAAAAATATCTTGTAGAAGAATATTTAATGGCAGAGAAAAATGCCCTAAAGTATTAAGTAACAAATGAAGGCTAAAAAAAAAATTGCTATTTTATCAATTCTTGAGAACACATTGTTTTTCACATTTAAACATACCTGAAATCAGGGTGAATAAAAATCAATTCTAGATGGATTATAGGTATCATTGTAAAATTTTTTTAAAATTCCAAAGCTTCTGTACTTTAGGAAGATATTATAGGAGTTTTTTTGTTTGTTTGTTTGTTTGTTTTGAGACAGAGTCTCACTCTGTCGTCCAGGCTGGAGTGCAATGGCGCGATCTTGGCTCACTGCAACCTCCACCTCCTGGGTTCACACCATTCTCCTGCCTCAGCCTCCCGAGTAGCTGGGACTACAGGCACCTGCCACCACGCCTGGCTGATTTTTTGTGTTTTTAGTAGAGATGGGGTTTCACTGTGTTAGTTAGGATGGTCCTCAATCTCCTGACCTCGTGATCCGCCCTCCTCAGCCTCCCAAAGTGTTGGGATTACAGGTGTGAGCCACCACACCTGGCCTATAGGAGTTCTGAAAAAGGCTTAAGTCTTCTAGAAGATACTGTAGGAGAATACCTTCACAATCTTGGGATAGGAAAAGATTTATTACATAGGACATATAAATAATAAACATAAAAGATACGTTGGCTGAGCATGGTGGCTCACACCTGTAATCACAACACTTTGGGAGGCCAAGACAGGTGGATCACCTGAGGTTCAGGAGTTTGAGACCAGCCTGGCCAACATGGTGAAATCCTGTCTCTACTAAAAATACAAAAATTAGCTGGGTGTGGTGACAAATGCCTGTAATCGCAGCTATTCAGGAGGCTGAGACAGGAGAATCACTTGAACCTGGGAGGCAGAGGTTTCAGTGAGCTGAGATCATGCCACTGCACACCAGCCTGGGCGACAGAGCAAGACTCTGTCTCAAAAAACAAACAAACAAAAACAAAAGATATGTTGACCTAGAGGAAGAAAGCGAGGGAAAATCATTTATAAAAATAGAGAGTTTATTTGGGCCAAGTTGAGGACTGTAATCCAGGAGCACAGATTCAAGTTGCCCTGAATAAATGCTCCAATTAGCAGTCGTTACAGATGGGGTTTTAAAGGAAAAAAGGGGAAGCCGTCCCTAAATGGTCTACCAAGAATTTACATTAAAATAACATAAGCTATTGATTGGCTATCCATTGATTTTTTTGTATCAGGAATTCCAGGACATGAAGATAACAGAAAAGGCAAAAAAAAAAAAAAAAAAAAAAAAAGCAAAAATGCCTTTAAACAGTCGCCCCAGGCATGAATGTGGGAGGGCATGGGGAGCTGTGACTGAAGTCCCATACTCAAGTTTCTCTGGGCCTGATCAGTTTCGTATGCCTCACATAGACTGTTCTGAGCTATTTTTCTTTTCTCAGGTCAATAAGTTGGACTACATTAAAATTAAGAGTTTTTGTGCATCGAAAGATGTGTTAAAAAATAAAGCAAGCCACTGAGTAAGAGGACATTTGCAACACATACATCCAAAAAGGAGACTCAACTGGGCACAGTGGCTCACGCCTGTAATCCCAGCACTTTGGGAGGCTGAGGCAGATGGGTCACTTGAGGTTAGGAATTTGAGACCAGCCTGACCGACATGGTGAAACCCCATCTCTACTAAAAAAACAAACAAACAAAAAACCAAAATTACCTGGGCATGGTTGCGTGAGCCTGTAATTCCAACTACTTGGGAGGCTGAGGCAGGAGAATTACTTGAACCCGAGAGATGGAGGTTGTAGTGAGCTAAGATCGCGCCACTGTACTCTAGCCTGGGTGACAGAGCAAGACTCCGTCTCGAAAAAAATAAATAAATAAATAAGGAGACTCATATCAATATGTATATCAAGGCTGGGTGTGGTGGCTCAGGCCTGTAATCCCAGCACTTTGGGAGGCCGAGGCAGGCGGATTACCTGAGGTCAGGACTTCAAAACCAGCCTGGCCAACATGGCAAAACCCTGTCTCTTAAAAATGTAAAAACTAGCTGGGCGTGGCGGTGCACATCTGTAATCCCAGCTACTGGGGAGGTTGAGGCAAGAGAATTGCTTGAACCTGGGAGACGGAGGTTGTAGTGAGCCGAGATCCCACCACTGCACTTCAGCCTGGGTAACACAGTGAGACTCCGTCTAAAAAAAAAAAAAAAGAAAGAAAGAAATGCATATCGAACTCCTACAAATCACAAACAAGCAGAAAAGCCAATGGAAAAGTAGGCAAAAGATTTGCAACAGGCGCTTCACATGAGAATATCCAAATGGCTACTAAATGGCTAATAAGCATATGAAAAGGAACTCAATCTCATTAGTCCCCAGGGAAATGCAATTTAAAAATCACACTGGCCGGGCGCGGTGGCTCAAGCCTGTAATCCCAGCACTTTGGGAGGCCGAGACGGGCGGATCACGAGGTCAGGAGATCAAGACCATCCTGGCTAACATGGTGAAACCCCGTCTCTACTAAAAATACAAAAAACTAGCCGGGCGACCTGGCGGGCGCCTGTAGTCCCAGCTACTCGGGAGGCTGAGGCAGGAGAATGGCGTGAACCCGGGAGGCGGAGCTTGCAGTGAGCTGAGATCCGGCCACTGCACTCCAGCCTGGGCGACAGAGCGAGACTCCGTCTCAAAAAAAAAAAAAAAAAAAAATCACACTGAGGCCAGGCGTGGTGGCTCAAGCCTGTAATCCCAGTACTTTGGGAGGCCGAGACGGGCCGGATCATGAGGTCAGGAGATCGAGACCATCCTGGCTAACACGGTGAAACCCCGTCTCTACTAAAAAATACAGAAAGCTAGCCGGGTGAGGTGGCGGGCGCCTTTAGTCCCAGCTACTCGGGAGGCTGAGGCAGGAGAATGGCGTAAACCCGGGAGGCGGGGCTTGCAGTGAGCTGAGATCCAGCCACTGCACCCCAGCCTGGGCGACACAGCAAGACTCCGTCTCAAAAAAAAAAAAAAAAAAAATCACACTGAGCTCCCACTATACCCACCAGAATAACTAAAGCTGAAAAGAATTACAATGCTAACTGTTATCAACGCTGTAGGGAAACTGAAATTCTCATACTTTGCTGGTAGAATATAAATTAGACAATCAATTTGAAAAATTGGCAGTGTCTATTAAAGCTAAACACTTTATATGTGTATGTATATGGCCTATGACCGAGTAATTCACTCCTAAGTATTATCCCACAGAATTTTGTATATATGTACAGAAGATAAGTGTAAGAACGTTCATAGAAGCATCATTAGTAATAGCCCCAAACTGTAAACACTTGATGTTCATCAATAGTAGAATGCAAATAGTAGAAAAAAATTATGGCAGGTTCATAAAATTCAATTTTAGGTAGCAACGGAATTAGTGAATTACAGCTACATGCAAAAACATGAATGAATTTTATGATGTAATATGGAGAAAAAGACACAACAGAGTATATACTGTATGATTTTATTTACATAAAAATAAAAATGAGAAAAATCAATCATTTTAGTAGAAGTTAGGATAGTAGTAGTGACCTTTGGGGAACTTGGAAAAATAATGTCTAAGAGAACACTTAAGGACAGTTTCTGGGGTGCTGGTAATGTTATGTTTTCTCTTTTCTTTTTTTTGAGACAGAGTCTCGCTCTGTCACCCAGGCTGGAGTACAGAGGCGCGATCTTGGCTCACTGCAACCTCTGCCTCCCAGGTTCAAGCGATTCTCCTGTCTCAGTCTTTAGGGCCTCACCTCTTAATACCATCTCATTGGCCATTAATTTATTTTTTATTAATTTATTTTTTTTGAGATGGAGTCTCGCTTTGTTGACCAGGCTAGAGTACAGTGGCATGATCTCGGCTCACTGCAACCTCTGCCTCCCAGGTTCAAGCGATTCTCCTGCCTCAGCCTCCAGAGTACCTGCAATTACAGGCGTGTGCCATGATGCCTGGCTAATTTTTTCTTGTATTTTTAGTAGAAATGGGATTTTGCCATGTTAACCTGGCTGGTGTTGAATTCCTGACCTCAAGTTATCTGCCTGCCTCGGCCTCCTAAAGTGCTGGGATTACAGGCGTGAGCCACCACACCTGGCCCAGCCATTAAATTTTAACACATGAATTCTGAGACATTTAGACCTTAGCGGTGAGAGTAAAATAAAACAAGTTGAAACAGAAAAGCTTAATTACTCACAGGCTTTTGTTAAAAGACCTGTTGAATGACACCTTTTGGTTATTAGGAAATTGAACCCAGGAGGCAGGAGTGAAATTCAAGACACAATGCTGAGTAAAGAAGCTGGCGTGACTGGGTGTGGTAGCTCACACCTGTAATCCCAGCACTTTTGGGAAGCTGAGGTGGGAAGATCCCTTAGAGCCTAGGAGTTCGAGACCAGCCTGGACAACATAGGAAGACCCCTGTCTCTATTAAAAAAGAAAGAAAGGTGCAAACATGTTTATAAATCTACTTGAACAAAAAAAATGAGGAGGCTTAGAACTCCCACTGGAACTAAAATATTACGGACTAATAACATGAAAAATGGGAGAACTGGAGAGAAATAATCTAAGTTTCTCATATTTTTAAGAAAGATAAATAAAATGAGTTTTAAACTTTGTAAAGTCAAGAATTTAATTTCTCCTTCCTTTCCCTCTTGTCTTTTCTTTCTTTTCTTTTTCCCTCCTTCCTTCCTTCCTTCCTTCCTTCCTTCCTTCCTTCGCTCCCTCCCTCCTCCCACCTTCTTTCTTTCTCTCTCTCTCTCTTTCTTTTTCTTTATTTCTTTTTGATACAGAGTCTTGCTCTGCCACCCAGGCTAGAGTGCAGTGGTGTGATCATGGCTTACTGCCGCCTTGACCTTCTGAGCTCAAGGGATCTCCCTGCCTCAGTCTCCTGAGTAGCTACAGGTGTGTGCCATCACATCTGGCTAATTATTTTTTCAATTTTGGTAGAGATAGGGTCTTGCTATGTTGCCCAGGCTGGTCTCAAACTCCTGGCCTCAAGTGATCCTCCTGCCTCAGCTTCCCAAAGTACTGAGATTATAGATGTGGGTTCCCAAGTCTGAATTTAAACTAAACAGGTAGAAATAGAACATATCATTTCCATACCAGTAAGGGAGGTAGAAGAGAATAAAGAAATCTTGGCTGATCCTATAGAAAGCTTACAAGGATGTAAAAAGAAGCAAAAGGAGGCCAGGCATGGTAACATGGGTGTATAGTCCTGACTACTTGGGAGCCTGAGGGGGGAGGATCCCTTGACCTAGAAGCTTGAAGTTGCAGTGAGCTATCGTCACACCACTACACTCCAAACTGGCCAACAGAGTGAGACCTTGTCTCTAAAATAAATAAATAAATAGATAAGCAAAAGAAAACCATGGCTAATAAAAAGTGCAAAATAAAGAGATAGAAATGTAAAAAATATTCAGCAATCTCCATAAATGTGAACAGTGTAAGTATGTTTATAAAAGACAGAGACTTTCGGCTGGTCGTGGTAGCTCACACCTATAATCCCAGCACTTTGGGAGGCCAAGGTGGGCAGATCACCTAAGGTCATGAGTTCAAGACTAGCCTGGCCAAAATAGCCAAATCCCATCTCTACTAAAAATACAAAAATTAGCCGGGCATGGTGGCTCATGCCTGTAATCCTAGCTACTCAGAGGCTTAGGCAGGAGAATCACTTCAACCTGGGAGGCAGAGGTTGCAGTGAGCCAAGATCACGCCACTGCACTCTACCCTGGGCAACAGAGCAAGACTCCATCTCAGAAAAAAGAATAATAATAAAATAAAATAAAAAACAAATAAAGGAATACCTAGAACTGGGTGTGGTGGTATGAACCTGTAATTCCAGCCATTTGGGAGGCTGAGGCAGGAAGATTAGTTGAGCCCAGGAATTCAAGTCCAGCCTGGGCAACATAGCAAGGCTCTATCTCTTAAAACACAAAGTTCAGGTGCAGTGGCTCACGCCTGTAATCCCAGCACTTTGGGAGGCTGAGGTGGGAGGATCGATCGCCTGGGTCCAGGTGGTCGAGGCTGCAGTGAGCCGAGATCATGCCACCACACTCTAGCCTGGGTGATAGAATGAGACCATATGTCAAACAACAACGAAACAAAAACACCTGGAACTTACACATTAGACCACACATTGGACCACTAAAGAAGAGTCAATACATGTTCAAGAGGACATATTATAAACTAACAAAGACTTCCCTTTGGCCAAAACTTCAGTCAGCCTCCTCTGAGTCCTCCGCCTCCACAGGCCTGACCTCAGGTTCTCTCTCTTTCTTTGTAGAATCCAGTTTGAGCAAATGACCTGCTAAGTCAGTTTAACAAAATCTAGGCCAGGCACTGTGGCTTGTGCCTGTAATCCTAGCACTTTGGGAGGCCAAGGTGGGTGGATCAGCCTGGGCAACATGGCAAAAACCCATTTCTACAAAAAATACAAAAAAATTAGGACGCATGCCTGTGGTCTCAGCTACTCAGAGGCTGAGGCAGGAGGATCGCCTGAGCCCAGGTAGTCGAGGCTGCAGTGAACAGAGAACGTGCCACTGCACTCCAGCCTGGGTGATAGAGTGAGACCTTGTCTCAAAAAGAAAAAGAAAGAAAGAAAGAAGGAAAGAAGGAAAGAAAGACAGGCCAGTCTCAACCTTGGTATCTGACCCCCCTTGATATCTTATCACCCTGGCCTGCCTTCAGCAATAATGCTACCAGTCAGTTTAGCCAGAACAGAAGCGCTTTTATCCTCGATGTTTCTTTGTATTAGTTTTCCATCCACTGACACCCAACCCCCGACTCCTTGGTTATAGATCCCCACTTGTTCTTGTTGGAGTTGGAATTGAGTTCACTCTCTCCCCCACTACAAGACCCCATTACAGAGGTCCCTATACCTATCACCATAGCTCACCTTGGATAAAACCTGCCTTGCCATCTTTAACAAGTGTCATGAATCATTTTTTCTTTTTTTTCTTTTTTTTTTCATTTTTTCTTTAGCAAGACTTAGTGCAATAAAATATAAAATCACTATCAAAAAGAGAGCTCCTAAATCCTACGTGTTTGTAATTTAAAAATATGCTTACATTAATTATTGGGACAATTTAGGAAACTTAATATGGACTATATATTATACAGTATATTAAATAAAAATTATAGGAGCCCATTATTTTGGACAAAGTTCCTGCACTAACAGACCAGATTGAAAATCAAAATGGAGTCACCCACGCTACAGTTCCATTTTCACCACACCCATACTAAGCTGTTGGTTGACCTTTGAAGAAATCAGAAGGAAGGGATAGTGGATTTCCTAAACAGACCAGTTTAAATCTTTAATTGATATAATAAAGTCCTTACACAAAAAAGTAGCCTAAAATAATCTGCTGTTAACTAATCAGTTATTTTTATTTTGTTCTGTCTTCCTTTCCCTGCCTTACAAGAAACAGTAATTTGATTTTATTTTAATGAATTTATTTATTTGGAGATGGAGTCTCACTCTGTCACCCAGGCTGTAGTGCAATGGTGCAATGTCAGCTCACTGCAACCTCCACCTCCCAGGTTCAAGCGATTCTCTTGTGTTAGTTCAAGATTCACTTGAACCTGGGAGGCGGAGGTTGCAGTGAGCTGAGTTTGCACTACTGTAATCCAGCCTGGGCGAGATTCAGTCTAAAAAAGAAAAGAAAAAGAAGAAAATCTACAAATAAATGAACTGCACAGTCCAAACCTGTGTTGTTCAAGCCTCAACTGTAATGCACTCTTTGTTCTTTGTATCTGCTTTCTTCAGCCCTTCTCTGTCTATAGGGCCAGTCTCCATGGCCAGGTGTGGTGGCTCATGCCTGTAATTCCAGCACTTTGGGAGACTGAGACAGGAGGATTGCCTAAGCTCAGGAGTTCAAGCCCAGGCCTGGGCAACAAAGTAAGACCTCATCTCTACCAAGAAAAAAAAAAACAACCACGTATGATGGTATTGCATGCCTGTAGTCCCAGCTACTGGGGAGTACTGAGGAGGCTGAGGTGGGAGGATCACTTGAGCCCAGGAGATCGAGGTTTAAGTGAGCTGTGATTGTGTCACTGCACTCCAGCCTGGGTGACAGACACCCTGTCTAAAAAAAAAAAAAAAAAAAGCCAACCTTCTCTGCTCAGCTCATTATATCACTTTTATTCTATTTTATGGAATTAAGTGTTGCCTGATTCTAGAATCACACGTAAAGGCAATTGAGATCTTTATTATAAATTTATTGTAATTTTGTCTTTTGACATGTATAAATATTAAATATCTTGTGTATGATCATGTGGCCTCCATTTTTGTTGAGATGCAATTACTCTGTTCTAGTATAATTATTCTCAAATGTTTATTTCGGTGTTACCACCCAACAGATTCTTCTTCCTTGCCGCACAGAAAAAGCCAGTATATTGAAACAGAAGGTGCTGCAGTAGAGAAAGAGTTTAATAATCATAGGGTGCTGAGCAAGGAGGACCGGAGATGTTCTTCAAATCCATCTCATCAAGAAATCAGAGGCTACGGTTTTAAGGACAATTTGACAGTCAGGGGACAACTAGGGAATTAGTGCTGCTGATTGGCTGGGGATGAAATAATAGGAATGTTTAAACTGTTTTGGTGTGCTAAGTCAGTTTCTGGGTGGGGTCACAGGACTGGTGGAGTCAGTCTCTTGGTGTGGGTCATGGGTCTCAGTGAAGTCATTTGGTCTGCCAGAATGCAAAAGTGTGAGAAATATCTCAGACCAGCCTTAGGTTTACAATAGTGATGTTATCTATAGGAACAACTAGCGAAGTTACAAATCTTGTGACCTCCAGCAGTTACTTAGAAATCTATATGACCTCTGAGCAGTAAGCAATTATAGAAAAGCAAGTAAGCCTACAGTTTAGCATAATTCAGACCCCTCCCATGATTCTAAACTCGAGGTCTTTCATTAGCTTTACAAAGGCAGTTTCAGTTCCAAACACGATGGGGGTTAGTTTTGGGAAAGGATTATTATCAACCTCATCCTTCTTTTCTTTTCTTTCTTTTCTCTCTCTCTCCTTTTTTTTTTTTTTTTTTTTTTTTTTTTGTAGAAACAGGGTCTCACTCTGTTGCCCAGGCTGGTCTCAAACCCCTGGCCTCAAGTGATTCCTCCAGCCTCGGCCTCCCAAAGTGCTTAGATTACAGGCATGAGTCACTGCGCCAGGCTAATCCTTGCTTTAAGGTTAAACTATAAACAAAATTCTTCCCATAGTTAGCTTGGCTTATGCCCAGGAATGAGCAAGGGCAGTTAGCTTGTGAGGTTAGAAGCAAGATGAAGTCAGTTATATTGCATTTCTCTCACCGTTATAAGTTTTGCAGAGGTGGTTTTATTGGCATCCTTTTACATACACTGCTTTTGAGGATTCCAAAGAGCTTTTGCATTTATGGGTTATATATAACCATATTTACTAAGTTAAAAGTTAAAATTGAATATGTTTTAGAAATATTTATTTAGGCTGGGCGCGGTGGCTCACGCCTGTAATCCCAGAACTTTGGGAGGCTGAGGCGGGCAGATCACAAGGTCAGGAGATCAAGACCATCCTGGCCAACATAGTGAAACCCTGTCTTTACTAAAAATATAAAAATTAGCAGGGCGTGGTGGGACACGCCTATAGTCCCAGCTACTCGGGAGGCTGAGGTAGGAGAATTGCTTGAACCCGGGAGACAGAGGTTGCAGTGAGTCGAGATCGCGCCATTGCACTCCAGCCTGGCAACAGAGGGAGACTCCGTCTCAAAACAAACAAACAAACAAACAAAGAAATATTTATTTATTTTAAAATAACCAGTTTCCAAAAAAACTTCATGAGAAGAACTGCATTGTTTACATTTTTGCAATTCTCTCAATATCTGACTAATGAAAGTAGCTGGATTCTCATAGCTGCTTCTGCATTCATGTTGCTGTTATGTTGTTTGGGTTGAAGCATATGAAGAAAACCCATCCTCACACAGCTGTAAAAGGACGCGGTGGGGGGGAGTATTTTCATAGTTTTTTCAGATATTGAGGATACAACCGTCCCTTGGTATCCATAGAGGATTCATCCAGAACCTCCTGTGGATACCAAAATCTCAGGATGCTCAAGTCCCTGATATAAAATAGTGTAGTACTTACATATGACCAACAAATATCTGTATGTATACTTTTATTTATTTATTTATTATTTATTTATTTATTTATTTATTTAGAGACGGAGTCTTGCTCTGTCGCCCAGGCTGGAGTGCAGTGGCAGGATCTCAGCTCACTGCAACCTCCGCCTCCTGGGTTCAAGTGATTCTCCCGCCTCAGCCTCCCGAGGAGCTGGAATTACAGGCACACGCCATCACGCCTGGCTAATTTTTGTATTTTTGTAGAGATGGGGTTTCACCATGTTGGCCAGGCTGGTGTTAAACTCCCGACCTCAGGTGATCCGCCCACCTCGGCCTCCCAAAGTGCTGGGATTACAGGCATCAGCCACCTCACCCAGCCCTGTCTGTATACTTTAAATTATCTCTAGATTATTTATAATATGTAATACAATGTAAATAGCTGTATAGTTGTTATACTATATTGTTTAGGAAAAATGATAAGAAAAAGAGTCTGTACATGTTCAATACAGAAGCAATATTTTGTCTGAATATTCTTCATGCATGGTTAGTTGAATCCACGGATGCAGACCCCTTTGGTTACAGAGAACTGACTGCACTCATTTTCTGTAACAAAATGCACGAGTGATAGTTTCTTTTTTTTTTTTTTTTTTTTTTTTTTGAGACGGAGTCTCGCTCTGCCGCCCAGGCTGGAGTGCAATGGCCTGATCTCAGCTCACTGCAAGCCCCGCCTCCTGGGTTTATGCCTTTCTCCTGCCTCAGCCTCCCAAGTAGCTGGGACTACAGGCGCCCGCCACGTCGCCCGGCTAGTTTTTTGTATTTTTTAGTAGAGATGGGGTTTCACCGTGTTAGCCAGGATGGTCTCGATCTCCTGACCTCGTGATCCTCCCGTCTCGGCCTCCCAAAGTGCTGGGATTACAGGCTTGAGCCACCGCGCCCGGCCGAGTGATAGTTTCTTAAAAGTTACTTGCAAGGTAGAATTTGAAATAATGAGTATTTTGTACTGTATTACATTTAAATCTTTTTTTTTTTGAGACAGTGGCTCACTCTGTTGCCCAGGCTGGAGTGCAGTGGTATGATCTTGGCTCACTGCAACCTCTGCCTCCCAGGCTCAGGTAATCCTCCCACTTCCTGAGTAGCTGGAATTACAGGCATGTGATACTGAGACTGGCTGTGTCTGTTTGTTTTTAAAATAAACAATATATATCTCAATTTTTTTTTCTGGTTATAAAGGTAATAGATGCTTGTTACATGACATTCAAACCCCACAGAACTGTATAAAGTAGAAATTGAGAGTCCTGCGTAATCCCACCCCTCCCTCATACTCTTTGGCTTAAGTGTCTTCAATTTTTCACGCATGTGTGTGTGTACATATGGTTACTTCTCTGCAATTTTCTCCTTTTATGTATTATATCATATAACTTTTTTTTTTTTTTTTTTTTTTTTTTTTTTGAGACAGGGTCTCATTCTCTCACTCTGTCACCCAGGCTGTAGTGCAATGGTGTGATCTCAGCTCACTACTACCTCTGCCTCTGAGTTCAAGCAATCCTCTCACCTCAGTCTCCCGAGTAGCTGAGACCACAGGTGCATTCCACCATGCCCAGCTAATTTCTGTATTTTTTGTAGAGACTAGGTTTCACCATTTTGCCCAGGCTGGTCTCAAACTCCTGGACTCAAGCAATCTACCCTCCTCAGCCTCCCAAAGTGCTGGGATTACAGGTGTTAGCCATCACACCTGGCACACAGAACATCTTTTGATGTCAACAAATATTGACCTACCTCATTTTTTTTATTTTTTTGATGTCTTCCTTATGTTTTATTCCATTCTTTTAATTAAATAGTTTATTTTTATTTTTTGTTATTTTTATTATTTTTTGAGACAGAGTTTCACTCTTTTGCCCAGGTTGGAGTACAGTGGTGCAGTCTTGGCTCATTGCAACCTCTGCCTCCCGGGTTCAAGCGATTCTCCTACCTCAGCCTCCCGAGTAGCTGGGACCACAGTTGCCTGCCTCCACACCCAGCTAATTTTTGTACTTTCAGTAGAGATAGGGTTTCGCCATGTTGGCCAGGCTGGTCTCGAACTCCTGACCTCAGGTGATCCACCTGCCTCAGCCTCCCAAAGTGCTGGGATTATAGGCATGAGCCACCGCACCCGGCCCATTCTTTTTATTTTTTTACATTAAATTAAATTAAATTATTATTGTTTTTAGAGGTGGGATCTTGCTGTGTTGCCCAGGCTGGTCTCAAACACCTGGCCTCAACCAATCCTCCCACCTTGGCCTCCCAAAGTGCTGGGATTTCAGGTGTGAGCCACCATGCCTGGCCTCATTCTATGTCTCAAATCCAACACCCTCACCCGTTGTCCAACACTTCATAAACATACCACAAATCAAAATCTCACAAGGATAACTATTTAAATCATTTTACCTTCTTCTTTCCTCGCTCAAAAGGAATGCCCTGCACCATTAGATTATTGTTAATGCCTTTTGAAAAAAAGTATAAAAAATAATTAATATTTTGTTTTTTATTAATAGTACACTTTAGATTTACAGACTAATTGAGCAAAATAATACAGAGTTCCAAATACCCATCCTACTACCCTAGCCCATCCTTCATAGTCTCTCCTATTAATATTTTACCCATGTTATACTTATTACAATTGATGAAAAAACATTGATATATATTATTAACTATAGTCCATAGTTTACGTTAAGGTTCATTGTGTTATACAGTTCTAGGGGGTTGTGACAATGTAATAACATGTAACCACCATTACATTTCCTTCCCCTTCTCCTTCCCCTTTTCCTTCCTTCCTTCCTTCCTTCCTTCCTTCCTTCCTTCCTTCCTTCCTTCCTTCCTTCCTTCCTTCCTTCCTTTCCTCCTTCCTCCCTCCGTCCCTCCCTCTCCCCTCTCTCTCTCTTTCATTCTTTCTTCTTCTTGTTTGAGACAGGGCCTTATTTTGCCACCTATGCTGGAGGGTGGTGACACAAATATGGCTGCGGTGTCAACCTCCTGGCCTTAAACGATCCTCCCTTCTTGACCTCCTTTAATGCTGGGATTACAGGCATGAGCCATCATCCCTGGCTAATCCACTGTTTTGAAATATCTGTTGACACATTCATTTCCCATGTTTCTCAGTGGACTGAGGTCCTCTCAGGAAAGGAACATGCCCTCTGGTCCATCCCTTGGTTAGGACCTGGCATGTCACAGGGGCTCAGTAAACTGGTGCCATGTAGGCCAGGTACAGTGGCTCACACCTGTAATCTCAGCACTTTGGGAGGCCAAGGCGGGTGGATCATTTGAGGTCAGGAGTTCAAAACCAGCCTGGCCAACATGGCTAAACCCCATAAAAAAAATTTACAAAAACTTAGCCAGGCATAGTGGCACATGCCTATAATCCCAGCTACTCCGGAGGCTGAGACAGGAGAATTGGTTGAACCTGGGAGGTGGAGGTTGCAGTGAGCCGAGAGCACGCCATTGCACTCCAGCCTGGGTGACAGAGCAAGACTCTGTCTCAAAACAAAACCAAACCAACAACAACAATAAAAACTGGTGCATCATAAGACATGAATGATCTGATAATATTAACACCACTAGCAGCAGATCCCCTCAATGTGTGCCAGGTGCCATTCTAAGCATTTTATTTGCATGAGTTCATTTAATTCTCAGAATTACCCTAGGAGTAGGTGCTGTTATTATCCACATTTTGCAGATGAGGAAACTGAGGCTCAGAGAGGTTAACTACTGACTTGCCCAGGCAATGAGACCTTGAATCATACAAATTATCTCTGCAAATTGGATGAAATCTGTATACTCTAGGAATCTGCTGCAATATGATAATGTTGCAACAGGTTCTTTTTTTTTTTTTTTGAGATGGAGTCTTGCTCTGTCAACAGGCTGGATGGAGTGCAGTGGAGCAATCTCGGCTCACTGCAACCTCCGCCTCCCAGGTTCAAGTGATTCTCCTGCCTTAGCCTCCCAAGTAGCTGGGACTACAGGTGCCACCACCACACCTGGCTAATTTTCTTTTTTTTTTTTTTCAGTAGAGATGGGGTTTTACCATGTTGGCCAGGGTGGTCTTGATCTCTTGACCTCGTGATCCACCCATCTCGGCCTCCTAAAGTGCTGGGATTACAGGCATGAGCCACCACTCCTGGCCAGCACCTGGTTCTTTTTAATGGCTTTTAATCATTTCCTGTGGCCCCAACTCTGGCTCTCTGGTTTTTAACTGGATTAAGCTATGTTGCTTAGGCTGGCCTCAAACTCCTGGGCTCAAGCAATCCTCCTGCCTCAGCCTCCCCAGTAGCTGGGATTACAGGTGCATGCCACTGCAAAAGGCTCTTGGCTCCCTAGTTTTATTAATATCAGGAATTTTTAAGAATATTAGTATTTTTTAGGATTAACTTAAGCAATGAGAGAACATTTCAAGAAATTAAATAGTATTTCAAAATCTTTCAAATTTGCTTCTCAACCCCATTGATGTCCACTTTCCAAAGCTAAAATCAGAATAGATTTTGTGCTCTTTTATTGGAGGGGTCTGGGGGGTTGGATACCCTACATGATGACTCAGGTAAATGAATGCTGTTGTCCCTGTAGCACCCTACCCTCAGTGCAGGCTTGTGAAGGTGGGCTTGGACTTGGCCATTGTCTTAGTTCAGGATGCTATAACAAAAATATCACAGATTGGGTGGCTTAAAAAACAGAATTGGCTGGGTACAGTGGCTCACACCTGTAATCTCAGCACTTTAGGAGGTAGAGGTGGCCGAAGCACTTTAGGAGTTCAAAACCAGCCTGATCAACATGGTGAAATCCCATCTCTACTAAAAACACAAAAATTAGCTGGGTGTGGTGGCAGGTGCCTGTAGTCCCAGCTACTCAGGAGGCTGAGGCAGGAGAATCACTTGAAGCTGGGAGGCAGAGGTTGCAGTGAGTCGAGATCATGCCACTGCACTCCAACCTGGCGACAGAGCAAGACTTCATCTCAAAAAAAAAAAAAAAAAAAAAAAATACAAAAACTACCTGGGCATGGTGGTGCACACCTGTAATCTCAGCTACTCAGGAGGCTGAGGCAGGAGAATTGCTTGAACCTGGGAGGTGGAGGTCACAGTGAGCTGAGATCATGTCACTGTACTCCAGACTGGGTGACAGAGTGAGACTCCATCTAAAAAAAAAAAAAAAGAAAGAAAGAAAAAAAATTCAGTCCATAGCAGCCACCAAGTGTGAGTTGGGTCCGGCTGTGGGCAGTAGAGAACCTGTTTGGTGGAGTGAGGGCACAATGCAAGGGCACAGAGGCAGTGACAATTCAGGAGAATGTTACATTTAGGGATCCTAGGGAGGGGGAAATAGCAGAAGAGAAGAGAGGAGAGGGAGGTGGAGGCCATGGACTGTTAGAAGCTGTTCAGAGTTGATTGTGTATGGCGTGGGAAGCTCCTGTGGGTATCTGAGCTGTGGAGTAGCTGCTCAGGATTGGGCTTTAGGAGGACAGTGCTGGAAGCAGCAGGTAGGGCAGATTGGGTGGGGGAGGGGACACAGACAGCTGGCAGGGAAATAACTTTGGAGATGACCATAAATAGCTCTGCTGTCAACACCTCTCCCACAACTCTCTCCTCCTCCTATTCTCCAATTTCTAATAATGGCTGTGCCATTCTTCCAGCCCCAGGGATGGAAGTCTGAGTCACTCTGACTCCTCCCCCGGCCATGCCCCTTGTCCAACCAGCTACAATTCCTGCTGATTCTATCTCTTCTACACCATCTCTGGAGTCCTGCCTCTCTTGGGGATTCCGCCAGCACCCTGTGTCAGGCCTGTCCCTGGCTCAGGAACTCGTCTCCCTTCCCCAGGCTCGATCCCAATACCCTCTCACCACTGTTGCCAGATGTTACCGTCTGTCTATTGCACACCACAAAATGAATGTCCTGGAGTGTTGGCTGGATGAAATGTGAGTACCCGCGGGATTCACTCCTGTAATGCCAGCACTTTGGGAGGCCAAGGTGGGAGGATCACTTGAGCCCAGGAGTTCCAGAACAGCCTGGGAAACATGCCGAAACCCTGTCTCTACATAAAATACAAAAATTAGCCAGGCATGCACCTGTAGTCCCAGCTACTCAGGAAACTGAGGTGGGAGAATCACTTGAGCCCGGGAGGTCGAGGCTGCAGTGAGCTGAGATTGCACCACTGCACCATTGCACTCCAGCATGGGCAACAGAGTGAGACCCTGTCTCAAAAAAAAGAAAGAAAAGAAAGAAAAAGGCTGGCGCAGTGGCTTGTGCCTGTAATTCCAGCTACTTGGGAGACTGAAGCAAGAGAATCACTTGAACCTGGGAGGCGGAGGTTGCAATGAGCCGAGATCACACTGCTGCACTCCAGCCTATCTCAAAAAAAAAAAAGGAGGCTGGGCACTGGTGGCTCATGCCTGTAATCCCAGCATTTTGGGAGGCCAAAGCGGGCTGATCACCTGAAGTCAGGAGTTCAAGACCAGCCTGGCCAACATGGTGAAACCCCCGTCTCTACTCAAAATATAAAAATTAGTTGGGCGTGGTGGTGCGTACCTGTAATCCTAGCTACTTGAGAGGCTGAGACAGGAGAATTGCTTGAACCTGGGAGGCAGAGGTTGCAAAGAGCCGAGATCCCACCATTGCACGCCAGCCTGGGCAACAGAGCAAGACTCTGTCTCCAAAGAAAAAAGAAAAAGAAATGTGAGTCCCTGACCACTCCCAGCTGTCCTGTCCAGCGTCCCCCCAGACTTAGAGCTCTTTGAAGAGGCAGCTAGATGGATGCTCCTTCCCCAGGCTCTCCAGGGGCTCCTGCACCCGAGGTGTTTTTCTCCTTGCCAGATGCTTCAAGTGTCATCTACACTCCTCTTGGGACACCTTCTTTCTCTCTCTCTTTTTTTTTTAAATAGAGATTAAGGTCTCACTCTGCTGCCCAAGCTGGTCTCAAACTCCTGAGTTCAAGGGATCCTCCTGCCTTGGCCTCCCAAAGTGCTGGTATTACAGGCGTGAGCCACCACACCCAGCAGACACTTTCCTCTTGTGCCTGCATTTATGGTGATTGTATACATGTGTGTCCGGCTCCCAGCGGGTAGGGACGGAGTAATACAAATTTTTGTGCCTCCACAGGGAACTTGCACATGACCTAAATTCAACGACAAATTAGGGTTTGATTGAAAATGTGGAAGGGTGGAAATTTTCAATTCCACTGACCCCAAACGGAGGATCTGAGCCCCTTTCCTTTAAACACCATCTTTCTCTGCAGCAGCTTTCAGGGCCAATAGTTACCATCACCAGGAATTCCAGACCAGCACAATAAATAGGGGCTGTAGTTTCTCCCTCTTTCTCCTTAAAAAAGTAATAGAAAAAAAATTAGCCAGGCATGGTGATAGTGGCATGTTCTTGTAGTCCAAGCTACTCAGGAGGCTAAGGTGGGAGGATCACTTGAGCCCGGGAGGTTGAGGCTGCAGGGAGCCGTGATCACGCCATTGCACTCCTGCCTGGGCAACAGAGTAAGACCCTGTCTTAGAAAAAAAAAACCCAAAAAAACAAAAAACCAAAAAAACAGGATTGGAATTGATTTGAACTGGAGTTTTACTACTTCCCAGCAGTGCGACATTGAGCAATTGTGGTAACCTCTATGAGCCAATGGAGCTGGTATCAGCTGCCTCACCAAACAGGGATTGTATGGGAAAGGCTGGCATGGAGCTGGGGGTTGGGAGGCAGGCAGTTAGAGGCAGTTTAAAGATTTTGCTTCAATTGCCTCCAGCTGCTGCTGTGCTTACAAGGAACACAAGTGCTCCCTCTCTGATCCCTCAGCAGGTAAAGGCCAGACTCTGGAACACACCTACAGTGCTGCCTCTGGCCAGGCCTCTGAGATGCCAGTCCACCATGCAGAGGAAGGGGCAAGTCCTTGGTGGGGGGAGGAGGGCAGTAATTTCATTACCACCATTTCAGAGGTGGTGGTGTGGGTGGCTGACATACATAAGTCTCATTGTTTGAACCAGAAGGGTCTTCAGGGGTCCAGTCTTCCAGTTTACAGGTGTGGACATTGAGATCCAGACACCTGATAATACCAGGCTGGCAGGAAAGTCAAATGCCAGAGGCTTCCATGGTCTCTACTTGTGTTTGGAGCAACAGAATTCTGAACAGAGTCAAAGGGATAAGGGGTCTTTTCTGGCACAAGCTGGCCCAAGAGCAGGCCTCTGACAGAGGTCTCAGACTCTGGGGGGCCCAAAAGCAGCCCTCCCTTGGGCTCAGCCTTCTGGATCCTAGGGCCAGAGCAGTAGCTCTGCCGGCTAGGACTCGGTGAGGGGAGCTTTGAAGTCACTAGTTGAAGGTCACCTTCCTGGCCCAGCTCCACCTGGCAATGTTGACTGTGAGGCAGTGGAGGGGAGGGCTGAGAACACAGAAGAGAAAGGTTGCTCCTATTTGGAATGAATTAGTGTGACTGGGAAAGTGGAGAAGGGAAAGAGGTCAGATTTTTCCAAATAAAACCCAGCCCTCAGCTAGTGTCTTAGTTTAAGAAAACAGATGAAGAAAGAAACTTTGTGGCAGAACTAATTACAACCGTCTTTTGTGGCCAGATGCAACGGCTCACACCGGTAATCCCAGTGCTTTGGGAGGCCTAGGCGGGAGGATCATCTGAGCTTAACAGCTAGAGACCAGCCTGGGCAACATAAACATAGTGAGACCCCCCCATCTTTACTTTTAATTAAAAAAAAAACAAAACAAAAAACCATCTTCTCTATGCAAACAGGAAAAAAATGGAACTGTTGTCTACTGTGGCTGCTTGATTACTCTAGGGTCTCAGAATACCCCAAAATGCAGGCCTCAGGAGCAGCTCTCTCTGACCCTCTCCCTCCCTCCTGTCTTTGGCCCCTCACTCTCCCCGGAGGCCAGCCATAGAAACTAGAATCCTTCTTCCTCAATGCAGGTCATAGAAACCAGAGCCCTTCTCCCCCAAAGCCAGATATTGAACCCAAAAATATTACTCTAACTTTCTCCCACACGTTTCTGGGTAAAAACTGGCCATAAATAAATTATCTGACCTACCTCGTTTGCTTGCAGGTCCTAAGACCCCTCCATCCCAGAGAGAGTCCTGCCCCATACTCAGAAGGAAGGAATGCTGCAGAGAGAGGCCAAGAATCTACATGGACAGGCCTTGCTGGGTTTCCCCACTCAGGTTATTGGCCTTCTGGTCCAATTATATTTCTTTCTTCGGTTTTTTTTGTTTGTTTGTTTTTGTTTTTGAGACTCAGTCTCGCTCTGTTGCCCAGGCTGGAGTGTAGTGGCATGATCTCAACTCAATGCAACCTCTGCCTCCCAGGTTCAAGTGATTCTCCTGCCTCAGCCTCTAGAGTAGCTGGGATTACAGGCGCGCCACCATGCCCAGCTAATTTTTGTATTTTTAGTAGCGATGGGGTTTTCATTATGTTAGTCAAGCTGGTCTCGAACTCCCGACCTCAAGTGATCCGCCTGCCTCGACCTCCCAAAAGTTCTAGGATTACAGGCGTGAGCCACCGCGCCCGGCCCATCGTGGGATTTCAACTCTCTACACCAGCTGGACGTGACAGCGGACTCGAGGAGGCGCAGGTGCCGGTGGTCTTGGCTCAAGAATGCAGCAGCCGTGCTGGGCTAATGCGCCTTGGAGGTTCCGCCCTGCAGGCGAGGGAAGCAAGGGTTCGCTCAGATTGACCTTTGGGTTTAAGCTAAAGCGTCAGTAACTGACATCCAGGTTTACATGGGGCATCCTGGAGAGGGTCAGCCTCGCAAGCGGTTCTGCTAATCACCCAGCCCCGATTCCGCTAGCGGGTCCCGGTGGGTCTCACGCCTGTAGCTCCTGCGGAGCCGGGCTTTCAGCGGCGCCCAGAGAAGCACCCGCCGAGCCTGGCAGCTGGGTCCCGGCTTCCGCGGGACACTGGAGGCGTCGGAGGCCCTGGCCCCGCCTCCTCCCCGGCAAGGCCCAATGGGGCGGCGGGCCCGGCAGCCCCGCCCCGGTGGTGTCCGCGCGGCCCGCGCCCGCCAGGCCCAGCGTTAGCCCGCGGCAAGGCAGCTGGGAGGAGCGACGCGCGCTCGGACCTCTCCCGCCCTGCTCGTTCGCTCTCCTGCTTGGGATGGCCGGCTACCTGCGGGTCGTGCGCTCGCTCTGCAGAGCCTCAGGCTCGCGGCCGGCCTGGGCGCCGGCGGCCCTGACAGCCCCTACCTCGCAAGAGCAGCCGCGGCGCCACTGTGAGTGCCGCGCGGAGGGTCCAGGCGGGCGCGCGCCCCCAGCTGCGACGTGGCGGATTCCCAGGCTGGGGCCGGGGAGTGCGTCCAGCCAGCCCGCAGCCAGGGGACGGCGGGGTCGGGCGCTCAAAGGGCCGGGGGGCAGCTTCGCTCCGCGCTCCCCCGCCTGGCGCTTCCTGGCCGGGCCAGGCGCTGGGGTGGGACTTGAGGGACGGTGGCAACTGGTGGCCCGGGCGACGGCCAGTTCTGCGCGGGCGGGGGCTCGGGGCTGTCGCGCGCCCCTAGATATTTCGGGAAGGGGTCCTGAGAGTGTCCCGGACCCGAAGGGTGGCCTGCCCGCCCTGCGCCCCTGGAACGAGACTAGCACCCGCTGGGGGCTGGAGCACCCCGCGCGCTCCCCTGGCGAGAGGGAGGGTCGTGGCGCGGCCCCTGCTCAGACAAAGACTGGGAGGCGGGAGGCATGCACTTCCCCTTCCTTTTCAGCCAGGCGCGCGCTGATACCAGGCCCACGTCAGCTATTTTTGGAGCCTTTTACACAGCTGGAGGAGCGTCCTTTTTAATTTTCCCCTTTTGTTTGGCCGCCCCCACCCCCACCCCTTCGCCTTCATCGCTGCACTTGAGGCTCCATCCTGGGGCCTCTCCTTGACTTGACCTGCCTTGGCAGGCACATGCCCTCCCTTCCTGGCTCACTCGCCGCAGAGACCTGGCAGCCCGCGCAAAATGTCACTTTGCGGAATTGTTCCCACGGCTTCTGGGTACCCTTAGCTCCCTGCTTAGGAGAGAAGACTAGTCAGGTCGTGATAAGCAAGACTTAGCCCGAGCCTCCGTTACCAGCGCAGGCTGCCTTGCCTGGCATGTGGGCATCGGCCTGCCCCCTCACCCTGGCTACCCAACACAGCTACAAAAGGCAGGGAACACTGTAGGTCCCTTGGCCCTGTCTGATGCCTGTTGTCATGGAAACCCCTATCCTAATCTGGCCAGGAGCCCCTTGCAGTGAGCCAGGAGAGTGAGGAAGAGGGGGTGGAGCCCGCCGGCCCTGGCCTGGCCGGAGGAGGTAATGGTTAACCGGATTGTGGGAGCAGCTGACTAGAGCTGGGGGGTAGGGAGGCTTGGGCCCCAGTCCTGCCTCCCCTGCCAAGGAGAAAGGGGCATGTCTGCTTTTGCACCTCTGGGAATCTGTCTCAGGGATCAGCCCAGCAACTCCCAGGTTCCAAGTGTTCCAGGCCCCTAAGATTCCCATATAGCACACCACCTTCAGCAAAAATACGGTGGAAGTGAGCTACAACCTTTAATTCTCCCTTCTTTTCTGCCTTGATGGTAAAAAAAAAAGAAACAAAAAACACAACACAAACAGGAACACAAAGCCCCTTTTAAGGGTCCTGAATTTGGATGCAGAAAAAACAGTCAGTTGTGGGTCCTTCTAGAAGTCCCCATGTGGGTTGGTTATGAATGGGGAAATTGCTTGGTTTTTGAGTTGGACATCAGACTATACAGTTGCGACTCTGCCAGCTTGTTACCTGGCAACACAGCTGGAGACAGAATACTTGGCATTCCTCTTGATGACAAGGAAAGAATATTTTTGGGCTAAAAGAACCCCGTGTCTTTGCTGCCTGGTAATTCCTGCATACATCTTTTCCTATTTTGCAACGCCATAGGCTTCCAGCGACTGCTGGTGATGTTTCTGGTAAGTTAGAGCTTGGGGCAATGGGGGCCAGTTCTGTGAACCGCCCAGTGGGAGAATTACTTATCTAACCTTCCTTTACTCCACTCCTAACCCAGAAATTTCTTAATTCTTGTCCCTTAAGTGTGCAGATCTTTCTGCCATGTCAGATAAGGCCCTAGCTGCCCTGCCAGAGCTGATTTGGGTGGTTGTGTTTAGGCCTAGTAGGTACTGAGGAAAAGCCTCTTTGGAATGGCTGAGGCCTGCTCCCACATCTACTGTGTGAAGTTGAGGGCTCTTGGGCTGGTTCCATTCAGGGTATGAGGTGCTGGAAACTGCTCTCGGATTACTGGAAGCTGGGGTCTATGGCCTTCTCTGGGGTTTATACTCTGTAAACCCATGTTAAAAATACCAGCAGATTACAAATATTAGTACACTGTAGGTTGTAAGCTTCTCCAGGGCATGGGGCCCAGTGCTGGTGAGAGATGCCACCTGTGTACATCTGGTGCAGGCTGCTGGTAAGAATTCACTGGCCCCTGTGTGGCAATGCACACCAGATGAGTGAGAGGGGAGGAAGCACATCTAGTGAAACAGAAGGTAAGGGGCAGGGCAGCCCTGACCACAGATGGCGTTGACTTCAACTTGACCTTTATTTATGTCTTTGACAAAAGTAGTGTACTCCTACTTTGTGCCAGACACCATGCCGGGTGCTGGGGATAGAGCTGGAAATGAAACCAGCAGAGACTCTTTCAAAACCCTTAGGAGCTCCAACTCTGATGTGGGAGGGGCAGACAGTAAACAAGATAGGCGTTGACTAGCATGATATATGGGTACAAGAGCTAAGGAAGGCCAGGCACTGTGGCTCACACCTGTAATCCCAGCATTTTGGGAGGCTGAGGTGGGAGGATTGCTTGAGGCTGAGAGCTCCAGACCAGCCTGGGCAATATAGTGAGACCCCGTCTCTACAAAAATAAAAATAAAATTAGCCAGGCACAATGGCGCGTGTCTGTAGTCTAGCTACTCAGGAGAATCACTTGAGCCCAGGAGGTCAAGGCTGCAGTGAGGTATGATTGTGCCACTGCACTCTACCCTGGGTGACAAAGCAAGACCCTGCCTCCCCTCCCCCCAAAAAACGAGAAGAGCTAAGGAGAAAAAGACAAGAAAGGTATGTGCACAAAAGTTTGGATAGGGCAGCCAGAAAAGTCCTCACTGAAGGAATTGCTGAGGAGGGGAGGAAGCAGGCCATTTTCTGGAAGCAGGGGAAGAGGGACTTGCAGGTGTCAGGGGCATGATGGAGGAGCAGAGAGGATGGTGTGAAGGCTGGCTCAGCAGGCACCAGGTTGAGTGACGGGATGAGGTTCAGCAGTAGGGTCTGTAGAGGGCTCACAGGCCGTTTTTGAGAACGTTGGCTTTTACTTTGCAGGGTTTTGAGAGAAGTGCTGTGATCTGATTTCCATCTTATCAGGAGCATTGTAGCTTCATGACCTGGCAAGAGAGGATGATGGCTTGGATCTGGATGGTGGCACTGGGGATGGTGAAGAAGTGGTTGGATTCTGGATATTTTGAAGGAAGAGCCAGTAGTGGGGAAAGGTTCCAGTTCAGGAGATTTTACATAACGATCTAGATACGCAGCAGGCACTCACTCATGGCAAGGATGGGCTTGTCTGAGGGTGGCTTCTGGTTTTGGTGGTTTGGATATGGATAGGAAAGAAGAGAAGGAATGAAGGATGACACCAAGGAAACTACTAGAGTTTGTTCCAAATTGGCTGTTCTGGCTGGGTGGGGTGGCTCCCAGGACTTTGGGAGGCTGAGGCGGGTGGATCACTTGGGGCCAGCAGTTCGAGACCCACTTGGCCACCATGGTGAAACCCCATCTCTCCTAAAAATACAAAAATTAGCTGAGTGTGGTGGCGGGCGCCTGTAATCCCAGCTACTCAGGAGGCTGAGGCAGGAGAATTGCTTGAACCTGGGAGGTGGAGGTTGCAGTGAGCCAAGATCATGCCACTGCCCTCCAGCGTGGGCAACGAGTGAGACTCCGTCTCAATAAATACATACATACATACATACATAAAATAAGTTATACAAAATTGCTGTCCAGCCTTCTTGAGCCCCCAGGAATTGGAACCTTTCCCCACTTCTGATCCTTTGCTGGGACATGCTGACTGAGCAGCCTCTCTGCTGAGAATATGGGTCGGAATGTGGAGGGAGCAGTTATGCCTGGGGCTGGCTGCCTGTGACTGGACCTGTAGCCTCCTGCTGGGAGCAGCAGGAAGCCAGGGATGGGTTTTGAAATCCTTACTTGGTATTGGGTGCTAGGAGCCCCAGACAGGGAGGAGAGTCGGCCTAATGGGCCTCTGGTGAGCGGTGTCATTCCATCCTGCACTCTTGCCAAGAGGCCAGTGTTTGTGCATCAGCTGAAGATTCACGGTGGCTGTCACTTCAGAGGTTTTCAGGGAGGCCTAACTGCTGCTCCATGTATTTCAGGGTAGCTTGTCACCACTTGTCTCCCAGAGAAGGGCAGACCATGGCTGTATCTCCACCATACAGGCTGAACAGCAGACAGGGGTCTCAAACTCCAGTGCCCTGGGCCACACTGGAGGGCACTTAGCTGTCATGGAGTGAAGTGAGAGGCCCCCCTCAGCCCAGCCCATCCTTGCCATGAGTGAGTGCCTGCTGCACATCTAGATTTTTATATAAAATCTCCTGATTTTTTTTTTTGACTGGTTTAAATTTTTATTATTTTGGTAAAAAATGTATAAAACTTACCATCTTAATCATTTTTCAGTGTACAGTATTGTTAAGTACATTCACACTGTTGTGCAACCATTACCACCATCCATCACCAGAACTTTGTCACCTTGCAAAACTGAAACTGTCTACCCATTAAATAACACCTCCCCATTTCCGGTCCTCAGTCCCTGGCAACCACCATTTTACTTTCTGTTTCTATGAATTTGACTATTCTAGGTACCTCATGTAAGTGGAATCATATGGCATTTGTCTTTTGTGACTGGTTTATTTCATGTAGCATAATGCCCCCCAGGTTCATCCACTTTGTAGCAGGTGTCAGAATTTCCCCCCTTTTCAAGACTGAATCATATTCCATTGTAGATACAGTAGTCCCCCTTATCCTTGGAGGATGCATTTCAAGGCCCCCAGTGGATACCTGAAACTGCAGAGCCTGTAGATACTATGTTTTTTCCTATACATACAGATCTATGATAAAGTTTAATTTATGAATTAGGGACAGTAAGAGATTAGCAATAATAACTAGTAATAAAATAGAACAATTATAACAATATACTATAATGAAAGTTACATGAATGTAGTCTCTCTTAAAATATTGTGCTGTACTCACTATTTTCGGACTATCGTTGACTATGGGTAACTGACACCAGAGGTAACTGACGTTATGGAAATAAAACCTTGGATAAGGGGGGACTATATCACATTGTCTTTATCCATTCATCTGTGATGGACACGTGGGTTGCTTCTACCTTTTGCTATTGTGAACATTGCTGCTATGAACATGGGCATACATATATCTCTTTCAGATCCCACTTTCAATTTTTTTTGGATGTATATCCAGAAGCAGAACTGCTGGATCATAATAGTAATTCTTTTTCTTTTAGCCGAGGAACACCCATACTGTTTTCCACAGCAGCTGCACCATTTCACATTCCCACCAACAGGGCACAAGAGTTCCAGTTTCTCCACATCCTTGCCAGCACTTTATTTTCTGTTTTTTTTTTTTTTTTTTTTTTCTGATAGTAGCTATTTTAGTGGTTATGAGGGGATAGTGGGGTGATATCTCATTATGGTTTTGATTTGCATTTCCCTAATGATTAGTGATGTTGAGCATCTTTTCATGTGCTTGTTGGCCATTTGTATATCATCTTTGGACTTGAAATGTCTATTTAAGTCTTTTGTCCATTATATTTATTTCCTGTTACCCAGGCTGGAGTGCAGTGGCGTGATCTCTGTTCACTGCAACCTCCATCTCCTGGGTTCAAGCAGTTCTTCTGCCTCAGCCTCCCAAATAGCTGGGACTACAGGTGTGTGTCACCACACCAGGCTAATTTTTTTTTTCTATTTTTAGTAGAGACAGAGTTTCACCATTGTGGCCAGGCTGGTCTTGAACTCCTGACCTCAAGTGATCTGCCCACCTTGGGCTCCCAAACTGTTGGGATTACAGGTGTGAGCCACGGCGCCCAGCCAGTCTTTTGTGCATGTTAACAAGGAGTTATTTGTTTTATTGTTGAGATTTACTGATTTTTAAAACTTGGTCACCAATTAAGATTTTTTTTAAAAAACCACTACCTGGAACAAGCAGAACAAGACTATGCTGGCCTCGGCTCATGTGTTTTAGGCATTTCAGTATCCCAGTGGGGTACTGGATAAGTGCTTAGTTAGCACTTGCCGGTGAGTAAATAAGCAGGTCCCATGGTCCCTGAGGGTTGACACACCAGGTCTTTGATCTTGACCTTGAACTCTCCTAGCTATGCCTGCCTGAAGCCCAACCGTGGAGCCCAGGCTGAGGCTGAAACCTGTAAAACTGGTCCCAAGTGAATCTCTTCTTAGGGCTCCAGATTATGATAGTTCATTTTTTTTAAACAAATTTGATTAGCTGTCCTCAAATGAACTCATAGGAGATGCTCCCCAGAACTAAACTAGCTCTGCAACAGCTCAACAGACTTTCTGCAGGTTCTGCAGCTCTTTCCACTCAAGCTTCAGAGAAAAGTGAAAGAATATTGTAGATTGGGTTCAAAATCCCCATCGCATCTTGGGAAAAGTGGCAGAGTCAGCAGCAGCCAGCCACCTTTTGTTCTCTAGGGAATGCAACAGTTCAAGGCTGTGTTTGTGTTCTGCGTCCCTACATCTGACCCACAGGTCTTCCAGAGACCGCATTTGGGTCAGGGACCTGGGTTCTATCTTGCCTCTGATGCAGACCACACTCTCTGAGTCTCATTATTCCCCCTAAATGATCTCTAAGATTATTTTTAGATTAAAAAAAAAAAAACACCTCTGCGTATCTTTGGAAAGTGAGTTGTTTGAGGTCTGTTAGGCTTTAGTCACTTTTGTTTTAAATGTGCTGTGGTGGTTTCTAGGCCTGCTTTTCACAGGTATTCTGTCCCTTGTCAACTTAGCAGTTGTCAGATCTTCCGACTCTTTTCTTTTTCTTTTCTTTTCTTTTCTTTTCTTTTCTTTTCTTTTCTTTTCTTTTCTTTTCTTTTCTTTTTGACGGAATCTCGCTCTGTTGCCCAGGCTGGAGTGCAGTGGTGTGATCTTGGCTCACTGCAACCTCCGCCTCCTGGGTTCAAGCGATTCTCCTGCCTCAGCCTCCCCGGTAGCTGGGATTACAGGCACATGCCACCACGCCCAACTGATTTTTGTATTTTTAGTACAGATGGAGTTTCACCATGTTGGCCAGGCTGGTTTTGAACTCCTTACCTTCAGTGATCCACCTGCCTCAGCCTCCCAAAGTGCTAGGATTACAGGCATGAGCCATTGCACCCAGCCCCAACCCAGTGTTTTCAAATAAGCATTCTCTTCCCTTCATTTGCTGTGTCTAATCTAGAGTGGAGCTGGAAGACACATCACTACGTTTCTAAGGACTGTGTGTAACACAAGAGTAAGCAGGTTGTAAGTGAGGCTGAGGAATGCTGCTTTGGGGGAAGGGCACAGCTCTCAGCCATCCTGTTCCGAGCTGGTGAGATTTCCCTGTGACTGAAGTTTTAGTAGATCTTGTTCCCTGCTCTGCAGTTGCTGCTTCTTCCCAGGTTGTGGGCAGAGGAGCAGGCTGGTGCTCCGGTGCCCCTGTCTGCTGCAGGTTGAGGTTCAACAAACCTTGTCCAAGGCAGCTGTACTGATTCATTGTTAGGTGGCCAGTTCCTGAGCTTTCTTTGAAATGCACTTACCAGACTGTTGGGTTTTCCTGCAAGTCAGACTCTCCTTCAGTAGCATCTCCTGCTCCCTACCCTCCATTGTCTCCTTGGACCTCTGATCAGCCCCTCATTGAGTCCTTTGATGCTTCTCTGGTAGGACTGACCGACCTGTGTTGACTGGGATCAAGGGTTCAGAGTTCCATTCGCAGGTGCTGTAAGCCTGTCCTTCCTGTTGAATAAGGTCAGTCCTCGTGGCTCTGCTGTTTTCAAGCTCTGTAACCTTGGGCAGTAAGCTGTTAACCTCTCTGAGCCTCAGTTTCCCACATTTAAAATGGAGATAATGGCC
Organism: Rhinopithecus roxellana; assembly: GCF_007565055.1. Lineage (NCBI taxonomy): Eukaryota > Metazoa > Chordata > Mammalia > Primates > Cercopithecidae > Rhinopithecus > Rhinopithecus roxellana. The sequence goes on along the minus strand of NC_044553.1, from coordinate 119,967,348 downwards.
AAGTGTGGTGGCTCACGCCTGTAATCCCAGCACTTTGGGAGGCCAAGGCAGGAGGATCACCTGAGGTTAGGAGTTCAAGACCAGCCTGGCCAACATGGCAAAACCCCCTCTCTACTAAAAATACAAAAATTAGCTGGACCTGTTGGCATGTGCCTGTAATCCCAGCTCCTCGGGAAGCTGAGACAGGAGAATCGCTTAAACGTGGGAGGTGGGCGGAGGTTGCAGTGAGCCGAGATCATGCCATTGCATTCCAGCCTGGGCAACAGAGCAAAGACTCTGTCACAAAAAATAAAAATAAAAATAAATAAATAAATAAAATGGAGGTAATGATACCTTCTTGGGGTTATTTTTGGGATTAAATGGAATCACATTATATAGCATTGGTACCCTGTAAGGCACATAGTAGGCACTCACTACCTATCTAGATACCATTTCCTTTATCACTGCAAGTTAGTTAAGGGCTCTTGGGTTGCAAGCAACAGACAAAGTGACTGGTTAACTTGGAGAGGATTTTATTATGAGCTACACAGGGTAGCTCATAGAATTGCAGGGAAAACTGTAAAGAACTAAGTCTTGGACAAAAGAAATATCTAGGCATGGGCGTGTAGCCCCAGCTACTAAGGAGGCTGAGGTGCAAGGATTGATTGCTTGAGCCCCAGAGTCTGAGCCTGGCCTGGGCAACATAGAGAACTAAAGAGACCCTGTCTCTATACAATAAGTAAATACATAGAAGGGGAGCCCAGGCCCTCCTTAGGATCTAGATGGCAGGAGCCCCTGGACAACCTCTGATTTGGTGCTGGATGAGGCAGCCGCAGCTAGCCGGCGTTCTTTGTGTTGATCTCCTTTGCCTTCATATTCCAGGGGGAGAGGATCTGACTGGCCAGGCTGGCCCCCACCCTCTTGGCCACTGGTGGGCTGGGCATGTTTTTGGGTAGTTCTACCTAGCCAGATTAAAGTAGGGGTGGGGTGGGGAGTCCAGCCAGCTTGGGCAACAGGGCAAGACTCCATCTCCACACACACACACACACAAAAACTTAAAAATTAGGCTGGTGCAGTGGCTCACGCCTGTAATCCTAGCACTTTGCGGGGGTCGAGGCAGGTGGATCACTTGAGGTCAGGAGTTTGAGACCAGCCTGGCCAACATGGTGAAACCCTGTCTCTACTAAAAATAAAAAAATTAGCCAGGTGTGGTGGTACACACCTGAAATCCCAGCTACTTGGGAGGCAGAGGCCCGAGAATCACTTTAACTTGGGAGGTGGAGGTTGCAGTGGGCTGAGATCATGCCACTGTATTCCATCCACCCTGGGGGACAATAGTGAAACTGTCTCAAAAAAAAAAAAAAATTAAAAATAGCTGGGTGTGGTGGCATGCGCCTGTAGTCCCAGCAACGTGGGAGGCTGTGGTCGGAGGATCACTTGAGGCCAGGAGGTTGCTGCTGCAGTAAGCTATGATGGCATCAGTGCATTCCAGCCTGATCAACAGAACAGGACCCTGCCAAGAAAGAGAGAGAGAGAGAGAGAGAAAGGAAGGACTGAAGGACAGGAAGGAAGGAAGGAAAGGAAAGGAAGTAAGTGAGGATGGATCCAGGTGCTCTAAACCAGCAGTTACCAAACTTTTTGGCACCAGGGGCCAGTTTCATGGAAGACAATTTTTCCATGGGTAGCAGGGTGGTGGGCAGCGGGGATGGTTTTGGGATGATTCAGGTGTATTACATTTATTGTGCACTTTATTTCTATTATTATCACATTGTAATATATAATGAAAAAATTATACAGCTCACCATAATGTACAATCGGGGGGAGCCCTGAGCTTGTTTTCCTGCAACTAGACAGTCCCATCTGGAGGTGCTGGGAGACAGTGACATCATCACGCATTAGATTCTCATAAGGAGCACGCAACCTAGATCCCTTGCGTGCGCAGTTCCCAGGCATGAGCTCAGGTGGTAGTGCTCACTCGCCTGCTGCTCTCCTCCTGCTGTGTGGCCCAGTTCCTAACAGTCCATGTACCTGCATTAAAGGCTGTGGCCTGGTTTGCTGACCTCTCTCCAGAGCCCACCGTACTAGTCCATGGCCTGGGAGTTGGGGGCCCCTGCTCTAAGCAGTCAGGGAGCTGATTTGCAGACGGAGGAGTGGACGCTGGGCAGTTGGAGCCCTGGCTTTCTGCCACCGTCTCCTGGTGAAGGGTGGGCCTGGCCGGGAGGAGAGGTCCCCCCACTCCAGCCTCCCCAGGGGCATGATGCACTGTGTGTCCCCGCTTCTAGATGCTGACAAAAGGATCAAGGTGGCAAAGCCTGTGGTGGAGATGGATGGTGATGAGATGACCCGTATTATCTGGCAGTTCATCAAGGAGAAGGTAGTGCCCCCTCCCGAAGTGGGTGGCTCTTCAGGTGGGCTGGCCAGGGAGTGTTCTGTCCCACAGGGTCTTCTGGACTGCAGGTCCCTAGGACTCCCCTGTTGTCCTGGTTGGGCAGCAGCAGCGGTTTCTTCCCCTCTGTCTACCCTTCTTTCACATCTGGTCCGCTAATTGTTCGGAAGTCGTCAGGCAGGGGCCTGTCCCCAGCAATCTGTGTTGTGCTGGTGCCAAATCCCACATGTTGTGTCAACTTTGAGCAGCTTCAAGGTTAATCCTGTATCATTTCCGTCTTGATCCCCTACATTTTACCTCACTTCTTGAAAAGGAGTGAAAGGGGAACAGGGCTGGTGTGCAGGGCAGTGCCCCGGCCTGCAGCTGTGGTGTGCCGCCCTGGCAAAGGGGTCCCAGCATGGCTGCTTGGCGTCTCCAAAGTTGCCGTGGTCTGTGTATGTCCAGGAGAGCATGTAGTCCTTGTGAAGGCGCCACACTGTGTGTGCATTCATGGGACACAGGTTGAGAACTGCCACTTCCGATTGTCAGATCTCAAAGCACTTGAGGAGAGGAGGAGACCAGTTGTGTGGAGAAATCTAGATGCACTTGGGGTTGGGCTTTGGCTGAGTCGGTGGGCTGTGTGAGGCGGGCAGATAGGCACAATGGGGGAAGAACCCTCCAAAAGGCTGCAGCCTGGCCTGCCAACCTCTCTCCAGAGCCCCAGCCTCTGCCAGCTCTAGCCAGGCCCCACTGAGAAATGGCTGACTCCAGCTTTCTGCTGCGCCCCTCCACTCATCCCTGTTCTGACTGTCTCCTGCCGTGGCCTGCAGACTTCCTATCCTGCCCTTTGTTGTCGTGTCCCTGAATCGCTGGGGTGACGCCTTGCTCTGACCCTCTGTCCCCAGCTCATCCTGCCCCACGTGGACATCCAGCTAAAGTATTTTGACCTCGGGCTTCCAAACCGTGACCAGACCGATGACCAGGTCACCATTGACTCTGCATTGGCCACCCAGAAGTACAGTGTGGCTGTCAAGTGTGCCACCATCACCCCTGATGAGGCCCGTGTGGAAGGTGCGAGGGTGTGGAGGTGGGCGGGCCAGGGAGGGTCACAGGCTTCTCCCACCTGCCTCTCCAGACTTGGGGTGGGGCAGTTGGCCACCTCACTCATCTCGGGACTAGGAGGTTGGGAGGCTGTAGAGCTGGGGCTTTCATGAGGCCAACTGCACCTGAGGCTAGTCTCCCTGTGTGTGCCTGGTGGACAGTGGGGCCTCAGAGGTCACTGTTGATGAGGCTGGGGCAGGCATGGGAAAGGGGCTGGCCTCAGGTTCCACAGTTAGGGCACAGCAGAGCTGAGGACAGAATCTACGTCTTCCATCTCCCAGGACAGTGATGTTTCTGCTGCACTCTAGGGCTCTGACAGTGGTAGATGTCATTGGTGACAGGGCTGAGGAGGAGGAGGAGGAAGGTAATGCTGATGTAGTCACAGTAATGATGGCTTCTTTGGGCAGCAGTCCATTCTGGCATGGACAATCTTGCAGGCAGGTTTGCAGAGAGATTGTGCAGAGGAGTGCTGTGTGTAAGGCCTGTGTCCTTCAGAGCCTCAACAGCCTCTGGGGGAACATCGCTGTTGCCCTCCTGCCGCTAGCTTGGCCTTGCAGGTCTGCTCCGTCCCCATGGTTATGCAGGATCCCTGAGAGGTGCCCCCACCAGGCCTGGACTGGCTTCTGGTCCTTCGCTGTTGGGGCCGCTCTCGAGGGTTCCATGAAGAGACAGCAGTGTGTGGGCAGAGAGGCTAGGTTTGGATAATTCGAGAAAGGATGATTGAGGAGTTTTCTGAGCTCTCTTTTCCTACTTTCCACAGTCAGAGGGAGCTGGTGGGAAGCACTCAAGATACATCTGCAAACTCCCCAAGCCTGCCCCTGTCCTGCAGGTCATGCCTGACCCACAGCACTGGGATCATTTGAGTGCTGAGCTCTTCATTTCGCCTGAACCCTGGGAGTTATGTATCCCCATTTATGGACAAGGCAGGAGAGGGTCACAGCCTTAGGAACTGGGGCGGCGTTGGGGCCAGGACTGGAGCATGCGGGGGGGGCAGTGTGTTGTCAGGCTTCGTCAGACAAGCCCTTCTCCCGGACTGCACTCCCTCCATGTGTGATGTGGGAATCATAATGGCCAACAGAGCACTTAGCATGGACCGGGCACTGTTCTAGGCCCTTTACACACGAGCTCATTTAGTCCTTATGACAACACATAGGCTAGGTATTTTTCCAGTAATTCTCTTTTACAGCTTCAGTTGAGTCACTTTTGTAAGCCTCACCATTAAAATTGGCAGACTTGGCTCACACCTGTAATCCCAGCACTTTGGGAGGCTGAGGCAGGCAGATCACCTGAGGTTGGGAGGTTGAGACCAGCCTGACCAACATGGAGAAACCCCATCTCTCCTAAAAATACAAAATTAGCTGGGTGTGGTGGCACATGCCTGTAATCCCAGCTATTCGGGAGGCTGAGGCCATCTCTTCTAAAAATACAAAATTAGCTGGGTGTGGTGGCACATGCCTGTAATCCTAGCTACTCGGGAGGCTGAGGCAGGAGAACTGCTTGAACCCGGGAGGCGAAGGTTGTGGTGAGCTGAGATCGCGCCATTGCGCTCCAGCGTGGGCAATAAGAGCAAAACTCCGTCTCAAAAAAAAAAAAAAAAAATTGGCAGACTCCAGAGCCCACACATTTGCACTCTAGACTCCACTGCCTCCCTCGTGAAGAATTTTAGGACCGCCATCTGGCTGTGTTGTTGCTTGGGGTTCAAATTCTGGTTCAAAGGTGGCAGCTGCAGTGGGACCACTTTATCTCTGTCCTCACAGAGTTCAAGCTGAAGAAGATGTGGAAAAGTCCCAATGGAACTATCCGGAACATCCTGGGGGGGACTGTCTTCCGGGAGCCCATCATCTGCAAAAACATCCCACGCCTTGTCCCTGGCTGGACCAAGCCCATCACCATTGGCAGGCACGCCCATGGCGACCAGGTAGGCCAGGGTGGGAGAGGGGATCCACTGACCTGGGTACCCCCCGACCGGAGCTCCTGGCCTAGCCATTCTCTTGTCTCTGCAGTACAAGGCCACAGACTTTGTGGCAGACCGGGCTGGCACGTTCAAAATGGTCTTCACCCCGAAAGATGGCAGCGGTGTCAAGGAGTGGGAAGTGTACAACTTCCCCGCAGGCGGTGTGGGCATGGGCATGTACAACACCGATGAGGTGAGGCTGGCTCCGGCATCCTGGGCCCCTCCTCTCCCAGCTTGTCTCTTCATCTCTGTCTCGTGGTTTTCCTTTCTTCTGTGATGGCCTCATTCTTAGGCCACAAAGAGGCAGAAATGGCCACCAGGGCTGGGCATGGTGGCTCACACTTGTAATCCCAGCACTTTGGGAGGCCGAGGCAGGAGGATTGCTTGAGGCCAGAAGCTTGAGACCAGCCTGGGCAACAGTGAGACCCCATCTCTTGGGAAAAAAAAAAAAAGAAGAAAGAAAAGAAAAGAAGTGGCCATGAACAGCTCCAGGCGTACTCCTGCCTGCTTGGCTACCCTATCAGAAGAGCAGTGCCTCTTTACCCTCAATTGCAGCTCAAAGGCCAGGTTGAGTCACATGACCACCTCTGAGCCAATCACAGAGGCCTGGGGGAGAAAGGCTTCTGATTGGATAAGCCAGGGACACACTGTCAACCCCAGTGCTAGGCCCAGGAATTAGCCCTGCCCAGCCACTAGTCTAAGAACTGGGGAAAAGGCGGTGCTTTCCAAAGCAAAGTTGAGGGGCCTCTTGCCCCTGGGAAGTTGAGAGGGAGAGGCTGGGCCAGCAGAAACATCCTGTTCACTGCAGGGAGGCTGGTGTTAAACAGTCGTGTGGGCAGCGGGGCACCGTTCCTGGAGGTCTGGGCCTTGCCCTGGGAGGTGGGAGGTTGCTGGCAATCTCCAGGCTAGGGCACCACGCCAGGGCCCTGTCTCTCCCCCTGCAGTCCATCTCGGGTTTCGCGCACAGCTGCTTCCAGTATGCCATCCAGAAGAAATGGCCGCTGTACATGAGCACCAAGAACACCATACTGAAAGCCTACGATGGGCGTTTCAAGGACATCTTCCAGGAGATCTTTGACAAGTAAAGCCTCATCCATGTACTCTGCGGCCTTTCTTCCCTTCCCCTCATGCTGTTCCCATCCTATACCCTTGGGAGGTCACTATTAGAATGCATTTGGCTCAGCTCCGAGGCTCAGGGAGGGATCCCCAGCCTGTCAGCCTTCTGCCCTCTCCCCATAACAGACCTTTTTACTCCCAGGCACTATAAGACCGACTTCGACAAGAATAAGATCTGGTATGAACACCGGCTCATTGATGACATGGTGGCTCAGGTCCTCAAGTCTTCGGGCGGCTTTGTGTGGGCCTGCAAGAACTATGACGGAGATGTGCAGTCAGACATCCTGGCCCAGGGTATGCTGGGAGGATGCTGCTCCCTGTGGGGGTGGACTATTGGTCTTCTCTGGCTGGAGGGATTTTCAGACCCTTTCGGTAGAAAACTCTAGTGGAGCAGCAGGACTCATTGCAGGGTCCTCTGTGGACAGCAGGGGGCAAGAGCTCCCTGGCATCTGAGTGAGAGAGGATCACAAATTAGGTGTGGACTGGTGTATTACTGAGGCTGCTCTTAGAGAGAAAGGAGGGCACAGGAATTCCAGGGCTAGGTTGTCAGCCTTAGGTTGTTCCAGTCCATGATGGAGCCTCATGACTGATTCCAGTAGGAAAATGGGATCAAGCAGGACCGGAGGTTCTTTAAACTACAGCGAATGCTTTTTGCATAGTGAACCTCATGGATGGAAGAGAATGTCGAGGAAGCCTGCAAACCCCCAAGCCCTAGGGTGTCCTACAAGACAAATCAGATTGCAGTAAAAAGATAGGTGATGAGGTCAGGAGTTTGAGGCCAGTGTGGCCAACATGGCGAAACCCCGTCTCTACTAAAAATGCAAAAAAGCCGGGCGTGGAGGCGGGTGTGGTGGCAGGCACCTGTAATCCCAGCTACTTGAGAGGCTGAGGCAGGAGAATCTCTTGAACCCCGGAGGCAGAGGTTGCAGTGAGCCGAGATTGCGCCATTGCACTCCAGCCTGGGCAACAAGGGTGAAACTCCGTCTTCCAAAAAAAAAAAAAAAAAAAAAATAGGTGAGACCGTTAGAGAAGAACAGCGAGAAATGGGCCAATTGTGTTGGGAACAAGAGCAGGAAAGGTGGTAGGCATGGGAAACAGGCAGGACATAGAGAGTGAAAGAGAAACCTAAGTTTACCAGGGCAGCGCCTGGTAAGGGGAAAAGGGAAGCCCGGGACCGGTTCTGATGAAAAGCAGAGTCGTTACTTTGTGTAAACCTTTGGCTTTACTTTGGAAAGTTCAGTGGGGATCCTCTCACCAGAACAATTCCCATGTAGAACAGAAGGATGAAACGCCGTGGCAGATGAGGCAGAGGCGTGAAAATTAACCTTAAGTGTCTAAGGAATGGTGTGAAGGTGCAGGTAAAATGGAGAAGGGATTGCTCACAGGCAAAATTCTTAGAATTCATAGATAAAGCATTTTCCTGTAGATGTTGTCCATGTTTTCTTTCTTCAATCCTTATTTTGGTGTCATGGGGGTGCCTTTGAAGCCCTGGAGCCCTTGACAATAGAAAAGTTTGCTGGAGTTGACATGTGGATTTGGGAACATTCGGAAATTAATCAAAAAGCTTGAAAGTGGCCTAAGAGAGCAGCTGCAAAAGTGATTGTCGGGAAATAGCTGACCACAGCTTTATTGTTTTGCTTGACTGTGCCTCCAGGTCATGAGCCAGGCTGGGTGGGGGCTGTGGGGGACCACAGGACTCTGTGGGGTCTTGGGCCCTGTGGGCCACAGGCTGTGGGGTGCCTGGAGCTGGTGACACAGATGAATGTTAACGTGCTGGTGATAGCCACCCTCTAGTGCCCTCCAGCCCTGTGCTGGGCCCTGGAGACCCACAGCAGGGTGGAGAGGGCTGGAACAGTCCCTGTCCTCCCAGTTGCAGTTGGGGGAGGCTGAGTAGAGCCACAAACTGTGACAGCTACAATATTGGGTTGTAGAGGGCAGGAGGGCTCAGCTGGGTGGCCCCAGGAGAGGCAAGGCCCTGAGAGAAAGGCTTTCTACCCTCCAGGCTTTGGCTCTCTTGGCCTGATGACGTCTGTCCTGGTCTGCCCTGATGGGAAGACGATTGAGGCTGAGGCTGCTCATGGGACCGTCACCCGCCACTATCGGGAGCACCAGAAGGTGAGTGCAGGGCATGGGGCCTCACAATGCCCTTCTACCTCTAGCCCACTGGACTAAGGGCTGGAAGGACGAGCCTGACCCGCCAGTCCAGGGGTGGGCAGCTGTATCTGGGCAGCCTCCTCGCTAGCTGGCTCGGCTCTTGATCCCCCTGCGACCCCCGTCCCCAGGGCCGGCCCACCAGCACCAACCCCATCGCCAGCATCTTTGCCTGGACGCGTGGTCTGGAGCACCGAGGGAAACTGGATGGGAACCAGGACCTCATCAGGTAAGCATGGAGGGAAAGGCCGGAGCTGCTCAGGACAGGCTCTGGGTCCTGCCCTTGCACAGATGGGGTCTCATTCTGCCCCATCCCCCGTAGGTTTGCCCAGACGCTGGAGAAGGTGTGCGTGGAGACGGTGGAGAGCGGAGCCATGACCAAGGACCTGGCAGGCTGCATTCATGGCCTCAGCAAGTGCGTGGCCTGGGGTGGTAGGCAGACCCTGGGGCCAGGTGGGAGGAAGCCAGGGGACCCTTCCTAAAGTTCCCCTCATGAGTCAGCTTAGCTGCCAGGGGGCCTGGGGCAGGACATATCCATAGCCCCAAGAGATTGCTTAGGCCAGCGTCTGCAGACCAGGCCTAGTGAGTTCCTCCCCATCCCTGAGGCTGGCTGCTCAGAGCTCCTTCTGACCCTGCCCACACCCCTCTCCCAGCTTCTCTCAGGAGAGCAGTTACCTGAAAAGACAGACCCTACCAGTGCCTGCCGAATCGCTGTGGCCTCATGGCAGTGGGCTATAGCTGGCCTCTAGCCTATAGCCTGGGTGGCAGGAGATGGCTGTTCTGATGCCCAAGCTCAGGCTGTTCCGTGGAAGGGCCTGGAGCCGCCCCTGATGTGAGTGGTGCTCTCTCTGCAGTGTGAAGCTGAACGAGCACTTCCTGAACACCACAGACTTCCTCGACACCATCAAGAGCAACCTGGACAGAGCCCTGGGCAGGCAGTAGAGGGAGGCGCCACCCATGGCTGCAGTGGATGGGCCAGGGCCGAGCCGGCGGGTCCTCCTGAGCACGGCAGAGGGTGAGCCTCACAGCCCCTCTCTGGAGGCCTTTCTAGGGGATTTTTTGTAAGCGAGATGTTTTTAAAAGCATATGTATGTTTCCCCTCATGGAGATGTGAGGCAGGAGCAGTGTGTTTTACCTCAGCCAGTCAGTATGTTTTGCATACTGTAATTTATATTGCCCTTGGAACACATGGTGCCATATTTAGCTACTAAAAAGCTCTTCACAAAACTGTCTGCTGTGTTTGTCCCTGAGGGGAGGAGTTGTGGGACCCTGAGGCAGAGGCCCTGCTAGAGTTGGCAGGTTCCCCTAGGGCAGACCAGAGCACCTCAGGAAGGGGCTGCCACCGCAGGGAGGGGACCAGGCAGCCCTGGGATCCCGCATTCCACAGGGGCCCCCTGCGGAGCTCTCAGACACTCAGGGCACAGGCCTGTGAGTTCCCTGGAAATTTCTAGCATGATCCAGTTTCTGTGTCCAGTTCTGCATTCTGAGAGTCAATCAGTCCCTGATAGGTTGTCATTGATTGTTTTCTTCGTTGGTTTTAACCTTCTAAACATCTCCAGATCACTTTCTTAGCCTTTTTCTAGGTACTAAAAACAAGTCCTACCCACACCTGCCTCACACTTCTCCTTTCCAAGGCTGACTGAGTTTGGCAGGGCTTGGGTGTGGGTGAACGAGGGCCCCGCATTGTCTAGGCCAGCGGTTCCCAGGCTTGGGTTCACTTTCACCATGCGTTGGAAAAACTAGAAAAGTAAGCTTGTGAAAAATTGCTCTCAGCCAGGCATAGTGGTGCACGCCTATAATCCCAGTACTTTGGAAGACTGAGGTGAGTGGATCACTTGAGGCCAGGAGTTCGAGACCAGCCTGGCCAACATGGTGAAACCCCATCTCTACTCAAAATACAAAAATTAGCTGGGCATGGTGATGCACACCTGTATTCCCAGCTACTCGAGAGGCTGAGGCAGGAAAATGGCTTGAACCTGGGAGGCAGAAGTTGCAGTGAGTCGAGATTGCACCACTGCACTCCAGCCTGGGTGACAGAGCAAGACTGTCTCAAAAACAAACAAAAATTGCTCTATGCAAGTTCTTTAGCCCCATGTAAAAAGGAAAAATAAAAGTTGCTCTAAAGCTACATATAATCAAAAGGACTGTCTTCTGCATAGTAAGTTCCGCAAAGCTTCTACTTTTTGGTGTTAAAATGTCCTGGAGAAGAGTTGTATAATCTTTATAAAGTCCTGGCCAGGTGTGGTGGCTCATGCCTACAGTCCCAGCACTTTGGGAGGCCGGGAGTTTGAGGCTGTAGTGAGCTATGATTGCACCACTGCACTCCAACCTGAGTAACAGAGTGAGACCCCATCTCTCAAAATCCCATCTTACCAAGTCCCTTTCCTAAATACTGGGGGGACTCCTATGGCTCCTGAAACCTGACCATTGCTGTAGACTGAGTGGCCTTGGAAGGGCTCTAGCCTTCCACCCACACTGGTGACCCCCCGCTTCCTCTTCCTGAGTAATGCCTTGAAACTCTCAGGGCTGTAAGAAGAAATGTGGACTGCTGGCTCCAGCAGGCCCAGCCCCTGGGAGGAAGCTCAAGGTTTCCTGCCTCTTCTTGCCTGTCATCAGCACAGGGCTGGCAGCTCTGCTGAATGCAGCTTCTGAAGCCCAGCCTGGCATGGGGAGCTGGCTTTTTTCCTGAAGCCATGTGGGTGGGTAGGGAGGGGAAGCAGCTTTTCTCTGCCAGTGCTGGGAATGCAGGGGCCTTGGCCGGCTTGACTCTTGGGCCCGGGGCAGTGGCTGTAGACGCCTGGCCCCGCAGGTGGCCATTCCAGTGTAGAGGATGGTCTCAGCCTCCCCTGGGCCGCCCCTGGAGAGTGCAGCCCTGCTGTATGGGGGGCTGGGAAGTTCTGCTGGAAGTTCCTACTAGGGGTGAGGGCCACGTCCCCAAGAGCTGGGGAAAGAAGCATTTGCAGTCACCTCACTAAAGAATATTCATTTATTTATAATTATTGCTAAGTAAACTTCTCTTTTAAACAGGAACATAAAAACACAGTAGGGCTTTGCACAAGTGGAATCTCTAAACAGTTGGTTTGTATACATGTCAAAATAAGTTAGAATGGAATTTGTCCAGGAGTTTCCAAGTCACCCGAGAGGCTGTGCACCTCTTTTGCTAAGGGTAGGGAGGAGTGCAGACAGGAGCCTTGCCGAGACCACCCCCCAGCTCAAACTGTGAGTTGTGCTGTTTCCTCCTCCTAGCTTTGCCCAGGTCCAAGGCACAGGGCAGGGGGCGTTCAAGTATCGAACCTCACAAAGGGCCAGTGCTGACAGTGGGGCTGGGGGAGGGAAAGGAGAGCCCCACCCCGGGGGCCAGACCTTCTCCCTTTGGTTTCCAAGACCAAGGCCACTGCACTGGCAGGTGGGAGGAGGAGGAGGAGGTACAGGGTTCTTTTTGGTACCAGGGGAGAAAGACGTTGTAGGAAGAGGTAGTTGCAGGGGATGATGCCTTCTGCTCAGCAGGAGAAAATGTCTTGTGCAGTGACGGGGTCACTGCCACCTGAGGGTCATCATGGCGGGCACCTGGGAGGTCGTGGGGCCTTGGGGTCTGGGAGCCACACTTGGGCCACCTTGTCCATCCTCAGTCCTGATCACAGTCACCCTGAGGCCTGGCTTGGTCCTTGACTTAAGGATCCAGCCTTGGGGGTGGCTGCGCTGCAGATTGGTTCCTCCCACCCCAGGCTGTTCCCCTCTCTGGGTTTCTAGGCTGAAGTTAGTGGCCTCATCTGTGCCTTTGGGGACGACTCCTGCTTGCCACTCCCCACTGAGGCCTCAGGAGGCAAGTGGGTGGGGGTCCGGGTGCCCTAGAGTTCCTGAATGTGATATTTCACTGCCCTGGGCCTGTCGTCTCTGGTTCCAGGGGCAGGAGCTGGCGTGGGAACAGAGGGGAAGAGAGCAGGTGAGCGAGAGAGCTAGCTCTTGGCTGCTGTCAGAGTCAGCAGCCCTGACAGCTGAGGATGGGGCATGGGATGGAGCAAATCAGCAACTGCAGGAGCCAGGCAGGCGTGGAGGGCTTTCCAGCTCTGCTTTCTCCTGCCTTCCACCCCAGCCTGCTGAGGCTGCTGCCAGTGGCTCCACCTCCAGGGCCAGTGCGACAGTCCCCATGGAGCCCCGGTCCTGCCCGGCCAGGCTGCTCGGGGTGGGTGGGTAGGAAGCACGCACAGCACACGAGGAAGCTTATGCTCGGAAAAAGAAAATGCATCTCCATCAGAAAAGGTCATAGGTGACACACAGTTGGAAAGAAAAAAATAAGTTACCTTCAGAAGACCCCCTTTGCTCAAAAAAACCCTTGATTTCCCTCTGTGGGCTTCACTTTCCTTTTTTAAATACGTTGCTCTTTCCGGGGAGCTGCTGACTTGTGGTTATCCCCGTCACAAGGTGGACACTGAGGAATAAGAAATGACTGCGGTCCCCCTCCCCCGCAGGTGGTCCTGGGCCTTCCCCAAGGACAACTCTTCTTGGTCCCCTATGGTGCCCTCACTCCGCCCTGCTCTGCCCCATGCTTCTGGTTTTGTTAGTGTGTGCCCGACGCAGGGCCTGTCCCGGCTTTGTTCCTGGTGGGGGCCCCCTGGTGAGGCGTTCCAGCTAGGGCCGAAGTGGATGACGTGTTGCAATCCACTTTAGGGACACCCGCTTCCAGGAAGGGATGTAGGACAGGGGTCTACTGGGGGCTGGGCTCCCCCCAGCTGTCCTGCAGGCCAGGGCCAGGGCCACGTGCATGCCTGGCTTGAGGAGCACGTGGGAGACCCCAGGAGGTAGAAGGCAGAGTGCTCTGCCTGGCAGTCTGTCGACAGGGCAGAGAAGGGGGCCTGGACAAGGGAGGGGTGGGCAGTACTGGCCAGAAGGGAGCTCAGACATCCTTAGAGGCAGGAGTTGGCCGCGAAAAAGACATGGCTCAAGTGGTCTCCTCTTCCAGTGTCAGGACCCCTGAAGAGCTCTGCTGGGCCTGGAGAGACCCCGAGGGCCTGTGCCCTTGTGACCTGTCCCCAGTGGCCCCACTTCTCCCACCCCCCATGGAAGCAGGCCAGGGAGACTCAGATCTGGGCCTCATGTGTTCTCCTTCCCTTGCTGGGATGCCTGGGCCTGTGCTGGCTCACAGCCGGGGCCAGTAGTACAGTCTCCATTTGGTCTAAAGGTCCCTAGTGGTGCAAATGACTTGGGGAGGGAGGGCTCAGAACAGTGGGGCAGTAGCTTGTTTCTTGGCTGCAGGAGGTGCAGCCTGCAGCCCATGGGTCTCACCCCCATTCCCTGGCCCCCCTGGTCCCCGTTGGGGATGGCCCAGCTTGTGCTATAGCACATTGTAGTAGGCCATCTCTTTCATGGCCTGTTCAGTGAGGACACTGGCCTCGGCGCTGCTGTCCACGCTCGCATAGCTGTAGGCGTTCTCCTCAAAGTCTTCCATCTCCTGCTGGCCGTCGAGCTCAGAAGGGTCAGTGCCTGTCAGCTCCATCATGGGGTCTGTAAGAGAGGGGCACAGTCAGACCTGGCTACTGTCTCATGGGAGGAGCCAGTCACCCCCACGCAGGAAGCTGATGGCCTTTCTAAAGAGAGGGCTTCCCAGTCACAGCCTCCAGGAGCCTCAGCTGCCTCTCAGCCTTCCCACCCTTGGACGCCTCAGGGTCCTGTGGCTTCTAGCTGGGTCACCAGACCTAGGCCGTAAAGCTGAGTGTGGGGGAGTGGGTGCTATCAGTGAGGGCCCTTGTGAGAACTGCAGGCCTGGCCTTGAAGTCTTCTTTGGGTCTTTCCTCCACTGACCCATCAAAGTCACTAAGCCCTACTTATTCCTTCTCTGCAGTGTTTCTCGTTGGCCACGGGAAGCTGCCTGCACATCACCTTTGCAACACTTATTAGTACCTGCTGCATGCCAGCCACTTCACAGGCCTTGCCTCATCCAACAGTCACAACAACCCCATTTAGCAGCTCAAAAGGCTGAGGTTTAGAGAGGTGAATCAACTTGCCAAAGGTCACCCAGCACATGCTGTTGTCCTGAGCCACTGTGCTGCTCCACCTCAAACTGCTGGAGGGTGCTGTTCCTCCTTTGGCCTCCTGCCAGCATCTGTGCTTTTCTATCGGTTCTATTCATTGGTATCCTTGGGCCTGGCTCTCCAGGGACAGACAAACACTCAGGGTAGGTTCATAAAGATATGTTGGGCAAAAACTCTGAAGAGGCCCCTTGTAATTTTGTAATTATAAAGCTCTTACAGGGGAAGCCCAGGGTACGATCTGGGGGACCTGGGAGGCTGGCAGGGGCTGTGGCTGGCCCCCAAAGTGCATTCTGACCCTGTCTGCTGAGATGTGTGTGTTGTGGGGGAAACAGACCCCAGGCTGGGGGCAGCCCTAGCAGGTCTAAGGCAGGCTTTGTCAGCCTTGGCACTTAGGGCCATAATTCTTTGTTGTGGGGCTGTCCTGTGCATTGTAGGACGTTTAACAGCATCCCTGGCCTCTACCCATGAGATACCAGTAGCATCACCCCAGTTGTGACAACCATAAATGTCTCCACACACGGCCACATGTCACCTGGAAGACATACTCATGCTCAGTTGAGAACCACTGGTCTAAGGGTAATCCCATCCCTTGCCAATTAGTAGTTCAGGAATAGGCATGTGACCCAATCCTGTTGAGTGGGTCATGAGGAAAGGCCTGCTAGTAAGTTCTTAGCACCTTCTCATTGATGTCAGAGAGCTAAGGGGAGCAGGCTGTTACTCTTCCACTGGTTGTGAACTAGGAAGCACACACCCTGATGGCCACTGGCAGCCATCTTGTGACCATGAGGATATTCCCAGCTAATGCCGTGGACAGAGGAAGCCTCACCCTGATATGTCACTGTTGGCGAGCTGAATCAGCCAGCTCTGAAGAGGGCCTAGACTTTGAGACATTTCTTTTCTTTCTACTTTTGACAAGGTCTTGCTCTTTTGCCAAGGCTGGAGTGCGGTGGTGCAATCACGGCTCACTGCAGCCTCACCCCAAAGCAATCCTCCCAACTCAGCCTTCCGAGTAGCTGGGATGATAGGTGTGTGCTACCACACCTGGCCTTGAGCCATTTCTTAATTTCCTTATTGTTTAGGCCAGTCTGACTGGGCATCTGTTATGTGTGCCTGTAGCATCTAACACACTGTGAGTCTGCCGGACTTTATAAAACAAGGTCACCTGTCCCATATCTTATAGATTTGGGCTGTTTCTTCCCTCGGTCCTAGTGCCACACCCTCATGTTACATAGCTGGTTTTAAAAACAAGCTAAATAAAGCACCTTGGGAAAATTTCTACCTGTGGGTCTCTGTACGTCATCCCCATTTTGTTTATCAAGTCTATTGGTCCTGTCCTGTGGGCCCCAGAGAATAGTCTGTAGCATTTTTTATAAGGACATTGATCCACCTCCCCAAATGACAGCCCCATAGTTACGAGATTGTTCTGTCTAGAATGTATGCTGCCTGCCTTCTGCATACGCATCAAACCTGGGCTTCCCAGACCAAGGCTTTATGTGGGAGGTGGGGACCTGGAGGCCAGTCGTTCCAGAGCCAATCGCTTCATTCTGTCATCTGGTACAGCCAGGGAATAGAGCAATTCTAAGCATCCCTGGTGACTGAGCTCATATAGAAAGAGGTTGTACCTTCACCACCCCTAGGAACAAGGTGTTCAGGGATAGTCTTTTTAAAAAATCTTGTTTACAGGGGGCTGGGTTTCTGGTAAAAACTGGAAAACCTGCTAAACAAAATCTTTTTTTTGAGTCAAAGTCTCACTCTGTCATCCAGGCTGGAGTGCAGTGGCACAATCTCAGCTCACTGCAACCTCTGCCTCCCAGGTTCAAGCGATTCTCCTGCCTCAGCCTCCTGAGTAGCTGGGTTTACAGGCATGCACCAACATACCCAGCTAATTTTTGTATTTTTAGTACAGACGGGGTTTCATCATGTTAGCCAGGCTGGTCTTGAACTCCCAACCTCAGGTGATCTGCCCACCTTGGCCTCCCAAAGTGTTGGGATTACAGGCGTGAGCCAGTACACCCAGCCTAACAAATTCTAAAAGAGCTGTAACATTGACAGTCTCTTCATGGTCCCAGTTATTTCCAAAAGGGCATGGTCTGCTCTGCTTCCTTCTGGTGGGTTAGCAACAGGGCAGACCCACTGGAACACAGCTGTCAAAATCTACTGCACATGGAATCACCCAAAGTGCTTTACAAAAATCCTGATCCCAGGCCACATTCCAGATCACTTACATTTGAACCTCAGGTCCAAAGTCAGGCATCAGCATTTAAAACATTCCTCAGGTGACTCCCAACATGCAGCTGATTTGCCAGCCAGCCCTCTGGAGTCTGGATCAAAGGTTCTCAATGTGAGGTCCCTGAACCAGCGGCCCTTTTGCTAAGAACTGGGAACTTGTGGGAAAGGCAGTGTCTCACACCCCACCCCAGACCTACTGAATCAGAAACTCTGGGGGTGGGGCCAGCACTTTGTTTCAACAAGCCCTCCAGGAGACTCGGAGGCACTAGTCTGGTCCAGTGTGTCTCAAGCTTGACTGTGCAACAAATGGCCCAGAGATCTTTTTGAAGTGCAGAGTCTGATTCAGCAGGTGTGGGTGGAGCTGAGAGGCCAGCAAGATCCCAGGTGGGGGCCGACGCTGCTCATCCTCCTACCACATTTTGAGTAGCAAGGAGCTACCAAGAGCAGCCGACGGGGTTTCATTCTCATCTACTGGAAGCAACCTTAATAGACAACTGAAAAACAAAATAACTGAGATACCTGTTTCTGCCAGAAAACCCAGGTCATTCACTGGTCAGCTGCTCCAAAACCAGAGTTAAGGCTACTGTAGCTGTCCCCTGCGTGCCTGACTGCGTTCCAGTAAATAATCCCACGTGGCAAGTCAGCTCACCTGGTTACTGCCAAGGCATGTTCCCAGCTGGTGTGACTCAGAGGCACACCGGAATTTCTTTAGTATTATTATTTTTTGGTGATAGGGTCTTGCTTTGTCACCCAGGCTGGAGTGCCGTGGTCCGATCACAGTTCACTGCAGCCTTGAGCTCCCGGGCTCAAGTGATCTTCCTGCCTTAGACTCCCAAGTAGCTGAGACTATAGGCACACGCCACTGCACCCAGCTAATTTTAAAATATTTTTGTAGAGACCAGGTCTCATTATGTTGTCTGGTTTGGTATCAAACTCCTGGCCTTAAGTGATCCTGCTGCCTTGGCCTCCTAAAGTGCCAGGATTATAGGTGTGAGCCATCATGCCCAGCCAGAGCACCAGAAATATCGCCAAACTGTAGAAGGAGCCTCCCTGTGGTGCTGTCGGCTCCCTCCTTCCTGTGGAGTCTCCACAGCAGTCCCTCCCCACCATGAGGCCAGAGAGGCTAATAGCTTTGCTGTCACCCAACAGAAATGCTTTTAGTACTGAGCACTGCTGGAGGGAAAGGCTACCACTAATACTTGGCATGTTTTCTGACAGCCTCTGAAACTTCTATGAACTGCTGAGGTGTAGGATCCTCTCCCAAAATTTCTCCCAGGTCTTAACGTCAGGCCCATCTGGCCCTTTCATGAGTACGTGGCTTATAGTTTGCGGCAGGCACTTGTGAAGAGTGTGACTGATTGACACTTTTTTGCCTCGGTTGCTGGGAAGCTCAGATCTCCCCTCTGCATGTCCCTTCCCTAGGACTTCCCATGGTGTAATTGGGAGTTGGCACCTCACCTGGCTCTCCCTTATCTTTCCAGCTGCCATTTTTTCCCCTTTTTGACTTTCTTTCCCATCCACTTATTTGAAATATTATCTTGCGGTAACGAAATAAAGTGTCTGTCACCTCCTGCTGTGTTGTCATCTTGTATGAGCTACCTAACTTCACTGTTCTTCAGTTTCTGCATCTGTAAAATGACGATAATAACAGAGCCAACCTTGCTCTGAGGATCACGAGTTAATAAAGGCCTGGCACACAGTTAGCACTCAATAAATGTTAGTTATGATTTTTATTGTTTATGTGAGCTCATTTAAGTCCTTTGAAGAAGACATAAATATCCCATCGTTATTGTCATCATGGCCCTCCAGGGTCCCCCCCTCTCCAGACCTGAGCCCATCCCAATGAAGTCTCAGCCTTGGCCAGCCTCCCCACTCCTCTAACTGGGCAGGAGGCTCCTGAGTGTGCCATGTTGGTATCATTCCTGCTCTGTCCATTGCGCTTGGCCCACCCACCTTGGCTGTCCAGGCCGATGTCCATGACGCCATGCTTGACCTTCATGTGCCGGCTCAGGTTGCCCTTGAGATTAAACTTGCTGGAGCAGTAGGGGCACTTGAAGGGCTTGCTGCCCGCGTGCAGGTGCATGTGACCCAGCAGGTTGTACATGCGGTTGAAGGACTTCCCGCACACCTAGAACACATCAACCCGGTGTCCTGAGCCTGTGGGGAACCTGCTTTCCCTGGACCCCAGCCCACTCCCACCTCTATGGCCGGGCCAGAATCCTATTCTTTTTTTTTTTTTTTTTTTTTTGAGACAGACTCTCACTCTGTTGCAGTGGCGTGATCTTGGCTCACTGCAACTTCTGCCTCCTGGGTTCAAGTGATTCTCCTGCCTTAGCCTCCTGAGTAGCTGGTTTTACAGGCATGTGCCACCATGCCCAGCTAATTTTTTGTATTTTTAGTAGAGAAGGGGATTCACCACGTTGGCCAGGCTGGTCTCGAACTCCGTACCTCAAATGATCCACCCACCTCAGCCTCCTAAAATGCTGGGATTACAGGCATGCACCACCATGCCCGGCCCAGAATCCTGTTCTTTATGGACAGTTCTCTCTTTATGCTTTTCCATGTGACCCCAGACACCCGAGAGACAGGGACACAAGCCATCCATTGCGGGTCACTGCTCCTGTGGGTCCGCCCCACTTTCTGTGAGCCAGAGTTATCAGAAACCCAGGGCTTGGATCTCTAGCAGCACTAAGCCCCCAGGATGGGGTCCTTTCTCTGTGGCTGCACCATGACCCTTCACCCCCTCCCCAGCTCTCATAAAAACCCAACTTCAGCAGCTTTCAGGATCTGAATCCCCACCTGCCCTCTCAACCCCCAAAGCCCATGCTCTTTCACCCAGCCGGGGCTCCTCTTGCCCACACTGGCCAGGCCAGCACTTGGTGGGCCACAGCTGCTGCAGGCATGCTGATTCCAGGCCACCCTTGGGGAGGTCCCAGCCCCGGGGCCTGATGGCCTGGTACCTTGCATTTGAATGGCTTCACGGGCGAGTGTACAATCATGTGGGTCTTGAGGGTCTGCTTCTGCACAAAGGTCTTGAAGCAGATGTGGCACTGGTAGGGCCGGACGCTGGTGTGGATCAGCATATGCCGCTTCATGTTTGCCTGTAGGGTGAACTCCCGGCCACACACCTCGCACTTGAACTCCTTCACGCCCTGTGGGGTGGGGGGTGATGGTCAGGGCCACCCAATGGGCACAACCTCTGGCAGTGACCCTCAGTGGGGAGCCAGGTAGGTGCAGGGCCACAGCATCACAAAGGCACAGTTTCTGGGAAATGTCTCTTTTTGAGGGTATTCCAAAATAGGTAACACTTGTCTAAAACCACCAAAGAATGTTGGGGCAGAGCCACTTACTCCAGGAAGCCTTTCAGTAATAGACAGAAATAGGCTGTGCCTTACTGTAACAATCCAGATACCTGCTGTCTCCTGCCCCCAGGGTGGATGTGTACATAAGGTCTGTACTAGTGCACTAAGGCAAATGCGTGCTTATTCATTCAACAACCATTTACTGGGCACCTGCTCCAAGCCAGTACCACACTAGGTGGCAGGGGCCTGTGGTCAAGAAGACACAGGGTCTGCCTGCTGTCTGTGGACTATTTCATCAGATCAAAGACATGTGTATGTGTTTTTATCTTCCGTGCTGTCTCTTGGTGGCCTTTTTGGTTCACAGACCCTTTTGATAATATGATTGAAGATATAGACACCCCCCCCCCCCAAAATGGCACTTAGGTCTATGTAGAATTTCAAAGGGTCTTAAACTCCTGGAGCCTATCCACTGACCTCTTGAAAGTGTTTTCCTAACTTCCATGGTGATAACAGCCACCTGTAGTTCTGTCCAACATACAGCCTTGCAGGCCGCTCCCTGGAGGGTCTAATTTGTGGGGCCTGGGATGGGCCCAGGAATTTTTATTCTCAACAGGGCCCCCAGATGATTCTTATCATTGATGGACTTTGGGCTATTCACCCCCAGGAGACATGGATTCCAGGGGAAAACCCACTGGTTTGGACTGTGAACATGCTTTTCTATGGTTTGGAGGTCACTCCCAGAGCAGGACAGGGTGTTGTGTGCAAAAGGGTCCAATTTATTATCCATGAAGGAAAGTTAGGATAAAAGCTGGGAGCTGGGCTGGGCACGGTGGCTCACACCTGTAATCCCAGCATTTTGGGAGGCTGAGGCAAGAGGATCACCTGAGGCCAGGAATTCAAGACCAGTGTGGATAACACGGCAAGACCCTATCTCTAAAATCTGAAAAAGGCCAGGTATGGTGGCTCATGCCTGTAATCCTAGCACTTTGGGAGGCTGAGGCGGGCAGATCATAAGGTTAGGAGTTCGAAACCAGGCTGGCCAACATGGTGAAACCCCATCTCTACTAAAAATACAAAAATTAGCCAAGTGTAGTATACACCTATAATCCCAGCGACTCAGGAGGCTGAGGCAGAAGAATTGCTTAAACCCAGGAGGCAGAGGTTGCAGTGAGCCGAGACCACGCCACTGCACTCCAGCTTGGGTGACAGCCTGTCTCAAAAAAAAAAAAAAAAAAAAAAGTAAAAATAAATAAAAATTTATGGGAGTGTTTTTCTTTTTGATGAGTTAGTAATTTAGTAGGAACCCAATGGGACATGTGTCTGTGGTCACAGCTGCTGTCTTAACTGCTTGTTTGGTATAAAACTTTGTATTATAACTTAACAGTTCCCGTGTCTATGTCTCTTAGCAGCAGGGACTTGTGTTGTATACCCTCTTGACACATCGCAGATGTGTATGACCACCAGGGGGCCCTGCCATTCAGGAGTTTATTTTATAAAACACATGATGTGCACATTGTACAAGGTTAGGCTGATAATAGGGACGTTTTCAGTTTTATTAGCCTTTGGATTTTGCTTTCAGTTTTTCTTCACAGTATTAACACTCTATGGACTTGGGATTTTTTTTTGTTTTTTTTTTGAGACGGAGTCTTGCTTTTGTTGCCCAGGCTAGAGTGCAGTGGCATGATCTTGGCTCCCTGTAACCTCTGCCTCCTGGGTTCAAGCAACTGTCCTGCCTCAGCCTCCCGTGTAGCTGGGACTACAGGTGCCCGCCACCACGCCCGGCTAATTTTTGTATTTTTAGTAGAGACATGTTGGCCAGGCTGGCCTCGAACTCCTGACCTTGTGATCTGCCCACCTCGGCCTCCTAAAGTGCTGAGATTAAAGGTGTGAGCCACTGTGCCGGGCCCTGGACTTGGAATTTTTAAGTCCCCTAGTAGAGGAGAAAGATGGCAAATGTGTAGCACATGTGCTGTCACCCTGCACAATCACTCCTTGCAGACATTAACAATCAATCATAAGGTTTTATTGCCAGGCCTAGATTCAGTTTCAGAGTCCTTTTCTCTTTTTGGAGACAGCCTTGCTGTTGCCCAGGCTGGAGTGCAGTGGTACAATCACAGCTCACTGCAGCCTTGACCTCCTGGACTCAAGCGATCCTCCTGCTTCAGTCTCATGTGTAGCTGGACCACAGGTGTGCGCCACCATGCCTGGCTAATTTATTTATTTATTAATTATTATTATTATTATTTTGAATAGAGCCTCACTGTGTCACCTGGGCTGGAGCACAGGGGTACAATCTCAACTCACTGGAATCTCTGCCTCCTGGGTTCAAGCAATTATTGTGCCTCAGCCTCCCTAGTAGCTGGGACTACAGGTGCACACCACCACACCCAGCTATTTTTAAAAAAATATTTTTAGTAGAGCCAGGGTTTCACTGTGTTGGCCAGGCTGGTCTCAAACTCCCGGGCTCAAGTGACTCTCCTGCCTCAGCCTCCCAAAGTGTTGGGATTACAGGTGTGAGCCATTGCATTCGGCCCAGAATCCTTCTTTTTTTTTCTTTTAAAGTCTTGCTATGTTGTCCAGGCTAGAGAGCAGTGGCTATCAATAGGAGCAATCATAGCCTCAAACTCCCAGGTTTGAGCAAACCTCCCACCTCAGCCTCCTGAGTAGCTGGGACTACAGGTGTGCAGCACCATGCCTGGCTAGAATCCTTCTTGACATCACATTTTAGGCAGCTACTACCAGTTGACTGGAGGAGCCTCTGCAATGAAATCTACAAATTGCTGGTTTCTAGGCCTGGCCGGGTGTTAACAGCTCCCCGACTCCCTGTAGTGTCTACTGTGAGAGACAGGGTCACACATTTGACCTGGAGAATCACTCATAGGCCAACGTTATGGGGAGAGGAAGCTCCATGTACATTCAGCTTTGAGGGATAAAATTGATGGGATTTTGGTGGAAACCATGGGACAGCCAACTACCAGAGTGGGATTGTGGGACCCAAGGGGCCTCATTCCACCTACCGGGATATGAGGGCCTCTCAGAGGAGGTGATGTTGGCTGAAAAGTGGGGAGACTAGTGGCTGAAGGCAGGGAATGGAGGGCAGGGGAGTATGGGTTAAGGCTGGGTTTAGGGACATGGTAGATTAGAAAGTGCTGCTCAATTTTCTGCCCTCCCGAGCCACTGTTTCTAGTTTAGCCATATTCTAGAACGACTTGTACTTTTCTGTAACAAATATTTTTCCTTACATCTTCTCTGCTTTGAAAATTAAATATATTTAGCCTGTTCCTAAAGGGAAGTCACAGGTTTTGATTCGCTTTTGTAATGACAAGGAACAAAGGACACCCTCTCTACTTCTGACCACTGAGCTAGGACGCCTCCCTGTTGCATCCTGGCCTTTCTCTGGCCTCTGTCCTCCCATCTAGAAAATAGGGAGGGTAGGCTATTTCAGTGATTTTCAAACTGTGTTCCTTGGGTCTTGCAGGCGTTCCATAAACATTTCATTTGAAAACTTTTTTTTTTTTTTTTTTTTGAGACAGGGTCTCAGTCTGGTTGCCCAGGCTAAAGTGCAGTATCGTGATTGCAGCTCACTGCAACCTCAGCCTCTCAGGCTCAGGTGATCCTCCCACCTTAGCCTCCCAAGTCGCTGGGACTACAGGTGGTGGCACATAACGTTTAAAATTTTTTTTTTTTTTTTTTTTTTGAGATGGAGTTTCGCTCCTGTTGCCCAGGCTGGAGTGCAATGGTGTGATCTCGGCTGACTGCAACCTCCGCCTCCTGGGTTCAAGTGATTCTCCTGTCTCAGCCTCCCAAGTAGCTGGGATTACAGGCATCCACCACCACACCCAGCTAATTTTTGTATTTTTAGTAGAGATAGGGTTTCACCACATCGGCCAGGCTGGTCTTGAACTTCTGACCTCAGGTGATCTGCCCACCTTGGCTTCCCAAAGTGTTGGGATTATAGGCATGAGCCACCATGCCCGGCCATGTTTAAATTTTTTTGTAGCAATGGGGTCTCCTTATTTTGCCCAGGCTGGTCTCAAACTCCAAGACTAAGCAATCTGCCTGCCTCGGCCTCCCAAAGTGCTGGGATTACAGGCGTGAGCCACTGTGCCTGGCCAAATACATGTTTTTGAATGCGTAAAGCTTTACTACTTAAAAACTTAATTTCAATTATATAGCATTTCTTTCTAATACTCACCAAAATAAGTATGTAATGATAAAACTAGGAGACCACCTAAATGGTCCCATCTGGGACTCTGGAAAGTACTGGATGAAAAATTGGCAGGAGGGGCAGGCAGATCCCCAGGCCCTGGGGATGGTCTTACCTTGTGGGTGAGGGAGTGCTGCTTGAGGTGGTGGATCTGGCTGAACTCCATGCCGCATTCAGTGCACACGAAGGGCCGCACGTTCTGGTGCTTGAGCATGTGGTTCTGCAACTGGCTGCGGTAGTGGAAGGACTTGTCACACTCGAGGCACTGGTAGAGGGTGGGGCCCTGATGAGAGGCCAGGTGGCGCTTGAGCTGGGTCAGGGTGGAGAAGTCCAGGCCGCACTCGACGCAGACGTGGCAGCGGCCACTCTCGTGCTTCACTTCGTGGGCCTTGAGCTCGCTGGGGTAGGCGAAACCGCGGCCACAGAAGTGGCAGCTGTAGGGCTTGACCTCCGAGTGCAGCAGCATGTGGCGCTTGAGGTGGCTGGTCTGCGTGAAGGCCTTGTGGCATACCTGGCACTTGTGGGGCCGGGTGCCCTGGTGCGTCAGCAGGTGCGTCTGCAGGTGGCTGGGCTGCTTGAAGAGCTTGCTGCAGTGTGGGCATGAGTGTGGCTTGATGCCGTTGTGGCCCAGGATGTGTGTCACCAGGTTGTACTTGGACGTGTAGGACTTCTCGCACATGCGGCACTGCCAGCGCTTCTGGCGGTCACCCGCCTCCACCAGGTAGGAGTCGTCGATCTGCACGTTGATGTCCAGCCGATCCAGCTGGGCCTTCTTGTGGCGTTCCACGGTCGAACCCGCCACGTCAGCCTCGAACTCGCCGGCCTCCTGCCACACGAAGCCCTGTTCCGGCTTGACAGGCTCCGGGGACTCCATGCTGGGGGCCTCGGGGTCACTCAGTGGGGCCAGGTGGGGTGGCTCGAACCCACACTCTGTGGGCAAGGCCTCTGGCCCAGGCAGCGCCATGCTGGGCTCGGGGAAGCCATCCCGGGCCGGGGCCGGGAAGTGAGGGTCATACGGGGCCACGTCCAGCTCCGGTCTCGGGGTTCGGGGCAGATGCCGGAGCGTCCGGGGCTTGCGGCTGAAGGCGCTGAGGTCGATCATCTTGACGGCACTGCTCTGCACCAGGGCCTCGCAGCCGCCACTGGCTGCCTCAGCCGGGGCTTCTGCTGGCCCTGCTTCCTTGTCGTCACCCGGCACAGAAACCTCATAGACCTCCTGCTCCTCCTCCTCCACCTTCTCGAACTTGACCTTGGGCACCAGGCGCACAGGTGGCCGCGTCTTCCGCCGGGTGTGCTTCTCGAGGGCTGCCTCCACCTCCAGCACCTCCTCCTCTGCCTGCTCCTCCAAGGCCCTCCCGTTGCAGGCCAGCTGGTAGACGTCGGGGCCTGGTGGCCCGGGCTCTCCCATGGCTGCTCCAGAAAGCTCGGGCCCCAGGTCCGGGTAGAAGGCCTCAGCGCTTATGGTAGCTCCAAAGAGCTCATTTTCGGAGACCAGGCCAAGCACGGCAGCCTGAGCCAAGGACAGCACCACCACAGCGTCCGTCTGTGTCCCTGAGTCCATGAAGCCCTCCATCCCGTGACGGCTAGCTAGGAGGGCATCGCTGTGGGTGGAGAAGGGAAAGTTAATATTGCTGGCTCACTGCTGCACGGACAGACAACAGACACAGCACGGACAAGAGCTTGGCTGATTTTGGGTGTGTCTGACCCTGATGTCTTTTCTACTCCTGCCTTGGAAACAGTGCACACTTGTAATTACAGGGAGCAATGATTCCCGCTGTGTATCTGACCATCTCCTCCATCTCCCTGGGGGATCCTGGGTAGTAAGCTCTGCCCCCTTGCTGGCCTCAGTCTTCCCATCTGTACAACAGGGAGGTGGGATTTCCTCAGTGGTTCTCAAATTGTGTTCTACAGGTCCTTCAAGAATTCCTTAAAAAGGCCGGGCATGGTGGCTCACCTCTGTAATCCCAGCACTTCGGGAGGCTGAGGTGGGCGGATCACCTGAGGTCAGGAGTTCAAGACCAGCCTGGCCAACATGGTAAAATCCTGTCTCTACTAAAACTACAAAATTAGCTGGGCGTGGTGGCGGGCACCTGTAATCCGAGCTATAGGAGGTTGAGGCAGGAGAACCGTGTGAACCTGGGAGGCGGAGGTTGCAAGTCAGCCGAGATTGCGCCACTGCACTCCAACCTGGGCAGGAAAGTAAGACTCTTTGTCTCAAAAGAAAAAAAATCCTTAAAAATTGGATTCAAAAATGCAAAAAATAAAGATTCTACTATTTAAAAACTGATTTTAAAAGGCCCACCTACTCAAATGTAGTATGTGCCACATTCTAACACATTCAGTAGCCCTACTGGCTTTGGTGCCAAAGTAATTAATTTGCACAGACCTTGGGACCGTGCGGTGAGGTGTTAACTGTCATTATTTGTAATGACTCAGCTGTATGAATGAGAATGTATGGCAAAAAGACACAACATAAAAAAATAAAATAGGTGCTGAGGCCGATCTCAAACACTGGCTATGACTTGTCAGCCCCGATGCTAAACATATGCATCTATCACAACTGGTTGTTGTTTTTCTTCATTAACTAAATGTTATACATTTAAATATCTAAATTTTTACTGATAAAAATATCACTTTTATCTGATTTATACATTGGAGTTTCATGTCAGATCTGATTTGAAAGAAGGGCTCCTTGACAGCTAACATGTTTGAGACCGCTATCCGAATTGAATGCTCAAACAGGCTCCCAGGTTCACATTCATAGTCTCTCATCTAACAGGTTTTTTTTTTTCTTTTTGATTAGAGATAGGGTCTTGCTCTGTTGCCCAGGCTACTGTGACACAATCATGGCTCACTGCAGCCTCAACCTCCAGCACTGAAGTGATCCTTCTGCTTCAGCCCCTCGAAATGCTAGGATTACAGACATGAGCCACTGTACCTGCCCCTAACATGATCTTCTAAATAGTGCCAATGTGCCCACCTGCCCAGGTACAAACCCCCAGCACAGCAGCCTCTTCCCTCGCTGTGCCACATATGGAGGCACCTGCTCCGTGAGCCCTCTGTGGAGCCTGGTCTTTGCACCCATGGGTCTTCCCACCTGGGGCAGGCTTTTCCCAACCCCATTGACCTCTGCTCCTCCCACCAGCCTCCGAGGCATGGCTCGAGGTCCACCTGCTCCTGGGGCCTCCCTGGCTCTCCCGGCCTGCCCTCGTGCCCTCTCCAGGCTTCCAAGGACTGCAGCACGCCAGGCAGTGTGCCCATAGGGGGTGGCGGCTTCCTCCTGGGTCTATACCCCTTGCCCTGGTTCAACACCTGGCACATCAGAGGAGGGGGGATGGCATTACTGGGGTGACTCTCGCCTGCGCTGCTCCCAGGGCTCCCAACCAACCAACTACCAGCTTCTCCCACAGCTACGGTCAGGCACACGGTCAGCAGCCCTTCCTTAGGAAACCGGCTCTGGGCAAGGCGTCCCCCTCCCCCCAGCGCCCAGCGGAGCTTCCCCTTCCTGAGGACGGCTAAAAATACCCCAGACAGGAATTCAGCCTCCTTGAAACGGACACCAAAGATTAAACTATTAAGCTTAGAGTGAGGCTCTCGTGGAAGGGATCAGATAGAAGGAAACCTCGGCCTGGGGGTCAGGGTGCATCTGAAATAAGCTGGAGGGGCTAACCCTGCTTCCAAACCACCACACCCCACCCCAATGTCCAGCTGCTGGGAAATGCAGTCAGCGAGGACCTGGAGTCCCAGCTCAGTCACTTGCAAGTGACTAAGCAAAGTCACACCAGTGGCTCAGTTTCCCCATCTGAAAAACAGGGATGAAAACACTCACCCATGGAAAGGTTGTGAGAGCCCAGGGTCCTAACACAAGTGAAGCGGCTTGGTTCATTATAAAGCCCTAACCAACTGTAAAGAATCACTATTGGCCGGAGCATGGTGGCTCACACCTGTAATCCCAGCACTTTGGGAGACTGAGGCGGGCGGATCACTTGAGGTCAGGAGTTCGAGACCAGCCTGGCCAATATGGTGAAACCCAATCTCTACTAAAAATACAAAAATTAGCCGGGCATGGTGGCAAGTGCCTGTAATCCCAGTTGCTTGGGAGTCTAAGGCAGGAGAATCACTTGAACCCAGGAGGCGGAGGTTGCAGCGAGCAGAGATCACACCATTGCATTCCAGCCTGGGCGTCACAGCAAGACTCTGTCTCAAAGGAAAAAACAAAAACAAAACAAAACAAAACAAAAAAAAAACGAACAAAAAAAACCCCATTATTATCTGCCCAGATCTCTGGGAGAAGCCTTTTCTGAAAAAAGTCACAGAGCCAAGAGATGTTTCCATTCTTGGGCCCCAAATTCAGCAAAGCTTAAGTGATTCTGAGGACAACTGCTAGAGACTGAGAACTCATTCATTCATTTGTACAATAAATAGCTGCTAAATCCCTGCTATGGGTTAGGGCTTGTGCTTGGAGACAGCAAGGTGAATGAGGTAGGGGTCCTGCCCCTCGGGGCCCACCACAGCCACCCCCAGTGCCCTGCAGCCACTGTCAGGTTTGTAGAGCATGCTGAGGAATGTGGCTGCCTCCTGTCACTGTGGTCTGTCTGACACAGCACCCAGTGGCAACCCTCCTGTCTGTTGTGGGGTTTGGGCAAATGATGTGTTCAGCAGTTTTTGTAAACTTCCCCAAAGGCAGGACCAGCAAGAAGGAGGAACTGAGCATCAGTGGCCAAGCCAGTGCTTCCCCCTTGGCCCTGGATGCTGAGTTCAATCTAGGCCCTGCTGTCTACTAGCCGTGTGACATCAGGTGATTCTCATCTCTATGGAGGGAAAAGGCTCCTGACTCATGGGACAGTGAGATGAGAATGTCAGTGTCATTAGTTCCCTTTCCTCTCCTTTCCCCTGCAGCCTAATACCAGGCATCAGCCCCCTCCTGCCAACCTCGAGCGCGGGCACAAGGAAACAGTTAACACTGCTTTAGAGGCGAGGAGAGGGCAAAAATGTCAGCCAACGAACTGCCCATGGGAGCTGAAATGTGGTTCCCTACAGCAAGGGTAACCATGGAGCTGACTGTCCACACCGGGACCCCTTCTACAAGGAGCCATTCCTTATAGTCACACCAGGACACCAGAAGCAAACCCCTTCCCATATGAACAGGTAGTTTGGACTTGAGAAGGTGCGTCTGTCTCAGGAGCCTGTGCTTGGCTATAGAAAGGGACTAACCCAGAGTCCTTGCTCTTGAGGGTTTGTGCCTAAGTGGGGACAGGAGAGCGGCACAGAGAGCTGCCAACAACTGACGACGAACACCACGGAAGAGCTACAGCTTCTCATTACAGAGAGTTACCAGGTCCCCAGTGAGTCATTTAATACTAGAAACAACCCGGGGGGCAGGGGTGGGGTAGTGCGCTCCCCACCTCATGCCCCAGGAAACCCAGGCTTGAGTAACATACTCTCGAGTGCCTCATCAATGAAGGGAGAGCTGGGTCTGCAGCCAGGCCCGTCTAGCCCCACAGCGGGTCCCATCTGTGCTCCTGCAGCTATGCACCTGCAGAGGTCACATCTGAGCCCAGCTCCTCAGTTCTCAGGAGCTGTCCTGGGTCACTACGGGCCAGCAGGGGCACATAGGCAAGACCTGGGCAAACTGCAACACGAAGCCTTGGGCTCCTTCCTGGCTGGCTGGTCCAGGGCCTCAGCCGGTTGGGGGAACTGGGGTCTCTCCTTCTACTAGAAGTCTTCATTGAGCCACCGCCCACCTGGGCAGTTGGCCCCATGCTTTCTTTTACACTGGTCTGGACACTTGCTTGAGTAGAACACACACCACCCTGTAATGCTCACTTTGTGGGGCTTATGGGGGCAGGCCCTGTGTCCATGTTGTCTTGTTCACTGGGGACTCCAGGCAGGCTCTGCATGCGTGCGTGCGTGTGTGCAGAAGGGGCTCTGCTGAGGAGGGAATCTAATTTACCTGTGTTTCGCATGTGTGTTCTGCCTGGCTATGACACACGGAAATGAGGAGTGGGGAGCCCCGGTATCGCTCTGTTCTTCTTCCTCCTGGGCCAGCATTGTGGCTCGTGTCTCCTCACCGGCTCTGGTTCCATCTCCCAGGCTAAACCCTTCTGTTTATGTCCTGGCACAGGGCCGTCCAGGGCAGGAAGAGAGCCTGCCAGGTGTGTGTCACCTGTGTGCCAGGGCTGCCTCCCCACCCACCCCAAGGCCCCTCTGTCATCTGCCTGGGGCCCTACTGTGGCCCCTCCCTTCTTAGAGCAGGGCCTCTTCCACCACTTGTGCTGAGGACTCAGAACAAAAGCTCCCCCCAGGTCCAGGAGAAAGGGGAGCTCAGACTGCCCCAGGCTGGCGAGATGAGGGGCGTCCACTGGCTGGGATGTGGCGTGGCCTCCCACCAGGATGCCCTTGGTCCCCAGGGTGGGGAGAAAGTCAATGTGAAAGGCGGGGAAATAGAGACGCAGATGAGCTGCCTGATTGTAGTTGTGCTGGGAGTGGGGGAAGGGAGGCCATATCAGAGAGAGAGAGAGAAAGGGAGAGAGAGAGAAGAAATGAAGAGACAGGGAAGGGGGAGCAGAGGAGGAGCCTGAGTGAGGGGGAGGGAGAGAGAATGAGGCTGTGGAGGCCAAGAAACAAAGGCGGGAGGGGGAGGGGCGTGCAGTGACACTGGAAGCCCAGGACTGCCCTGTTTCCCAGGGCTCGGCACCTCCATCTCCCAGGCCTGAGGGCCAGGCCAGCCCCTGGGGAGGGAACAAAGACTCATCGTCTGGGGGCCGGCAGGGGACCTTCCCCACCCAAGCAGAGACACAGGCTCCTCAGAGCTCTGGAATCTCTCACTGTGACTTCTATGGCTTTGCCTCATGGGTCCTGTAAAGGCTGGGCAAGTCACCTGGCCTCCTCCACGTGTCTGTTTCCTGATCTGTAAAATGGGCACAAGAGCCTACTTGGAACGCGGAGGCGGGCAAACTACTGACCTACCTGCTGGTTGCCAGGGTCCCTTCCCCAAGCTGTGACAGCACCTCCTCTCATCCCACACTGCTCACAAGAGTGCTCCTTTCCTCTCATGGGGACCCCATCACACCCCTGCTCTAGGAGCAGGGGAGGATCGGGTGGGATCAGGGTGGCTGGTGTCCCTTGGGACACAGATCTCAGGGCAGAGAGTAGGTGAAGACACCCAAAACCTGGTCTGGCACGACAGGAGCCATTTTGAAGGAAGAACCAACAGGACCTTGTGGCCACCTGGATACTCTGACTAATTCCCACCACTAGGGAGATCTCAAACACCAACTGAAGGGTGGGTGCAGTGGCTCACACCTGTAATCCCAGCACTTTGGGAAGCCAAGGCAGGCGGACCACTTGAGCTCAGGAGTTTGTGACCAGCGTGGGTAACATGATGAGCTCTCGTCTCTACAAAAAAAAAAAAAAAATGCAAAAATTAGATAAGCATGGTGGCATGCCTGTAGCCCTAGATATTCAGGAGGCTGAGGCAGGAGAATCGCTTGAGCCCGGGAGGCGGAGGTTGCAGTGAGCTGAGATCGCGCCATTGCACTCCAGCCTGGGTGACTGGAGTGAAACCCTGTCTCAAAAAACAAAACAAAACAAAAGTATAGAAATAAAGAAAAAACAAACAAACAAAACAACCAACAGACAGAAGTCTGGGGCTTCTGCCAGGCCAGGCGTGGGACATCACCAAGTACCCCGATCCATGTAATTTGATGACTATTTCCTGAGGGCCCAGTGAGCCCATGCTCCCTGACACAGCCTCAGCAGTGCCTCGAACTTATGCTGGAAGGACAGATTTGCCTGTTGTCTCCCTCACCTTGGCCTTGAATTACCAGGTTGCTCAGAGACTGCAGTCTCCAGCCCTGCAGCTGAACCTCTGACTTTTTATTTATTTATTTATTTTTTTGAGACAGAGTCTCACTCTGTTGCCCAGGCTGGAGTGCAGTGGCGTGATATTGGATCACTGCAACCTCTGCCTCCTGGGTTCAAGCAATTCTCCTGCCTCAGCCTCCAAAGTAGCTGGGATTACAGGTGCCCACCACCATGCCCGGCTAATTTTTTTATATTTTTAATAGAGACAAGGTTTTGCCATGTTGGCCAGGCTGGTCTCGAACTCCTGACCTCAGGTGATCCACCCGCCTCGGCCTCCCAAAGTGCTGGGATTACAGGCGTGAGCTACCGCACCCGGCCTGACTTTTTATTTTTTATTTATTTTGAGACGGAGTCTGGCTCTGTCGCCCGGGCTGGGGTGCAATGGCCGGATCTCAGCTCACTGCAAGCTCCGCCTCCTGGGTTGACGCCATTCTCCTGCCTCAGCCTCCCGAGTAGCTGGGACTACAGGCGCCGCCACCTCGCTGGGCTAGTTTTTTTTTGTATTTTTTAGTAGAGACGGGGTTTCACCGGGTTAGCCAGGATGGTCTCGATCTCCTGACCTCGTGATCCGCCCGTCTCGGCCTCCCAAAGTGCTGGGATTACAGGCGTGAGCCACCGCGCCCGGCCAACTTTTTATTTTTTTAAGAGATGGGTCTTCCTCTGTTGTCCAGGCTGGAGTGCAGTGGTGCCATCATAGCTCACTGCAGCCTCAAACTTCTGGGCTCAGGCGATCCTCCCACCTCAGCCTCCCAAGTAGGTGGGACTAAAGGCATATGATACCACACCTGTCTAATTTTACATTGTTTCTGTAGAGGTGGAGTCTTGCTAAGTTGCCCAGGCTGGTCTTGAACTTCTGGGGTCAAGTGATCTTCTCACCTTGGCCTCCCAAAGTGCTGGGATTACAGGCATAAGCCACTATGCCAGGCTTGAGCCACTGATTTAATGCACATTTACTAAGCACCTATTAGGTGCTTGCTTGTGGATACATAGAAGGGGCAAATTAAAGTTCTCACCCTTGGGGAGTTGACTTGTATGAGATCAGTCCACATGAAGCACCAGGATCTCTGGGATGTGGGGGCTGCAGTATGGGGGTGGAGTGGGGACAGGACTGAGTGCTGGGTCCCATGGAGGCAGTTCAGGACCCAATAGAGCAAGAGCAGGGAGGGGACTCCTGACCCTGGGTCTGGCATTCAAGTCCTCCAGGATGTGACGAGGGGCCTTTTGCCCCTCGGAGTCCAGGGCCCTGGGGCTGAAGAGGCTGAAGCTGGAGTGGGTGGGACAGGTAACCAGGTGGGAGGAGAAGAGGAAGTTCTAGGCCTGTACACAGCTATGAAAAACATGCATGGGATTTCACCGCCTAAGGAAACCAGCCTCTTGGTTTCCCCTGTTGTCCTCCTCGCAGGAGGCTTCAAGGGAAACTCTGCTCGCATGCGCAGAAGGGAAGAGGAAGCGAGAGCTGGGAGGCCTGTGCACACCTCGGGGCCCCTTGCCACAGTCTCACTTCTGCCCAGCCCACAGGCCTCAGGAGCCAGGGGCCCAGGGAGCTGCCACCCGCACAGGGGAGGGGCAGGGGAAGCTCCAGAGTCTCTTCCTCCTGGGATCCTGTCTCTGCCTTGGTTCCCCTTTCTCTATGGACAGATTCACTGAGCCCTGCCTCTGGTGGCTGGGCCCCTGACACAGGGCCACCAACCCACAAATCACCGTGATGCGCACCGTGCCCAGCCCTGTTAACAGATAAGGAAACTGAGACCCAGGGAGGGGAAGGGAATGGTCCAAGGTCACACAGTGAGACAGTGAGGGAGTAAGGACTAGAATGCAGGTCTCCAGTCCTGCAGCCCCCACAGCCTTTTGGTAGGTGGGATACACTGCCCATGCCTTCATTTGCTGGCCAAGATGGCTCCCAGGCAGGCTCCATGGCCCCTCTGCCCCCAACTCACTGATGTTCCCTATCTCGGGGCCTCTGCACAGGCTGATTGCCCTGCCAGGACTGCCCTTCCCTCGAACTGGGTGAATTTCCCATCATCTTTGAGGATTTAGTGCAGGCACTGCCTCCCTTGAAGTACACGAGGGCAGGATGAGGACCATTCTCCCAGCCTGAGACCATCACTGTGATGGTAAATCTTGTGCGTCATCTTGGCTAAGCTATGGTGCCTGGCTGTGTGCTTGGCTAAGCTAGATGTTGCTATTAAGGTATCTTGTAGATGTGACCCACATTTACAATTGGTTGACTTTAAGAAAAGCAGATGACTCTCCATAATGTGGGTGGGCATCAAACAATCAGTTGAAGGCCTTAAGGACAAACACTGAGGTTTCCCAGAGAAAGAATTCTGCCTTGACATATGAATCTTGCCTGAGTTTCCAGCCCCCAGGTATGCCCTGCAGATTTTGGACTTGCCAGCCCCCACAATCACAGGAGCCAAGTCCTTAAAAGAGACCTCTCTGTATATATATCTGTGTGCATGTGTACGTATGTGTGTGTGTGTATATATATATATGTGTGTGTATATATATATAGTATCTCCTACTGGTTCTATTTCTCTCTAGAACCCTGACTGATACGATCACACTGTGGATCATCTCCCCCCACAGCCAGGCCCCCCCTATAGAGTGACTGCAGAGGAACAGAGGGGGCCCAGCGGGGGAATGTCTCTAGAGAAAGACACCAGGGTACAGAAAAGGGAAGAGAAGGAAGCTGACAGTCACCAAGGGACCAAGACTGAATGCAGTAAGTGAAATGGAGAGGTAAATCCTTGCCTGAGAGTTCTACCAAGGCTTTGCTCTTCTCTGTGCACCTCACTCTCAGGACAGTCCTGCCTCCTCCTTGGAGTGGTCTCCAGGCAGCATAGGGAAGGGCCTCTCCAAATTAATTAGCAAGAACAGACACACTCTCTGTGACCTGACCTTGTCTGGTGAATCAAGCCAGAAGGCCCTCCCCACCCCAGGTACCTTCTTCCTTGCCTTCCCCTAATGGCAGAGTCTCCAGGAGCTCAGGCCCAGGAGCTCTGAGTTCTTTCTCACCTGACGCCCTCCCAGGAGAGAGAGCCCCTCCTACAGGGCCTGCTCTGACGACGGTAGCTCTCTTGATCCACCCCCCAGGCCCAGGTGCACCTACACCTGACCTGGGAGCCATGCCTCTGCTTCTATAAGCTGAGGGCTGAGGTGGGCCTGACTGCCACAGGGTGGCCCCTGTGTGAGGATCTCCCTCCTCTAAGAGGTCACAGTGATCCTAAAACCCAAGGAAATGAGGAGTGGAGCCCCCATGGCAAGGCCTGAACTATTCTGATGTGACTTCTCAGACACAAACTCTTGTGAAGACAGAGACCCTGGGTCCACAGAGTTCCAGAACTGGTATTGTTTGATTAGAATGCCAATACCAGGGTCTCACTCTAGACCAGTTAAACCAGAATCTCTGGGTTCAGGGCTTGGACACAGGATTTTCTAGAGGCTTCTCAAGTGATTCTGATTCTCCAAATTATTATTATTATTTAGTCTTGCTCTGTCACCCAGGCTGGAGTGCAGTGGCATGATCTCAGCTCACCGCAACCTCCACCTTCTGGGTTCAAGCGATTCTTGTGCCTCAGCCTCCTGAGTAGCTGGGACTACAGGAGTGCGCCACCACGCCTGGCTAATTTTTGGATTTTTTAGTAGAGACGGTGTTTCGCCATGTTACCCAGGCTGGTCTCAAACTTCTGGGCTCAAGTGATCCACCCAGCTTGGCCTCCCAAAGTGCTGGGATTACAGGCGTGAGCCACCGTGCCCGGCCTCTTGAAATTAATTAGCAAGAGTTGATGCATACTATCAGTGACCTGGCCTTGCCTGGTAAATCAAGCGGGAGGCCCCTCCCCACACCAGGTGCCTTCTTCCTCACCTTCCCCTGATGGCAGCTGCCCCACTTCCACCCCTGGCATAGCATAGCATACCTCCAAGCATAGCACACCCCTACCATCTAGGGCAGTTCATACAGAAGTTGGGCCCAGACCTATGGCCTGGCCCTCCCCATCCCCTGAAAGAACTTGAGCCAAACTTTCCTCTCTTGGAAACATGGCTCTGCATTAAGCCTCAGTCGTCCATCAACCACAGGAGCAGATGGGCAAAGAACACACAAAGGAGCGCCATGGGGTAGAGTGAGGCCAAAACGCGAAGAGGCAGAGAGCCTGGGCAAGTGGTGGTGGCGGGGTGGGTGTCTGAGGAGAGCCCAAGGGAACGCTGATCCCAGAGGGCACCTGGATTCCAGATGGTGCCCGGCCCCTGCCCCTAACCTGGGGGACCCTCACTGGAAATCAACCCCCGTTAGCCCTGAGGTGAGTTGGGTGGGCCTCTGGTTCTTATAGAAATGAGCCTGCCTAAACTAACAGGGCGTCTGCTGCACAAATTACTGTGGGCAAATGCTGAGCTGCCTGCAGAGCTGCATAAAAAGCCCATGGTAGGTTTTCTTTAATGCTAAGTACAGGAGTAATGCGCCGCCTGTGATCTGAAGACACCAGGATCCCAGAAGCCATGGGCCTGATCCTCCCAACTCGAAGCTCACATGCCCAGTAAACGCATGCGTGTTTCTTTACTGCAAGGGAGGGACGCTTGGCTCTCCCATGGCAGGATGGTGGCCTTGCTGAAGACCCTTTGCTTCAGCCACTTTGGCTCTGGGTCTTAGAATCTTCACCGGCAGGGCTGAAAGGAACTTTGGGGACTCTCCTGTCCAATGCCATCATTTTACAGATATGGAAACAAAGACCCCAAGGCCCCCACCCCTCAGTGAGGACTAATCTGGAGCTCTTGATTTTTTTTTTTTTTTGAGACTGAGTTTTGCTCTCATTGCCTGGGCTGGAGTGCAATGGTGTGATCTCGGCTCACTGCAACCTCTGCCTTCCGGATTCAATCGATTCTCCTGCCTCAGCCTCCAGAGTAGCTGGGATTACAGGCATGAACCACCACAGCCCAGCTAATTTTTTTTGTATTTTTTGTAGAGACAGGGTTTCTCCATGTTGGTCAGGCTGGTCTCAAACTCCCGACCTCAGGAGATCCACCCGCCTCGGCCTCCCAAAGTGCTGGGATTATACGCGTGACCACTGCGTCTGGCTTTTTTTTTTTAGACGGAGCCTTGCTCTGTTGCCCAGGCTGGAATGTAGTGGTGTGATCTTGGCCCACTGCAACCTCCAGTAGCAGAGCGATTCTCCTGCCTCAGCCTCCCAAGTAGCTAGGATTACAGGTATGCACCACCATGCCTGGCTAATTTTTGTATTCTTTTAGTAGGGATGGGGTTTCACTGTGTTTCCCAGGCTGGTCTTGAACTCCTGACCTCAGGTGGTCTGCCCGCCTCGGCCTCCCAAAGTGCTGGGATTACAGGCGTGAGCCACCATGCCTCTGGAGCTCTTGACTCCTTGTGTTTCCTTCCATCCATGTCAAACATGGGGGTCACCCCCCAACTCAGGCTCTCCCACCAGGGTGTTTACCTTCTACTGTGTGGAGGCCGTGAAGGTGTGCACAGGAAATTGTATGGGGCAAGGAATTTCCACCATTCAAACCCACCTGATGGAAATGTTTTGAGCTCTCAAGAGTTCTGCCACGTAGCTCTCAAGAGTTCTGCCACGTAGCTGTCCCTTGCCCTAGGATGCTAATAATCAGTCAAAAGAGAGAAGACTGAAGCAAGCCTTGTGCTTGTACCAATCGGTCACGACATCCCACCTGCTCCACATCCCAGTCACCTCCTATTGCTCTTGCAATCAAGCCAAACAGCTCACCAAAGGCCTCCAGAACTTGCCTGGTTGGTCCCTGCCTCCATGACAAGTCCACAGCGTGCTGTCCCCTCTCTCCATGTGAAGCCACATGGACTTCATCCATGTTCTTTAATAGACCTTGCCTGCACACGACCTCTTCACATATGCTGTCCCCTACCTGGAATGCTCTTCCTCATTCTTCTCCCTTCAACTTTCAGCCCAGGTATCACTTCCTCAGGAAACTTGCCCTGACCCCGTGCCCCACCCTGACCAGGTCTAGACCCCAGGTCCTGAGCAGTCTCAAGTTTCATACTTTTCCTTCCTGGACCTTATTTTAACTTTTAATCATTTGTTAATGATTTATTTATTTATAGAATTACTTGCCTAATAGCTACCATCCCAGTTAGATTCTGACATCCCAGTTAGATTACACTCTCCAAGGGCAGAGACCTTGCCTGTTTGCTCACTACTGCATCCCTAGCAGAGTACACAGATAGAATAAATTGTTGCCCTTTTGAGAACACCCATATTCAAGGGCAAAGAAAAAAGAGGCCCCTTGCTAAGCCCAGCTTTGGACAGCAGCCAGATAGACCCTGCCCGCCTCTTCTCCCTGAGCTTTAGGGCCAGTTCCTGTTCTGAGGGGGAGGGACAGCAGGCCTCATGT
The DNA here is from genome assembly GCF_007565055.1 of Rhinopithecus roxellana. NCBI lineage: Eukaryota > Metazoa > Chordata > Mammalia > Primates > Cercopithecidae > Rhinopithecus > Rhinopithecus roxellana. Next base: position 119,928,674 of record NC_044553.1, on the reverse strand, counting down.
TTCCAGAGGGCTCCACATCTTTCCTCCAAGTCCGGAAGCAAAGAAGCATATCTGTTCCCCAAACAAGTACACTATCCTGGACCCAGAGATCACCAGCTTTATGTAACGGGAAAAACAGACACAACTTCAGCTCACAAGTTCAAGGGGACAAAGATAAGAATCAAAGGAAGTAACAATAGGACCATTCACTGGGCTTGAACTTCATCAGGGCCTGGGATGAAAGCACACCATTTCTAGCCCGCAGGGCAGTCCTCTGGGATGGGGCGTACCATTTCCACTATACACACGTGGAAACTGAGGCAGTTCCCCGCAGGCAGGATAGAGCAGGCCCAGGGCCGAGACCCAGCCCTCTCTACCTCAGCTGCCAGGGATGGGCTTTCTGGGTCTTGTCTTCCTCCTGTGCCAAACTGTTTTCCCACACCGGGGCCTAATTCACACTTGGGAGCCCCTCATGGCTTCCCTTCCTCCTCACCAAGCCTCGCCTCAGACCCCTCCTGCACCAAACCCTCCGCCTTCTCCATCCCATCTTCCTCTCCCTCCATTCCTCCCCTCCTTCGGTTTCCGTGGCAACCCCATCCTCCGCTCCGCCACTCAGTCCTGCCTTCCCATCTCATCTCTTTCTTCCCTCTTTCATCTCTCCCCTCATCGCAGTGTACAGTCCAAATCCCCCTCTGTCCTCTGCCTCTGCTCTCTCGCTCCCTTTTACTCTCCTTTTATCTCCTTCAATGTTCTCTTGTCATCTCAGGGTGACATTTATTTATCTCTTGCTTAAAAATAAAAAAGAAAAGAAGGAAGAAAGGAGGGAAAAAGAAACCCCATTCCATCAGCCAGGGCTTCTCCAGATCAGTCCCGGCCTTCTCTCTCTCAGTCATCTCTAAGGGTCAGACTCCCTACGGGGGCCAGGAGAGGGGAGACAAACCCCAGAATGGACCCCTGCCTGCCACAGGGAAGCTTCTCTATTGACCTCACCTAGGGAGGGGAGGAAGAAAACACATGGGTGGGAAGTGTGTGCTGGGGGGGGCTCCCTGGGAGGAGGCATCCCAGAGAGTCTGGCCCTGCTTCCCTGAGGTCAGGATAGGGGAGAAGCCAGCACCTCCCTCAGGATGAAGCAAGGGCAGGATCTAGAACAGGGGGTGGCCAGGTGCAGAAATCCCCCATGACCAGCCCCAGGCAGGAATTCACTGCTGACTGGCGCAGTGGCTCACAACTATAATCCCAGCACTTTGGGAGGCCAAGGCGGGAGGATCACTTGAGCTCAGGTGTTCGAGACCACCCTGGGCAATATTGTGAAACCCCATCTCTACAAAATATTAACAGGCCATATGGCACGTGCTTGTAGTAACAGCTACTCGGGGGGCTGACTGGGAGGATGGCTTGAGTCTGGGAGGTCGAGGTTGCAGTGAGCCATGATCACACCACTGCACTCTAGCCCGAGTGACAGAGTTAGACCATGTCTCAAAAAAAAAAAATAAATAAAAAAAAAAGGAGTTCACTGCTGTCCAGGGAAACCCAACCATTCACGGCCCCATGCTGCCTCTTCAGGCCCTACCTTGCATTGTGTGAATGAGACACAGGGCCTGGCCCCAGGCTGAGGCACCCAACAAATGCTCAGGGTGCGCAGCTCCCTCACTCCAAACAGGATGGTGAGGTTCACCAATTCTCCACAATTCACTCTTCTATGTTCCTAAATTGCCTCTGAGTAAAGGAAGCAAAATTCACGGGCTTTCCCACCCATGTCTCTGTGCCCCAAGTTTAAGGCAGAATGAAAGGTTGCCAGCTCTTTCTAATTTCTTTTCAGTCATCATTTACTGAGCTCATATTATGGATCAGGCACAAGAGACAGGCTGTCCCAGGGAAATAGACATTTTATTTTATTTTATTTTTATGATTATTATCTTATGAGGCAGAGTCTCTCTCTGTTGCCCAGGCTGGAATGCAGTGGCACGATCTCAGCTCACTGCAACCTCCGCCTCCCTGGTTCAAGCGATTCCCCTGCCTCAGCCTCCTGAGTAGCTGGAATTACAGGCATGCGCCAACACACCTGGCTAGTGTTTTTGTATTTTTAGTAGAGATGGGGTTTCACCATGTTGGCCAGGCTGGTCTCGAACTCCTGACCTCAGATGATCTGCCCACCTCAGCCTCCCAAAGTGCTGTGATTACAGGCGTGAGCCACTTAACCCAGCCCAAGATAGACATTTTAGTTTTCATTTTACAGATGAGCAAACTGAGGCTTAGAGAAGCTATGATTTGTCTAAGTCACAGAGCCAGTAAAAGATAAGGGCAGGATTGGAGCGGATTATAATCACATTCTTCCCCATTTACTCCTCTTCTTCCTGTGTTCTTGGGAGGAGTGAGGTCACATCACTCCGAGTCCTCCTTAGCTCAGCCTCATCCTGGCTTCTCCATTGCTGTGTTTAATCTCGAGCGATCAGAAATGACAGGAGAAACAAAGATCCGGGAATGGAGATTGACTGCAGAAAATGAAGCAAACCGATTATGGTTGTGGCCCCAGCATCTCAAAATGACCAAGAGAAGAGATCCCCTGCGAAAAAAAAATGTCACATGGGGATAAAGAAAGGGGCCCTAGGTCTTCAGAAGCCCTCGAGCTGTGTGAGTGTCTGGCTGCAGGTGAGAAGTATTGCTGTGCCAGGGATCAGGCCAGGGAGGAGGCTATGGTATTGGTAGTCCTCCACTAAAAGGCTGGCTCAGCACCTCCTGGACCCCAGGGGCAGGGTCTGAGGAGGGGGAGATGAGAAGCAGCAGAGGTGGGGAGGAAATGGGAAGGACAGCCCCTTCCTCTGTAAGTGGTAGGAGGGAGGGGTACATGGTTCTCAGCCCAGCAGACCTGTCCTCCAGCCCCAGCTCTGCCACTTAGGAGCTGCATACCCTCAGGCAAGTGTCTCAACCTCCTCCCTGGGATTTGGTTTCCTTGTCTGTATAGTGACAGGAGAAGGGTCTAATCACTGCGCCCTTCCTTTCAGCCTGGAGTTGTGCCTATTGAGATCATTTTTATACAGCACGTAATCTTGACAACAAAACCTATTTACAGAGGAGGAAACCAGAGCACAGGAGTTGAGCGATTCACCCACGGTCACCAGGTACACCAGAGAATAAGTGGAGTTGGGTCTAACTTAAATGCCTCTGCTTTTATTTATTTATTAATTATTATTATTATTATTATTATTTTGAGACGAAGTTGCCAAGGCTGGAGTGCAGTGGTGCCATCTCAGCTCACTGCAGCCTCTGCCTCCCTGGTTCAAGCAATTCTCCTGCCTCAGCCTCCCAAATAATTGGGATTACAGGCGCACGCCACCACACCCAGCTAATTTTTGTATTTTTAGTAGAGGCGGGGTTTTGCCATGTTGGCCAGGCTGGTCTTGAACTCCTGACCTCAGGTGATCAGTCCACCTCGGCCTCTCAAAGTGCTGGGATTACAGGTGTGAACCACCACTCCTAGTCTGCCTGTACTTTTAAGATAAAGGACATAAGGGAAATGATGTGTTTCCTAAGGGCTGGTGCATAGTAAGGATCCAGCTACTGGGAGTGACTGCTAATTTTTTTTTTTTTTTTGCGACAGAGTCTGGCTGAGTCACCCAGGCTGGAGTGCAGTGGCGCCATCTTGGCTCACTGCAACCTCCACCTCCGAGGGTCAAGAGATTCTCCTGCTTCAGCCTCCCAAGTAGCTGGGACTATAAGTGTGTGTCACCACACCCGGCTAATTTTTGTATTTTTAGTAGAGATGGGGTTTCACCATGTTGGCCAGGTTGGTCTCCAACTCCTGACCTCAAGTGATCCGCCCACCTTGGCCTCCCAAAGTGCTGGGATTACAGGCATGAGCCACGGTGCCCCAGCCTGTGCGATTGCTATTATTATTGTTCCTATCATCCAGCCAGGCTGGTGCTGGGTGCTGGCGAGGCACAAAGATCCCCAGTCTCAGGACCTCACAATTTGGCTAGAGACAAGATTAAGAACTACAAAGTAGTAGTGGAAAGTATCAGATAGGAAATAGCAGTAAATAAATGTGCTTTAAAAAAAAAAAAAAAAAAAAAATTTAAGGGATCAGGAATGTTCTTCCATATAAATGGGCACGTTAGGAGGCGATAAACTCAGGCCATGGGCCACAGAGTCAGAATGCAGTTTGGCCCCATCACTCACACCTTGGTCTGTGTGTGCCTCAGTCTCCTCATCTGTGGTATGAGATAATGGTTCTCACTTCCTGGAGTTGTTAGGGGGTTTAATTGAACCCATTAGACAAATGAGTATGATCTGTGGTGTTTATTACCCAAAGGTTGGGTGGAGGGGTATGGGGAGGTCTAGAGAAAAGAGAAGCTGGTTAGGAAGACCCCTTCCCCCACAGACCCAGCCAGAGAGGAGGGCCTGCCCAGGCTGGAAGCACGAGATGGAGAAAGGAAGGGAAAGCGGACAGAAGCGCAGGAGGTAGGGAAGGTGCTGAGGTCTGAGGGCAGGCGAAGAGTATGGCCTGGGCACAAGCCTTCTCCGTTCTCACAGCAGCGTTATGACTCCTCCCTGGGCCTCCATGCCAGCAGAGCCCCTGGCAGTGGCTGCCTCCCGAAGCTACTACTGTAATCAACATTTATTTTGCAGTCACCCACACACCCAGCTCGAGTACGGATTTATGCCAGGAGGAGTAAAGAATGCCTCTCTCATTCACGTAATGCCTTCGTGTATCTCCTGGGGGGAGGGAAGGCTGGTGCAGCATATCAGCTGATAGCGTATACACGCAGACATCAGACACATGCTGCCGTCCACACAGGCTCTCATAGAGGCAGGCAGGAGCGGCGTGAAAAGCCATGCCTTCCTCAGTCACCTGACAACGATACTTTCATGTAGTGAGCCGAGGGGTAGGACCTATGCAAGGGGCGGAAGCTCGGGTACCCACACTTGACCCTGCAGTCGAGCTGGAGGGAGATGCACGCCTCAGATAAGAGGTTCAGAGAAGGCAGGAGTTGCATGATGGGCATCCCAGCCAGGAGCTCCTGGGTCTGCACATTACCAGGAGCTCACAGAGGAGAAGGCCAAGGCAGCCTGTTGGATGCAGGGTAGAGGAGAGGCGGGAGGAGAACCAGAGGACAGTGGGGCCTGGGAAGGGGAGGCAGAAGAGGGTCTCAAGGGCAGGACCATGGATGTCAGCGGGGAGGGTACCCAACGTGGTCGGTTCAGCCCAGAGCAGGAACTAGTTTCCTCTCCAATCTGGATCACAGAGGATGACCTGTAGGAGCTTGGAAGCCCTATCTGCAGGGTGGTGGGCTCTGGGCCATGTGTCCCAGATGCTGGAATCCAAACGCATGTGTGACCAAGGGCGAAAGTGACTTTAGCAGAGGGGATGATAATAAAACTAGTAAATGCCTGGCCGTGACTAGTAGTGTGAGGGTTTCCATCCCCTCTGCCTGGGGTGCGACTGCCTGTGGGGTTGAGGTCCCTTGGGGCAGGCCATGGAGGCCGGGTGGGGCCCCTCAGCAATGGGAAGCTCTAGAATTGGCATGGCCACCTCTTTGCTCTACTGTGTTGGGCAAGTTACTTCATCTCTCAGGGCCTCTGTTTTTTCAACTGTAAAATGGGGGTAACAGCTGCCTTCCCCACAGGATGGGGAAGAAGATTCAATAAGATAATGCAAGGGGATACACCTGGAGCTGGGGGCTGGCTTCTGATAAACGGTCAGTTTTAGCTTTTATACCACAATATATGTACACATACAATATGAGTCACCCAGAGCCCCTAAATATTTGGCATGTTCTCACTATCACTAAAAATATCTAAATCCCATGAAGGAGTTGGGAAAGGATGAACACTTGGAAAAAGTAATGAAATCAGGTGTGAGGAAGGACAGAGATGCTGGGAATGGACCCAGTCCCACGGAAGGTTCTAGCTCAAGTCCTTTGTCCACATGGGAGCCCCTGGATTGCCAGGAAATGGGCAGTCTCAACCCCAGTGCCTGTGGGGCTGTGAGGGTCCCTTGGGCCCCAGGACCTGAGGAGGACGCTGGAGAGGTGGAAAGGCATCTTCTTTGGGCCTCTAGAAGTCTCGTCACAGATGCTACCTCTTCTCTGAAATTTTACAACTCATCCAGGTAGCTCAGAAGACCGCATTCCTAAATGAAGTACAAGATCCAACTCTCCTCATCAGAGTGTAGATAACCTCTTTCTGGGATCACACTCCTGCCACCTAGAATGACCCACTCCTCAGCAAACAAACGCAGCTCAGATGGGTCACAGAGGGAAGGGCTGGGTCCAAGAATGGGACCCCCACCCCGCCCCATGCTAGCCCCGACCCCTGAAACCAAAACGCCCAGAAGCTTCTTGTGTGAAGCCCACACACACTCATGTGTGCGCATCCAGGAGACAAGAGTCACCCTCCTCCCTGTGCTGACGCAAGGACGGGCTGGGCTGTGTCCTGGCTCTGAAGTACTCAGGGCCTGCCCCTGGGAGCGTTGGTGGGTTCCCTCCTTCAAATGCCCCCAGCTCTGGGTGCCAAAGTGAAGAAGGAAACACAAGGTCTTCTGGGACTCCGAAAGACAGGCTGGGCAAGAGAATGAGCAGGCCTGCTCACACAGCCACAGCCCTCTACAGTTTACAAAACCCTTCCCAGGCATGAAGTCATGGGACGTTCCCTGCCAGGTTCTGCACTGGCATCTGAATGGGCAGCACCTGCGTGGGCTCTTATTCCTGATGGCAAAACCTGACGTTCACAGACTGGCTGGCTGCCCTGAGAGTGACAGTGCCAGCCTGGCCAACTTTCAGTACAGTGTGTCATTTAATCCTGACTGCAGCCTATGGTTGGTACTGGTGCCATCACCCTGTTTTACAAATATGGAAACTGAGGCACAGAAAGGTTACGAGCTTTCGAACATTGCTCCTCGCGGCATGGCCCTTGAGCTCTGGCACTGCTTCCAAATAGATAAGGGAAGCCTTAGAAACTTGGCTGGGCGCGGCAGCTCACACCTGTAATCCCAGCATTTTGGGAGGCTGAAATGGGTGGATCATTTGAAGTCAGGGGTTCAAGACCAGCCTGGCCAACATGGTGAAATGCCGCCCCTACTAGAAAAAACAAAAACTAGCTGGGCGCGGTGGTGCACCCCTGTACTCCCAGCTACTCAGAGGCTGAGGCAGAAGAATCATTTGAACCCGGGAGATGGAGGTTGCAGTGAGCTGAGATTGCGCCACTATACCCCAGCCAGGTGACAGAGCAAGACTCTGTCAAAAAAAGGAGGGAAGGAAGGAAGGAAGGAAGGGAGGAAGGGAGGAAGGGAGGGAGGGAGGGAAAGAAAGAGAAAAGAAACTTGTATAGCAATGTGACAACGCTGTGACATCTGAGCCAGGTTGATAAAGTATTAGTCTGTGAGGCTTAAAAATGGACTTAAAAAAAAAAACCACCAGGTTTCGAAGCACCGGTTTAGATCCAGACTCTAGAGTTGAAGGCCTGAGTTTGCATCCTTTGCTACTTCCCAACGGCATGACTCTTTCTCCTTACTAAAGTGGGGTGGTACCAAGAGCACCTGCCTTACCAGTTAAAATATGTGAAGTGCTGAAAGCAGAACCTGGCGCGCCTATGGCGTTTACTGCTATATTAGCATTCAGCAGCTCGCTTGGGGCCACACAGTAGCTACTGGAGGAGCTGGACTCCTTGATGCCAGTTCTCAGTGGGGAATTGACTGCTAGGTCCCCTGCCACCTGGGAAACTGGGGCCCCAGAAACATGCCTGCCACTAAAGCCTGTCCACAAACTCAGACCCTCGTCCTGTCCCCACCCGCCTCCAACCCCCCTTCCATCTCTACGCCAGCTCAGCTGTGGGTGGGCATCTTAATGGGTGTAAGGAGATGTTCTTGCCCAAACCGGAAAAACCTGATGGCCAGGCAGGCCCGCCCTGGCAGCTTCCGGGTTGCTAGTAGTATCCTGAGAAGCAGGTGGGGCCAGGAAGAGCAGTGGTGGCCTCCTCCCCTGGGCCCAGGCTCAAATCTCTATGGTGCCTGCCCCAAAGCCATTTTGATCCCTTTCTTGGAGCATAAATCCCAAATGTCCCTAGATAAGCAGACTCCTTGCTACCTTTACCCACAGTCCATCTTGTCTTGGTCACCCAGACCCAAAGGGAGGACAGCTTTTTCCCCAACCCTTTTGGAGCCCCAGACCCTCCTCCTGGGAAGTGGGTGTTAGCACCCAGCTTGTACATAGTAGGGACTCAGCACCATCTGGGACTTCAGATCCACCTCCCTCATTTCCACATCCGACTGACATTCTTCCTCTACCTGGGTCTGGTCACTACTGATGAGTGGGCTCGTTGTCCCCACCCGTCTGGGTGTCTGGCTTGGTCACTAGTCCTTCCTTCTCCTGCCGCCCTCTGTACCTGGCACTGACTTATCCCTCCGCCCTCCTCCGCCCTCCTCTAGTCTTCCCTGGGGAGGATATGGCCCCTTCCCTGAGGCCCTGTGCTCTGCGGGGGCAGCGATAGGACTCCCATTTGCATGAGGCTTTACAATTTACACAGCACTTGGCTGTGAGCTGTACTGTTTCCACTCTACATCTGTTAACGACACATGCAATTCACATATCAGCAAACATTCATGAAGCACCTACTATGGGCCAGGCACTGAGCTGGGTGCGCAGGAGGAAGGGCACACAGGGTTCTGCCTTGGGAGGGTCCTGCCGGCCACACCTCCAGGCCTGATGGCTTGTGCCAGCACACCTGGGCCTGGAGCCCTCAGCTCACATAGCCCAGGCCACTCACATCTCAGGGCTCCCTCCCAGAGGGAGCTTCCTCCTGCAGAGAGCCCTGTGCCCCCCCAGAGACCATGGTTTTTCCTGCGGCCCCCGGGAACCCTGGCTGGACGGGAGCCCCACAAGCTTTCTCTGTGGCCCTGGGGGACCCAGAGTGTGACCAGGTCCCTTCTTCTGTGCTCTGAGGAGGTAGCCAGGGTCTTCCAGACCCACTGCCCGACGTGCCCCTTCTGCAGGGCAGAAATGTGCCCAGACATGCAGGTAGGTCCTCCTGAAGAGACCTGGGTCCTGCTCCCTCGCGTCTCTTCCCTCTCTGGCCTTCAGCTCAAAGCTTTCATGCACACTTAGTCTCCCTGCCTGCACCACAGCCCGCTGCAACCCTGGCAATGTCCAATTTCTTGTTTTCTCTCCAACCCCTGAACTGGGGCCAGATCTATGTCCTCCATCACCTCCTCAAGCTCTACTCTATGATATCTGTCCCCTCCACCAGAGTTCAACTGTCCTCTGGAACGTGGCAGCCCTTTGCCAAACACAGGAGCTTTGAGCTGGGCCTCCTCATCTGGCAGGAGCCACACAACCCTCTCTGGGCTCACAGGCCACGCAGCACCACCCTCTACCTCGGCCCACTCCTTGGCCTCCCGCATCCCAGCAGCCCCTGGGCTCAGGCCTTGGACTGAGTGGGCTCCCTCAGAGAAACCATCTCTCATGGCTTCTGCGCTCACCTCAGTGTTGACCTCACTAGAGCTGCACCCTTACCCAGGTCTGCAACGGTTCCTAGACGGCAAAGCTGTCAGCCGTCACTGTCTAACCTCTCCATGGCTCGTGTCCTTGAAGCCATCTGCCATTTCCAGCTTCCTTCTCTGCTGTTCCAGTTGACCAGGCTCAAGCTCTGAGGTCACTGTAGAAGTGACTGAGGTTTTGCAAGGCTTTTCTGCCTGGCAAACACGGACAGCACACCATTCTCCTAGGAGCTAGAGAGATGAAGACAACAGTCTCCGCCCTCCAGCAGCCACAGTAAATGGATGATTACCTTAGTGAGTTGATAGCTATGACATACAACTCCCAGAAGGTAGATAAAGGGAGATGTGATTAAGTCTATGTGGGGGAGTCAAAGGGGGAGGTGGCACCTGAGCAAGGTTTTGTAGGTTGTGTAGGAGTTCAGCAGGTGGATTAACAGAAGAAAGGCACTCCGGGGGAGGGAGCAGTGATTGTAATGTGGAAGTGTGACACAGTGCAGGGGTTTGGCCTACACAGGTATAAACACACCTCAAGAGTAGGCAGGGCCACCTTTACTCCTCAGACCACAGCGACTGGTGGCCCCTGGGGATGTAGAAAGTGGAGGCCTTGCTGTGGTCCTATCCACTCACCCACGCACACAGGAGAGGAGCCACTGCTTAGCAGGTAAAGTAAATGTGCTAACCAGGCATACGCACATGCCTGATTGACAAGCGTATGTCGGCTCTCAGAAGAGGTTCGTTTCCACAGGTTTAAAGAAAAATAAAGAGGCCTACAGGGAAAGAATCAAACTGTTCTGTTTGGATAATTTAGGAAAACCTGAGTGAATATTCTCTGTAGCTCCCAAGTGACATTTTAAAATCCCTCTGATGCGTGGGACACATGTGTCCCTGCCACAAAGGATGTGTCAACACAGGCTGCCAAACCCAAGGTGGCGGGCCCCTTATTTGGTGAGGGCTATCCAGCTCGGCCATCGGTCCAGCTTGTGTAGTGTGGACTGGCCCCCTTCCTCACATTCAGCCCCTGTGTCATGTTCACACGGATGCCACTTAGCCCTCCTTGGCAGGGAATGGTGACACCAGGCTCTGCCAGAGTGGGGAGGCCCATGGGACCACATCCATCTCTGCCTTCACCCTCACCTCGAGCCCCATATTGGGCCAGGCAGAAGGGAGGGATCCCAAGGCCATGTCTAGATCCTGCCAGTCCTACCCCAGGCCTTCAGTCACCTATCCCTGCTGACCCACTCAGGACTCCTCCTGTGTGACAAACAGGTCCCTCCAGCTGGTGGAGACCCCCAAACACTCTTCCCTCTTTAAAGCAGGAGCCTAAAAGAAAACAGTGCCTTCAACAGGTTTTGTTGTTGTTGTTGTTGTTGTTTTACACATTTAGAGCAATGGAGAAAAAAACTATTCTCCCTTCCTCAAATAAACCCACTTCTCTACTGGTCTCTTCCCTTGAAAACAGAAGCACTATTCAAAAGGAAAAAGAAAAAAGAAATTTAAAAGAGAGAGAGAGGCAAGAGGGAAAAAAAGGAACTGAATAGAAGAAGAAAAAGGGGGAAAAAGAGAGGGAGAAGACAGTGAACCCCGAGGGAGGTGGTGAGGGCTTGGAATGAAAGGCAAAAGTGAAGGGAAGGAAGGCAGAGACACAAAAGGCAGGGGAGAGAAAGACAGAAGCTTTGAAAGAAAGAATGTTCTAGCGTGAATGCAGCGTGCAGGGGAGAAAGGCGTGCTTGAAAAGGAGCAGCCTGAAGCAGTGACCCCTCATTCACAGGCGGTGCCAATCACGGTGACAATGCAAACCCTTTCTTCTTTTCTCCTTCTCTCCTTTCTGGGGAGGGAGAGGCTGAACACTGCAAGTTAATTTCTAAAAGTACAAATAATAAATTCAGTTCCACTGGAGAAACATCAAAGAGCTGCTGTAAAGGCTTCCCCCAAACAGGCTACAGCCCCAAGGGGAGTGCTCCCATCAGCTTTATTACAGGGTCGGCTGCTCCCTGCCCTGGCCGCCCGGCTGTGGCCTCCTCCCATAGGGTCCTGGGTGAGCCAAGGGAGAGAGCCTGTGATGCTGTGCACAAGGCTCGGTCTCCAAAGGCAGCTCGGACCTCTGGGTGCCCGCAGATTCTCCTCTCTCAGAGCCCTTGGGCCCTTAACCAGGTAGCGGGGGGCAGATGAGAGGGGTCTCAGTGAGACAGCTCCTCTGGCTGGAGGTGAAAGCCATGGCAACTCACCCTGCTTGGGCCATGTCCACCTGGTTCTCCGGCTGCCTGCACACAGGAGGTGCACGGTCCCCGGTGGATGTGTGCGGTGAAGGACATTCTGAGTCAGCCCTGGGATGGGCTGTCCCCTCGAGGGACTGCTCCAAGGAAGCCTGCCGCCTGCTCGGGCTGGGCCCTCACTCCAGGAGGGTGAGCGGGTAGGTTGGCTCTTTTTACAGGCCACCAGCTGTTGGGTCTATGTCACTCACAGGGGAGGGCCTCTGTGGACGTTGAGGCGTGTTCTTACATCACGGGTCACTGCAGACCAGCACCTTCCTGAGTTAGCCAAGACCCGAAGACTACGCACAATATACGTGCCCTGACCTGGATTTAGATTTCCTGTCCTTCCTGGTTGGGCCTCAGTTACACACCAGATAATGCCGGCAAATGCCCACACACAGCCCTCAGTCTAGTGACCGAGTGTCTCCCAAAATGTCCCTCTGCGCTCACAGGTGAGCGTTCCCCGTCCCCCTTCTTTGTCTTCCCTTCTCCTGCTGTCTCTCAGTACCTATCGAGTCATGAGGAAACCTGAAATGGGGTCACCTTTACGCAAAGGCTCCTTTTTCCTTCTGATCATCCAAACGGTAGATAATGAGAAATGCCTGGGAGCAGAGAGGCTGAGTGGAGGAAGACTGATTGGTTTATTGACTGATTGATTGAGCGAGTCTCAACCTTACTCATCTATTGAGCACTCAGTCTGTGCCGAGCTCAGTGGTGTGGGCTGGGATTATAAAGCGACAAGGACCAGTCCAGAGCCCTGAGGTGCTTGGGGCCAACCTAATGCTGCCTGGAGGAGATGCAGGGAGACACATGGATCAGGGAAAGAAAACCCTTCCTTTGCTATCTTTATCTGGAAAAGGCTGTTATTTCTTGGAATAGGCCCCAGGAGGGCCTCCGAACCCAACAAGGAGGCTGGAGAGAAGGGGGGCATGGAAAATACAAAGAGGCATAGGGGCCAGGCGTCGTGGCTCACACCTGTAATCCCAGCACTTTGGAAGCCTGAGGCGGGTGGATCACCTGAGGTCGGGAGTTCGAGCCAGCCTGGCCAACATGGTGAAACCCCGTCTCTACTAAAAATACAAAAATAAGCCAGATGTAGTAGTGGGCGCCTGTAATCCTAGTTACCTGGGAGGCTGAGGCAGGAGAATCACTTGAACCTGGGATGCAGCGGTTGCAGTGAGCCGAGATCATGCCACTGCACTCAAGCCTGGGCAACAGAGCAAAACTCCATCTCAAAAAAAATAAAAATAAAAAAAATAAAAAACAAAGAGGCATGGGGCAGATATTTAACCTAGCCACCAGCAGCCTATAAAATCACCCTTGCACTTCCATTTTACAAAGGCAAATCCCACAAATACTTTTTGAGCACCTACCATGTGCCAGCCAGCTCCTGTGCGTTCCTAGGGAGATGGCAGTGCACAAGACTCAGTCCTGCCCTTAAGAACTTACGGTGTTGTGAGAGCAACAGGCAAGAAAACAGGCAATTTTAATTTGGTGTGTAAGAACAGAGGAGGGGCAGCCTTAGAGAGGCTGGGGGGGTCAGAGAAGCTCTTTCAGAGGAGGTGGTATGGAGTTACTTTAATATATTAAAGTGAACAAAATTTTCATTTGTTTTGAAAAAGATTTAAAGAATTTCACTGGTGGCCAGGCCCAGTGGCTCACACCTATAATCCCAGCACTTTTGAGAGCCCAAGGCAGGAGGATCGCTTAAGCCTGGGAGTTTGAGACCAGCATAAGCAATATAGTGAGACCCAACCTCTACAAAAAATTAAAAAATTAGCCAGGCATGATGGTGCATGCTGGTAGTCTTAGCTACTCTGGAGGCTGAGGTGGGAAGATCACTTGAGCCCAGATGTTGGAGCTGTCATCACACTGCTGCATTCTAGCTTGGGTGACAGAGTGAGACCCTATCTCTAAAAACCAAACAAAGAAACAAACAAACAAAAGAAAAGAATTTCACTGGCAAGATACCTAGGTGTCTAGAAAAAAAAACAGAATTGATCAGTGAACCAACAGATAAATATCCAATGATGTTTTCCTAATCTGTTGGTATATTAGGAGGAATCAGAAGCACAGAGAAAAGTAATGCAGTGAGAACAACAGAAACAATAATAAACTCTTTTTTTTGAAGAAGTAATAGTAGTCCAGTGACATGTTTAGCAGTGAATAGTATTTACACTGTGGGCTTAACCCAAAATTGCGACCTGATGATAATACTAAGAGAGGAGGAGGAGGAGGAATGATAGGGTGGTGGAGAGATGAGTCCTCACTTACAAGAATATGGAGGCAAAAGATAATGTCCAAAATTGATAAATCAAGAAGTAATCAGAGTAACATATTATTTCAGAACATGGAGGTAAATAACAGGAAGGAGGAAGTAAGCAGTTTGCAAATGGTTAACTAGCTGGAGGGCTGGAGTCGGGAGTGAGGTGGGGCGGGGCCTACTGTGTTAGCACTAGACGCCCATCAGTATTGTTTGATATAAAAAAAGATGCATATATTACTCTGATAAAAAACAAAATTCAAAGCAAGCAAACAAGCAAAAAAGGCTTGGTAAAGGTGTCACTGTTAAGTCAAATTGAGATCAATGTGAACTCCCCAGAGCATTGAGCCAAGAAATAGAAGGGGCACTGTGCTTACGAATTGATGGGAACAGAAATTCCTTCAAGAAAGAACAGAATTCAGGGAGCTGCTGCCCATGGTGACACATTTGGGTGGAAGAGGCTGGAGGGCTTGTACCTCGCAGGGAAAATCTGCAGAGTGTTCACATGTGGCTTTAACAACCCCATCCGGAGCACTAAGGACACTTCCCTGGAGACTGGGGGATCTGGGTACCAGGGTTCCTGCTGTTGCCTAGAGCTGAGGACCAGATCCTCAGATACAACTTCCTCAACTAAGGTGGCATGATCTACATGCATAGGAGGCAGTGGCCACAGTGCACAGGCCTGAGACCTGGGTGTCCTCACTAAGCCACAGCCCAAGCTGGCATGGTCATCCGGCAGCATGGCCACCACAAAGTGCCCCCAGGCTCTGGCTCTCACCGCGTGCTGTTTCCTTATCAGGCACCTCTGCTGTACATTATGGTCTTTCCTCATATGTGACAGCAAGATTACACTTGTCCAGAGATCTCTTCTCTGGACACCTCAAATTTCCCCCAAAAGACTAGAGAATTGCAGAGCATATCAAAAAGCTGAGAGTCCAGAATGAAACAGATGTGGGTGACTTGAAGAGGGGCCTTTGGTGTCCCAGGCACTTTTCTCTTTATGGGACAGCGCCCCTTGCTTGGAGGCTTTGGACTCAGTTCTAACAAGCATGGTTATCCAGCTTCCCAGACCATGGCAGATGCAGAGGGAACCCAAGGAGGTGAAAGGGGTGCCACTCGCTGCTGGAGGCTACGACGATGGCTGGCCAGGATGCAGGCTGAAAATGACCCAGTGATAGTTTGGGGCCATTAGGGATGGGGCAAGCAGCTCGGACACCTCCATACCTCAGCTCAGCACCGAGGGCTCCTACTCATGACTTGCAGTCATCAAGATGGATTGGACTGTATTAAATTACATTCAATACTCGGCTGAGCACTCAGCCAAGCACACGTTGGATCCAGGAGTGAAATGAGGTGAGACCACCTGTCATACAGTCGTGGGGCAAGACTCCCAGCTGTCACTGCAGAGAGCCCCACGCTGGGTCACAAGGCAGGGCTCTAGTCCACTTTTGCCTGAGAGAGCGGACCTGGGCATAGCCTCGACCTCTCAGAATCCCACCCACTAGGCCGGGCGCGGTGGCTCAAGCCTGTAATCCCAGCACTTTGGGAGGCCGAGACGGGCAGATCACGAGGTCAGGAGATCGAGACGATCCTGGCTAACATGGTGAAACCCCGTCTCTACTAAAAATACAAAAAACTAGCCGGGCGACGTGGCGGGCGCCTGTAGTCCCAGCTACTTGGAAGGCTGAGGCAGGAGAATGGCGTGAACCCGGGAGGCAGAGCTTGCAGTGAGCTGAGATCTGGCCACTGCACTCCAGCCTGGGTGGCAGAGCGAGACTCCATCTCAAAAAAAAAAAAAAAAAAAAAAGAATCCCACCCACTAAATGAAGAGAATATCTGCCCTCCCAGTGAAATCATCTTTACACATCGAAGCACTTTTTTTTTTTTTTGAGACAGTCTCACTCTGCCACCCAGGCTGGAGTGCAGTGGCACGATCTCAGCTCACTGTAACCTCCATCTCCTGGTTTCAAGCGATTCTTCTGCCTCAATCTCCTGAGTAGTTGGGGTTACAGGCGCCCACCACCACATCTGGCTAATTTTTTTTTTTTTTTTTTTTGAGACGGAGTCTTGCTCTGTCGCCCAGGCTGGAGTGCAGTGGCCGGATCTCAGCTCACTGCACGCTCCGCCTCCCGGGTTCACGCCATTCTCCTGCCTCAGCCTCCCAAGTGGCTGGGATTACAGGCGCCCGCCACCTCGCCTGGCTAGTTTTTTTTTGTATTTTTTAGTAGAGACGGGGTTTCACCGTGTTCGCCACGATGGTCTCGATCTCCTGACCTCGTGATCCGCCCGTCTCGGCCTCCCAAAGTGCTGGGATTACAGGCTTGAGCCACTGCGCCCGGCCTAATTTTTGTATTTTTAATAGAGATGGGGTTTCACTATGTTGGCCAGGCTGGTCTCGAACTCCTGGCCTCAAGTGATCCACCCGCCTTGGCCTCCCAAAGTGCTGGGATTATAGGCGTGAGCCACCTCACCTGGCAGGAAGCATTTTATACATAACATGTCATGTTACCAAAGCCATCGTTTTTTCTAGGTGGCTGGACAGGATACCCCACGACTCACACAAGGACAGAGAGCCAAAGAGATAGCCTCTCTGCATTAGGATTTTCCTGGACACAATGAAGCAATTATCAGGCAAGTTTTGAAACTATGCAAACTTAACCTGAACATATTCGATTACACGAATCTATTGTGTAACACAGCTGGCCTTCCTGGGCTCTTCAAAGCCAATGTCTGTCTGTCTCTCTCTCTCTCTCTCTCTCTCTCTCTCTCTCTCTCTCTCCCCCTCTCTCTCTCACACACACACACACACATACACACACACAGCAGGGAGGCTGTTCTAGATTAAAAGAAGGTAAAGAAACACAACACCCAAATGTAATGCATGAAGCTTTTTGGATCAGGAAAACAGCCATACAAAACACATTTTTGGAGTTCAACTGGGGAAATATGAATGGGATGTAGATTGGATATTATTGGACAATGGTAATTTCTTAGGTAGGATGATGGCACCGTGGTTGCAAATGGGGAAGTCCACACTCCTGAAATATACCTGCTGACGTACTCAACGGTGGGCTGTCTGCAACTCACTTTCAAATGACTCAGCAAAACCACGTG
Organism: Rhinopithecus roxellana; assembly: GCF_007565055.1. NCBI lineage: Eukaryota > Metazoa > Chordata > Mammalia > Primates > Cercopithecidae > Rhinopithecus > Rhinopithecus roxellana. The sequence goes on along the minus strand of NC_044553.1, from coordinate 119,911,576 downwards.
AAAGACAGTGTGATAAAGAAAAGGTGGCAAAATGGCAACAATGAGTGAATCTGGACGAAGGTTCTTAACGTTTCTGTCAAGTCTGAAAATTCCAACTAAGGAGTTGGGAGGAAACACACCACGTGGGTGAGTTGTGACTTATTCTTTGCGTCTGTGGGGCCAGCCTTTGGCTTGTTCCCCAACCTGCTCCACAATGAAAGTGATGCACTGGTGATAGAGGAAGGGGCCTGCGACAGTGCTCCTGATCTGCATGGCACACCTAGAAAATCATATTTGGACCATATACTGGGGTAATTGGGCAAGGCTGGTCCAAACCATCCACAGACCCACCTACCTCAGCCGACTGAAGGTCAAGAGGAAATCAGTGCCTAGGCACCACTCAGCGGCCCCAGCATTCACTTTGGTACAGCACCCTGGCTGGAAGGCCAGGCCTGTGGTTAAAAGGGAGTAGACACCAGACCCTCACTTGTCTCTTCACCTCCTCATCAAGGCTTCCTTCGGGGAATTCGTCTCTCCCTGCTCAAGCCTGTCTCTTATAGCTCTGGAAGCCTAGGGACCGTATTAGAATATTCTATGCTTAGGCCCACTGCCCCCTCGAGATCCAGAGTTCTTTGAGGGCAGACACCTGGCCTCCCTCATCTTTAAGCACAGATTCTGGCACGCCACATCCAAAGGTCAGAGAAAGGGATCCAGCCTGCGATGCTTATGAGTGCTGAAGATGCTCTCATAATCGTGGCATGCTCGGGTCGGAGATCATTTCCTCAGAAGTGTTCCAGCTCAGCCCTCACTCCATCCTAGCCAGTGGTGTCCAAAGCTGAAAAGCCCAAGCTCTGCTACCTGGTGGTGGTACTCGCTGGTGACTGAGACTCACTTTCCTCTTCTGAACTAGGTCCCTTCCAGCAGACTCTCTAGGGACATCTGTGCTTAGTGCTCCCCTAGTTCCTTCTGTCCAGGGGCCTGGGGCTGACTGAGCAAGGCAGCCTTCCCATCACTGGAGAAAAGCCCCAGTGCACAGAGCAGTTCCTGACACTTTCTAAAGCCCTCCTGGGGATTCCCAGTCCCGGTGGCCCTGGGAGGGCAAATGCCAGCGCCAACACTCAGGCTGGACCTAGCCCCAGGGACTTTCTTCCAAGGGGAGGGGAGGACCAGGAAGAAGGATTGGAGAGCTAAACTTAAAAACAGTGTGTGGCCCACCCAGGGAATGAACCTGGAACAACTCTGATAATTTTTAAAAGCCCTTCGAATGACTTCAGTGTGCACCAGGATTGAGATGCTCCACCCCCGCCCCCCCACCCGAGCCCCTGCCAGGTCCTCCAAGCTGAGTCAGGCTTCGAACCCAGTCCCACTTCCCCTCCTCCCCACCATGCCTGACCTCCCATCTCTAGCCTGACCCTGAAGGCGGCCCTTGCTTGTGCTGCTCTCCTCCTCCCTACCTCTCCAGAATTATTGCATTCTTTGAAATGTGCTTGAAGTGCCTCTTTAGCAACCTGGGCTGCCTCTCCAGGAGGGCCGGAGAATTCCCTGACGTGGAACTGGGAACAGTGGCTGGAGATGGGGCAGACAGAGCCTTGAAGGCCATGTCTGGATGCCATTCTCAGGCATGGGAAGCCAGGAAGTAACATGATCCCATGCATGTTGCTGAAGACCCTTCTGGTTCCTGTGTGAAGAGGACAAGGAGGGCCAGGACTGTGTCTTGAGCTTATCTATTTAACCCTTTCCCATGCCCTGCCCCACCCCCAGCTCGAGGCCTGCATGGGAGCCACAGACCTTGGGAATGATGGCCAGGTCTGTCACTAGAAATAATGGAGCTGGCTTTCTTTCCACTGTGGCCAGTAGAACTGACAGCTGAATGTGGGGAGGAGGTGGTTAGTGATGAATGCTCACAATGAGAATTCATTCCAGGCTCCCAATGGAGAGAGACCATCTGGACAGAGCCAGAGGCCACTGAAGGGACGTCCCTCGGTGGGGAAGACGCTGGCTCCAGCCACTTCAGAGAGAGGCTTTGGAAACCCAAGGAGCACTCGCCTGGTGTCATTCAAAGGAACATTAAAATTGAACGGCGCCAAGTGAATGGAAGAGAAATGTTATACAGCAAACCTGTGAAGGGGTTCCCCCAGATAAAAGCAAGGGAAAGAGGAAGAGAGAAACAGAGGCGGATGGGGGTGGGGGGCGGGCGGCAAGAGTGAAGGGGAAGAAAGGAGGAATGGGAGGGGAGTCTCAAAGCTTTCTGAGTTCACAAAGAAAGAAGGAAACAGGGTAGAGAAGAACAAAAAGGAGAAGGTGAAGTGCTTGCGCTTCGAAGTGGAAGTCACTCCAGCCCTTGAGAAAGCTGCTTGTGGGGCCGGGTGGGGCGAGTGCGTCTCAGGATATTCTACCAAGCGGCTCTTCTACCAAAGAGGACCCAATCCCTCCACCCTCGGAAGCATCAGGACTTCACAAGGCTGGGAAATGCTGACTCCAGGCTGCCTTGGGGATGTGCAACGGTGCCACTGCCCGGGGCCCTTGCCTGGGGCCTCACGTGTAGAAGGGCCCGCACTTGGTTTCGTGCTCTGCTGTTCTTTAAATTTTACTAATTTTTAAACATGGGGCCTGCGTTTTCATTTTGCACCTGGCCCTGAAAATTATGTAGCCAGTCCTGGCTGACCTTTCCAGAGGACATTTTTGCTAGAAGGCGGGTGCAGGAAGGCAGTGGGCTGGCTCCGCTACTGATCGCTGTTTGCTATCCAAATACACGTCCCCGTGTTGTTGACTCAGCCACCAGGTATTAGGAAGTGCAGGGCTTCCCACCCCAGCTAGAGAGCCCAGCCTAACTCAGATGAGATATGTGAGTGCTGGAAAGCATTATCATTTAAGGAGCTACCAGGGTCTGCCGGATGCTAGGCACAACATGGTCCTGACCCTCTCCCAGAACATAAGAAGCACGATGGTGCTAAGGCCCAAAAGCCAGCCTGCTAACACCCTCTCAGCCCTGGGAGTCCTGCCTTCTGCAGCCAGCTCACTACAGAGGCAGCAGGGGCAACTGTGCAAACCTGTCCACACCCAGGAGCTGATGGGCTCATGGGTCCGGAGTGGAGATGTCACTGCTGCAGGAGCTGGATAGCCAATGCTGAGCCAGGGCAGGAAGCCACAGCAAGTCACTGGCACCCAGCAGCCGGAAGCGGGGGTGTTTGAGACCAAGACCACTGCCTCATGTCTCAGCCCCCACACCGTGCCCCAGGGCCACTGTGTGGTTGCCAAGTCCCCACGTGAAGTGAGGCAGATGCGGCCAATCACCATGGCCACGGGCCTGTGCCAGGCACCCCACATCCCCCAGCAGTGCTCCCCTTCTCTGCCTGGTCCTTCACTCAAGGGATCCAAAATTCCAGTACTGTATAGGCCTCTTTTCCTTGCCAGAACCTCCTTCTGATGACTGAAAGCAGAGGCCCTCCAGACACCCCTTCTACCAGCAGGGAAGCCCTGGGGCCCCTGCCATCAAGCCTCCTTCTCTGAGTGAACAGAGGGCTATAACAGCATCACAGCATCTTTTCTAAGGGCTTGCAACTCAAAAGATCCAAATCTCTTAAGCCCGACCTGGGGGCGACGTGGAAGAGGTCTAAGTCCCCGACAGGTGCCAGGTGTGCAAAGGAAATGCACCTGCAGGCAAAACCTGAGGCAGGTGGGGCCGGGTGCCCCACCCATGGCCAGAACAAAGAAGGCTCAGAAGGCCTGCAAGGGTGTCCTGGGCCCTAGGGTAGCAGGAGGGCAGGCAGGCCTCTTGGAAAGGGCGAGAAGAGCAGGCGGGTGAGGCAGAGGCCGGAGGAGGCCCAGCTAAGCTGCCAGGCTTCCCCTGCTGCCAGGGAGGGCCCTCCAGGAACTGAGTTAATCAGCAGGAAACCGATGGTTGTTTCCTGACAACCCTGCTGCTGCCGACACCATGGCCACCACCACCACAGGCACAGAACACACACGCACGCGCGCGCGCACACACACACACACACACACACACACACACACACAGGAATTTGGAAACAGGAAGGACAGCTGGCAACTTCCTGAGGACCCACAATGCAATCCACTTTTTCAAATAACATAGACAAAACAACACAAAGAATTCCTCCCTTTCCTGAGTGCAGACTGTGTGTGGAGCCTCTTGTATGTGATATCTTGTTTATATCTGGCAGAAGAACCCCTCCAGGAATGACTGTCATTCACCTGTTTTCTTTTCTTTTTTTTTTTTTTGAGACAGTCTCACTTTGTCACCCAGGCTGGAGTACAATGGTGCGATCTCGGCTCACTGCAACCTCTGCCTCCTGGGTTCAAGTGATTCTCCCACCTCAGCCTCCCGAGTAGCTAGGACTACAGGTGCTAGCTACCATGCCCAGCTAATTTTTGTACTTTTAGTAAAGACAGGGTTTCACCATGTTGGCCAGGCTGGTCTTGAACTCCTGACCTCAAGTGATCTGCCTGCCTCGGTCTCCCAAAGTGCTGAGATTACAGGTTTGAGCCACCGCGTCCAGCCATTCCCGTTTTCTAAACTCTGAGGGGCAAAGAAAGACAGTGGGCCAAGCTTGCACAGCTGGTAGTGCCCACGTTTCCATACCCAGGCCAGGCAGGACTCAGAAGGCCATCTCTTAAACCACCTTGCTCTGCCTTGAATCAAAGAATTTCTCCTCAGGCTCTGTGACCAGAGTCAAACCAAGTCTATGGGACAAGCTGGGCATGGTAACGAATGCCTAAAGCCCCAGCTACTTGGGAGGCTGAGCTAGGAGGATCGCTCAGGCCCAGGAGGTCAAGGCTGCAGTCAGCTATGGTCATGCCTGTGAACAAACACTGCACTCCAGCCTGGGCAACAGAGCGAGAACCTGTCTCTAAAAAACAGGAAAAAGGAACCTATGGGACAAGGCTCAACGTGGAGTAGCCAGCTAGTCTAGGAGCCAACCCCTTTCTGCCTGAACTGGTCTGTTGGGATCTCGAGGGTGAAGTGGGAGTGAGAAGTCTTTTGCCTGTCCAACTCTTCTCCCGCTTTCCACTTCCTAAGCTTAAAAGCACACCTCCCGCTGCAAACTTTCCCAACCTTTAACATCCCCAGTGCTTCTCAAACTCTGTAGTGAAAGGTCAGCTTGATTCATCTTAATCCTTAATCCCTCTCAGATCTAACATCAACAGGCAGTTTAGTCCTGAGTCCTGCCACGTGGGGTCAAAGGTGCCCACCCTGTCCCACACCCTGTTCGAGATGAAGCCACCAATCGCCCATTTGGATGTCATCCTGCCAATGTCAAACTACAGAAATTTCTAAACACCAATCCCATTTTCTGTGTTTAGCTCCTCCTCTTGGTTGGTTAACATTGTCCAGAACAGCACTGGTGCATGGCCCGTACTTTTGTGGGGCACTAGCCTAAGAATACACAAGAATGTTGATAAATTAAAGAAGTTTAAACGCAGATATATATTTCCTCTTAAATGAAAATTCTAGTCACAGAGCCTCAAATTTCAAACACATACTTTTTTTTTTTCTTTTTTTTAGAGACAAGTTCTTGTTATGTTGTCCACGCTGGCCTTGAACTCCTGGACTCAAGGAATCCTCTTGCTTTAGCCTCCCGAGTAGCTAAGACTATACAGGCCAAACACACATTCTTTTTTTTTTTTTTTTTTGAGATGGAATCTTACTCTGTTGCCCAGGCTGAAGTGCAGTAGCACAATCTCAGCTCACTGCAACCTCTGCCTCCTGGATTCAAGCAATTCTCCTGCCTCAGCCTCCCAAGTACCTGGGATTACAGGTGCCCACCACCATGTCCGGCTAATTTTTGTATTTTTAGTAGAGATGGGGTTTCGCCATGTTGGCCAGGCTGGTCTTGAACTCCTGACCTCAAGCGATCCTCCTGCCTAGACCTCCCAAAGTGCTGGGATTGCAGGCGTGAGCCACCATGCCTGGCCCCAAACACACATTCTTGTTACTTTTTGGAGGCCATTTAATTTTCCAAGTTCATCCAGTCTGCCTCTCTTCTCTCTTAAAAATAGAAAATAATACATTTAAGTGTCCTGGAATTTACAATCAACCACATGTAATCTGCTGAGTTCCACGGAACTGAGGTTTAAAGAGAACGTTCTGTTAATGAGAAATTCACTGTGGCTGGACACAGTGGCTCACGCCTATAATCCCAGCACTTTGGGAGGCTGAGGCAGGAGGATCACCTGAGGTTGGGAGTTTGAGACCATCCTGGCCAATATGGCAAAACTCTGTCTATACTAAAAATATAAAAATTAGCTGGGCGTGGTGGCAGGCGCCTGTAATCCCAGCTACTCGGGAGGCTGAGGGCAAGAGAATTGCTTGAACCTGGGAGTCGGAGGTTGCAGTGAGCTGAGATCGCGCCACTGCACTCCAGCCTGGGCAACAGAGCGAGACTCCGTCTCAAAAAAAAAAAGAAATTCACAGTCAATACTCAGTACACAATATAATGTTCGTAACTGGATGGCTTCCTTCAGATGAAAATGGGCTTTAGTTTTTACTAGCCCAAGCATCTGCAGGTTTAATTTCAGAATAAAAGGCCACTGTAACAGTTCATAGTTGGCCTAGGCTGGCCGTAACAACACTAGCACCTAGGAATATCTGAGGGTATTTTAAGATGCAGGCACTTGGTTCCCATCTACCCAGATCCAGTGCATTTGGGGCTGGACCCAGGCAACTACATTTTAACAAGCTCCCCAGCAGAGAGTAAGAGATGACGTGGCCACTGAAGATGCCCCCACTGCATGAAAACAAGCGAGATGGGCTATGACCAGTGGCTCACAAGAATTGGTCTTCGGAATGCAAAACAAGCAAAAACAAAACCAACTGGGTTTCTCCCATGGGGCAAGTGCTGTGCAAAGACCTGGCATTGAGAGACCAGAGTTACAGTATTTTAGAACTTCCTGTGTGTCCTCACTTAACCTCTCTAGTCTTCCGATTTCCTCAAAGAAGACAGGACAAATGAGAGGAATGCTTCTCAAATGTGCTGAGGAATCACCTGGGGAATCTTGCTAAAATGCAGATTCTGGTTCAGCAGGTCTAGGGTGCTGTGAGAGACACTTCATTTCTATTAATAAGCTCCTGGGCGATGCTGCATCCTGGATCCCCCCAGGGTACATTTCAATCCCTAGAGTCTATGATTACTCACTATATTCACGCAGCTTATGTGTTCTTTTTCATTCACTTCAATGTGTTGGACTAAACTCACGACCATCATTCTCATTTATGAACAAAACCCATCACCACCAACTGTCGGGTCCACAACCTCTTGAGATGAGCCTAAGCTTCCAATTCAAATGTTTATTTAAAGAAAGAAAAAGAAAAGTAGATTTCGTGTTTGTTGGTATCCGTTTGTTACCAAACAATCTATTAAGCAATTTTTTTTTTTTTTTTGAGATAGTGTCTTGCTCTGTCACCCAGGCTGGAATGCAGTGATGCAATCTCCACTTACTGCAAGCTCTGCCTCCCAGGTTCACGCCATTCTCCTGCCTCAGCCTCCCAAGTAGCTGGGACTACAGGTGCCCGCCACCACGCCTGGCTAATTTTTTGTATTTTTTTTAGTAGAGACGGGGTTTCGCCATGTTAGCCAGGATGGTCTCAATCTCCTGACCTCATGATCCGCCCGCCTCAGCCTCCCAAAGTGCTGGGATTACAGGCGTGAGCCACTGCGCCCAGTCAATTTTTTTTTTTTTTTAATCTGAAATGATCCTCTTTGCAGCACAGATACGGCCCTTTCCTGCTGGGCATGTGTGACTGCCCCGTTGGGAAGGTGGCCTCATATTCCCACCCAGCTGGGCCTGCTTGGTGTCCCCTCCCCCACTGGTTAACACACACTCTGTGCACACATGTTCAGAGTGTTCAGCCAGGGCCTGGCACATAAGCACTCAACTCCTGCCAGCTGTTTTGTTCAGAGACGAGGAAATGAAAGGCCAGAAGGCTTATGATTTGCTTAAAGTCAAGTTCTTGGCAAAACCAAGACTGGCCCTGAAACCCATCCCTCCTTCCTTTGTGCCTCAGTTTGCTCATCTATAAAATGGAGCTAATAGCTAATTCTTTCTTTCTTTTTTGAGATGGAGTTTCGCTCTTGTTGCCCAGGCTGGAGTGCAATGGCGTGGTATCGGCTCACTGCAACCTCTGCCTCCCAGGTTCCAGCGATTTTCCTGCCTCAGCCTCCCAAATAGCTGGGATCACAGGCATGTGCCACCACATTTGGCTAATTTTGTATTTTTAGTAGCGATGGGGTTTTACCCTGTTGGCCAGGCTGGTCTCAAACTCCTGACCCCAGGCGATCCATCCACCTCGGCCTCCCAAAGTGCTGGGATTACAGGTGTGAGCCACTGTGCCTGGCCGATAGCTAATTCTAATGGTTGTTATGAAAATTAAATGAGGAATGTCTGTAAATGCACTTACACTGGCACTTAATAACTGCTCATATGATCTTGATTGTCAAGCTTGATCTTTTTAATTACTAAAAAATTTTTTGGCCAGGCACGGTGGCTCACACCCGTAATCCCAGCACTTTGGGAGGTCGAGGTGGGCGTCAGGAGTTCGAGACCAACCTGGCCAACATGGTGAAACTCTATCTCTACTAAAAACAGAAAAATTAGCTAGGCATGGTGGCGTGTGCCTGTAATCCCAGCTACTTGGGGGGCTGAGGCAGGAGAATCACTGGAACCCAGGAGGTGGAGGTTGCAGTGAGCCAAGATCACACCACTGCACTCCAGCCTGGATGACAGAATTGAGACTCCGTCTCAAAAAAAAAACAAAGGCCGGGCGCGGTGGCTCAAGCCTGTAATCCCAGCACTTTGGGAGGCCGAGACGGGCGGATCACGAAGTCAGGAGATCGAGACCATCCTGGCTAACACTGTGAAACCCCGTCTCTACTAAAAAATACAAAAAACTAGCCAGGCAAGGTGGCGGGCGCCTGTAGTCCCAGCTACTCAGAGGCTGAGACAGGAGAATGGCGTGAACCCGGGAGGCGGAGCTTGCAGTGAGCTGAGATCCAGCCACTGCACTCCAGCCCCAGCAACAGAGTGAGACTCCGTCTCAAAAAAACAAAAACAAAAACAAAAACAAAAAAATTTTTTTTTGTAGAGACTGGGTCTTGCTACCTTACCCAGGCTGGTCTCAATCTCCTGGCTGCAAGCGATCCTCCCACCTTGGCCTCCCAAAGTGCTAGGATTACATATGTGAGCCACTATACTTGGTCTATTATCAAGTTTGAAAGTCCCAGAATGACATAAAATCCATTCTGGTTTGACTTGGAGTTTGTTCATTCTCTGTGGTTCGTATCAGCACTAACTGCCCTGGTGATGCCAAATGGCCAGAATGGCCCCTACTCATTGCTGGGGCCTTTTTGATTGGACCAGAAGAGTTCACCACCCTGTAAATATACCCCATGACAGACACCTGGCTGGTGCTCTCCCGGGGAAACCTTCCCCTGCTGAGGGAAACCCTGTGCAAATATGTTCCTGGATCAAAGTCCTCTGAGAGGTTTCCCAGTGGGCACTCGTTCCACACCCACATTTATTATCTCCATAATTGCCAGGCATGGGAGTAGGTGTTGGGAAAAAGTAACAGCAATAAACAGAGCACAGCCTTTCCCTGCCATGAGCTTACTAAACTGGAAATAAATTGCTTTTAAATTAACATTTTCCATTATAAAATTAATAAAACCACCCGTTACAAAAGGTTTGAGAAAGAAAGATGGAAGAGAAAAACATGAATACACCTTCTCACCCTAATGTAACCACTTCTTGTGTATTTCTTCCTGGTCCTCTTCATGCATGTGTTTTTCACATGGTTTTGATCAGTGTATACAGTCTGGTGTCCCACTGGTTTTCCCTTACCTGGATGCCACAAGCGATTTTCCAACTTGCATGTTTGTAATCGATCACCCATGTTCATAGACCATTCACACAGATCCCCATCTGCCTGCCAATTCTTGCACTGGAGGACATTCAGATTGCTTCCAGTCTGTCCACACTGCCCAACAAATCACCTCCATGCATTCATGCACAGAGAAGATAAAGGGAAGAGGCAAATATCATATAATTTGATGGTGTCAGAAGGGACTCGGTGAATAATGACACTGTGTCAACTAGTGCAAGTTACTTAACCTCTCTGAACCTCAATTTCCCATAATATGGGTAGAATTGTAAAAAGGATTTAAATAGGAGACTATTGGTAAATTCCCAGCACAGGGCATGATACACAATTATAAATGCATGTATTCTTTTCTCTTACACATCAGAAGGTCATGTCTATGACTCCTAAATACCCTCTCAAGGACTGGGACAATCTGCAGAGACACCCTTGGAGCACAGTGCAGCAGCTTCCCATACCCTGCATTCAGATTGCTAAGTTATGGGTGATTGAGGATTTGTATGCCGAAGTATTGAAGGGAGAAATGATGTGTGCTCTGTAACTTTCTCCAAAATGGTTCAGGAAAAAAAAATATACCTGTGCAGATGAAGCAAATATGGCAAACATTAACATCTATTACATCTCAGCCATTGGTGTAAGGGTATTTACTGTAATATTCTTTCAGTTTTTCTCAATAGTTGAAATTCTTTCATAACAAAATCTTCCAAAAACTCTTCTAATTTAAAAAGTTAAAAATGGTATACTTTCAAAACTTGTACTGAATTCATTAATTTCTTCAACAAATATTAATTCAATAGAGTTAACAAATATTAACTCAATATAGTATCTGTTATGCAGAACTGACCTGGTTCCTAGCCTCAGGGAGCTTACCATTTGGCATTTTCTTTAGGTCAGGCATTTGGTTGCTGATTATATTGTCTGTGCATATTGTCTTCAAGTTTAAATCTTTTTTTTTTTTTTTCGAGACAGTGTCTCACTCCGTCACCAAGGCTAGAGTACAGCGGCACAATCTCGGCTCACTGCAACCTCTGCCTCCCAGGTTCAAGTGATTCTCATGCCTCAGCCTCCCGAGCAGCTGGGACTACAGGCATGCACCACCATGTCCAGCTAATTTTTGTATTTTTAGTAGAGACAGGGTTTTGCCATGTTGGCCAGGCTGGTTTTGAACTCCTGGCCTCAAATGAGCAGCCTGCCTTGGCCTCCCAAAGTGCTAGTATTACAGGCATGAGCAAGGCCTTCAAGTTTAAATCTTGATTTTTAAAAACTAATCTATATAGGATCTTGGCAGAATTAAAATATCAGTGGCTAGGCACGTGGCTCATATCTATAATCCCAGCACTATGGGAGGCAGAGGCAGGTGGATTATTTAAGATTAGGAGATTGAGACAAGCCTGACCAATATGAAATACAATAATTAGCCAGGTTGGTGGCGCATGTCTGTAATCCCAACTACTTGGGAGGCTGAGGCAGGAGAATCACTTGAACCCAGGAGGTGGAGGTTGCAGTGAGCTGAGATCTCGCCACTGCACTCCAGCCTGGGTGACAGAGCAAGACTCTGTCTCCAAAAAAAAAAGAAGAAAAAGAAGTTACAATTTTTTAATGTAGTCAAATCTGTTGAATTTTTTGATGATTTCTGCTATTCGTTCTAAACTTTGGAAATCAACCTCTAGCCTATGATTTCGTAGAGGGTAAATTGTACTTATTGTTATTTAATACTTTTACTTCTTTATAATATTTACATGTTTCTGTTTCAGTATTATGATGCTGACTAGAGTGTTAAAAAGCAATGTTAAATAGTGATGGTGATGGCAGGCCTCCTTATTTTGTTACTGGTTTCTACAAGAATGCCTCTAGTGTTTAAGTTAATTATAGAATTGGTTATTGGTTTGAAATAGATTATTTTTGATTATGCTAAGAATGCACGCTTCTGTTCCTTTTTTTGCTGTATTGATTAGGTAGACATGGTTGTTCAATTTAATCATTTTTCCCCAGCACATATTGGAAACAATACGGTTTTACTTTTTTAATGCATTAGCATGATGTAGTCACTATATTAAGCTTTCCTAATATTGACTATTCTTTCCTCCTGCCCCACTGGGTTATGGTGGATGACTTGTTTAATATATTATTGAATTCTATTTCCTACCCAGCATTTTTATGCTTCAAAATAGTCTCCTTGCCATGTTTAATATCAGGCTTATTTTGCTTTGTAGAATGAATTGGAGAGCTCTCCATCTTTTGCTAAGCTATGGAACAGCTTAGCGTTATCAGTATTATCAAATTTGAAATAATTAACTAGCAAAAACACTTGGGACCAGTGTCTTTGGTGGGTAGAGGGGCAGTGCTTTGATAAGGATTGAAAATTTTTCTCAATTAGCAACATATAAATTTTCAGAAAAGCATGCATTTAATTGAGATTTTGAAATTATGCCTATGATTTGCATAAATTTCTATTATTTTAAAATCTCCTCTGTATCTATTGCAATGTCCCTTCTCATTCCCTTGTTTTTGTTGTTTGTTTGTCTTTTTTTCATTTCTCCCTTTTATTTCTCAAATAGAATTGCCAGGGGTTAGTCTACTTTACTGTTTGTTTAAAAACAGAATCAGTTCTTGGATATGTTTGCTAATTTTACTGTGTTTCTGTTTCCTAATTCATTTATTTCTGCCTTTATGTTTACTATTTTTTTTCCCCTCCGGTTTTCCTTAGGGGCTGTTTTTATTCTTTTTTTCCCTAAGCACTCAGGCTGAATGCTTAGTTTATTTGCTTTTTCTCTCTCCCTTTTTAATAATAAAAGCATTTAAGGCTATGAGAATAGTGCCAGCTGTCTCCCATAGGTTTGGGTATGTGGCATTCTAGTTCTCAATGCTTTCTAAATATTTGTCAGTACATTCTTTATTTCTTCCTTGAACCAACAGCAATTTAAGTGCTTTAAATTTTTTCAAGTGGTTGGGTTTTAGTTTTAGTTTGTTTAAATTTACAATATTTTGGCGAGGTTTACTGCATGGTGATCAAAGGACTCCCCGACTGGCACAATTTCTGTTTTGGGTAGAATGTGAGTTTTTGCAGTTGGTTACTGGTAGCTGACAGAAATGTTTGCAAAGCATATGCTCACTTGTAAAGCCCATGTGCTTTTTTAAAGTTTTTGTTTGCCATAATGTTATGTCAAATGAAAAAGAAAAAGGATATAAAGTTCAATGTGCTTGTAACCATGTTTAAAATGCAGTGTATTCACATACATGCAATGAAAAAGGCTGTGAGGAAATACACAAAAGTACTAAATGGTGTTGGTAATTTCCAGCTTGTGAGATTATGGGGCAATTTGTACTATCTTTACTGTCGTCTGTATTTATCAGATTTTCTACATAAGCCATAAGGTTGACTATTTTAATAATAAGATTTCTTTAAATATGTATTTGCCCAAGGTCTCGTCACAGACATGCTCTGCTGTTAGAACAGTAGTTCTGCAAAGCTCCCCCTGGCCAGAGAGTGAAGGAAGCCACAAAGAAGAACTTGAGGAGTAATTGGATTTAGACCCAAAAGAGTGTTGATGCCTGAAGACGGTGGCCTTGTGAGGGACTTGGTCACCCCGGCTCTGGTGGAGGAAATTCATTCTCAGGGGCACCCCAGAGAACTGCCCTCATCCCTCCACGTCCCCTACTCTCAAATGAGCTTCCCCCACTTACTGTCATGGCTGAGTTTTCTCTCACAGGGAAAAGACAGGTATATGAAAAATAGCCAGTGAAATCCAACCACAGCAACATATTCGTGCAGACTATTTTCTTTCTTCCTCAACATGATCTCTAAAGCCCACTCAAAAAACTGCATTTTCAACCCAAGGTCAACTGCCAGAGACTAAGTGAATTCAGAGGAACTCTGGCCAAATCCCCGGTGCGGGCCCTTGCTAATGGAAAGGGTGGCCGATGTTCACCTTGGATGTTCTATCAGTTCCTGCCACCCACCCCAACACCGGCAGCTCTGGAGAGGAGGTGGCCAAAAACTCCAGGGAGATGTAGCAGCCTGATCTAGCAGGGGGATCTACCTGCCCACCCTCAGAAGAAAGCAAGGATGCAGGTGGAGGGAGAGGCAGCAGAGATGATAAAGTATGAGAGGAAGAGGGGGCGTGGCAAGGAAGCCACAGACAGAGTAGTTCCTGGGGACCCATCATTTCACAAGCAGGCAACGGGCAAATGCACTGCCCAGGCGCCACGGCCTTGCAGCCACCTGCGCTCCCTTCCCCACACATCTACTGCCATTACTGGGAGTCGTCTTGCAATGGGGTCTTCCTCCTCTGTTTCTCTGCCGCCCATCCTCATGGATCTGAATCCTCTGGACCAGACGGGAGGAAGGAGCACAGGTGGGGGGCCATCAGCTGTCTCAGCTGGCATCCAATGACCCTCCCACCCCCAACACAGTCTGGTGGGGTCTGGGTCCATAGGAGTCAAGAGGGAGGAAGACACTCCTAGAAAGTCAGGGGAAGAGCATCCTGACCGAGGTGCCCTTTTCTGAGGGGGATGTGTTAAGATGGCCAATGAAATATGGCATGGGCCAAAAGAACTGCAGTGATGGGCAGAGATGCTGGGATGCCCAGTGCCCCAGTGAAGCATCTTGTTTTCTGGGAACACTCACCGCCTGGGCATGGCTTAGGTAAGGGGTGGGAAGGAGGGTTGCATCATGTGGCCAGGGAAAAGAGCCACAGACATCCTTTCTCTATAAACCTGGCCCTTACCCCATCCCTACTCCATGGCTGGGTGTTCTGGGTTGTCACCTTCAAGCATGCCTTTTGTTTTCTGAAGGTCTCACTCTGTCATCCAGGCTGCAGTGCAGTGGCATGATCTTGGCTCACTGCAACCTCCACTTCCCAGGCTCAAGTGATCCGCCCATCTCAGCCTCCCGAGTAGCTGGGACTACAAGTGTGTGCCACCATGTCGAGCTAATTTTTTGTATTTTTGGTAGAGACCGGGTTTTGCCATGTTGCCCAGGCTGGTCTCGAACTCCTGAGCTCAGATGATCCACCTGCCTTGGCCTCCCAAAGTGCTGGGATTACAGGCGTGAGCCATCATGCCCAGGCAAGCATAGTTTTGTTTTATTTTGCTTTTAATAGAGTTGGGGTCTCACTCTGTCACCCAGGCTGGTGTGCAGTGGTGTGATCATGGTTCACTGCAGCCTTGAACTCTTGGGCTCAGGGGATCTTCCTGTCTCAGCCACCTGAGTCATAGGGATTACAGGCATGAGCCACCATGCCTGGTTCTCCTACAAGTGTGTTTATGTTCAATTTGATGCCACCTACAGGTACCAACTTCCTACCTGCTGCTCCATGCAGTGGGCTGAACCTCCAACTCAGAATGTAGCCAAGAGCTTGCAGTCATCACTCTTTGGAAGTGCTACCCAGAGAACAGCTGGCTTCCAGTTTGTCAGTCAGCAGAAGAACTTGTGCAGGGAGAATGGAAATAAGCCAGTGTTTTAGCTCTGATTTTTATCTAGACGCTACCAGGCTCTCCAGTGGCTCAACCACCTCTGTAGCTCCTGCTTTACTTTTCTGGCAGGTCTTAGGAGCTGGGTGGCAGAGTCATTCAATGGATGGAGTGTGAGCTTTGGACTCATCGCTCTGGGTTCAAATCCCACTATCACCCCTTATAGGTGTGAGGCCTTGGGAAAGCAGCCACCTTCATAAGCCTCAGTTTCCCTGTCTGTAAAATGGGGAGAGGAATGCTATTTCTCAGTGGGTCACTGAATTCAAAGAATCTAGATCAGTGTCTGGCCTATAGCAGCTTCTTTACAGACATTAATTCTCCTTCTCTTCCCCTTGCCAGTACTGGGGAAAACCCAACCTGAAGATGTCATGTACTCCTGCAACATTTCAAAAGAGCTTTCTACATTCTCAAATGGATTCAGTAACTATAAATATGTATTAAGAACATGCCCCAGTGGAAAAATTTTACTTGGGGTTACTTCTCAGTGAGTTTTAAGAAACACAATCAAGCCTATTAATGTACTTTTGTAAAGTATCTGTAAACAGCTGGTGCAAAGCAGAAATTCTAGGCAAAATGAAAAGGAATTCAAGCAAAAGTGCCATATGTATTCAAGGGGTTTCTCATCTCTCAGGTCAACATTTCCAAATGGATTTCCCCATAGGGATTTAACAACACAAGCCCCAAGTCTCCCAGCTTATGCCAGAGTGATCCGCCATATTGTTTCTTTGCTCAGAACCCACTGGTGGCCTCCCAGGCTTCAGGATGAAGCCCGAGCCTTTTGACACATTCTCAGTTGGTCCCCACCTGAGTAGGGATGGGGTAAGGGCCAGGTTTATAGAGAAAGGATGTCTGTGGCTCTTTTCCCTGGCCACATGATGCAACCCTCCTTCCCACCCCTTACCTAAGCCATGCCCAGGCGGTGAGCGTTCCCGGAAAACAAGATGCTTCACTGGGGCACCTGCAGCCTCATCTTCTGCCATCTCATCCACAATCCCCCCCTGACTCCTCAAACGTGTCCCCTGCTGCCTTTGCATGTTTGAGTCCCACATGCCTCCTTTTTGTTTTGTTTTGTCTTTTTTGAGACGGAGTCTCACTCTGCCCCCAGGCTGGAGTGCAGTGGTGCAATCTCGGCTCACTGCAACCTCTGCCTCCCGGGTTCAAGTGATTCTCCTGCCTCAGCCTCCCGAGTAGATGGGATTACAGGCACGCACCACCATGTCCAGCTAATTTTTCTATTTTTAGTAGAGAAGGGGTTTCACCATATTGGTCAGGCTGGTCTTGAACTCCTGACCTGGTGATTCGCCCGCCTCGGCCTCCCAAAGTACTGGGATTACAGGCATGAGCCACTGTGCCCGGCCTTGTTTTGTTTTTTGAGACACAGTCTCGCTCTGTCACCGAGCCTGGAGTACAGTGGCTCGATCTTGGCTCACTGCAACCTCCGCCTCCCTGGTTCAAGCGATTCTCCTGCCTCAGCCTCCCAAGTAGCTGGGACTTACAGGCATGCGCCACAATGGCCAGCTAATTTTTGTATTTTTAGTAGAGACAGGGTTTTGCCATGTTCACCAGGCTAGTCTTGAACTTCTGACTTCAGGTGATCTGCTCACCTAGGCCTCCCAAAGTGCTGGGATTACAGGTGTGAGCCACCACGCCTGGTCCCCCATCCCTCCTTTGTCTGCTAGGACTCAGCTAGACACCACATCCACCAAGCAGTCTTCCCTACAGCCCCCACCCCTCCAACACATTTGAAGAGCTAACTTCCTGTGCTTTTGTGTCTATATCCAACATCTAGTACCCCTTCTGGAATGGGGGCTCATTGGGGAGAAAGACCATGCCATTCACCTTAATATGATAGAGTTTAGCACATGGGTGGGCAGTTGGTAAATGTTTGCTGATTGAATGAAGTTAAGAGATGACAAAGGGAGATTTTTCAGAGAACAGAGGATTCAGGATGGTGCAGGCCTTTCTCCTGACTTCATAGCCCCACGGTCTGCAGGTAATAGTGATAACCATGGGTTATATACAAATACGCGGCATAACTATGAAAAGCAGGCTCATGAACCCACTTCACAGGCTGTGAAACCAAGGCTCGGGGAGGCTGTGGGTCATCAAGGCTAGGAGATGGCAAGCCGAGGCTGAAAGCCATGGGTCCTCTAATCCTGAGCCCCGTGACTTAAGGATGAGGTCCTCCCCTTGCCTCTAAGCCGCATCTGCGGGGATCTTTCAGATCTGCACCTACCTGTGGGGAAAAGAGAAGCTCTGTGTTTCTGCGTCTAATGCAATTTCCATCCAACAAAGGACACAGTTGAGAGAGCTCCCCAAGGCTGAGGCGGGGCCAGGTCAGAAGTCTGAACACACACTGGAGCAAACACTTGACTCCATCGCAAGGAACCCAGGGCTGAAACCCTCACCCTTGGAGCTGATGCCCCCCAGGCTGCTAAGGGTGGGGTGCCACACCCTCTCTCACAGGACACCAAAGTTGCCCACTATTCGTGTTCTTGGTGGGTCCAACAGTATCACAAATGGAGTCCTGCTTTCCCCAAATCTTAGTCAACTAAAGAAGCAAAGTGACAAGTTTCATCTGAATCTAAGGTTGCAGAACGGGATCTGTAACACTGTCACAAGTTGCGGGGAGGCGGTGAGGAACCCACCATTCAGGGAGGATGGGAGGACCGGGCAGATAAGAGATCTCATCCACTAGACAGATAACGGGGCTAAAATGACAAAGGAGCTGGGAGCCGTTGCTGACACTTTGAGAAAAAGGAAGAGCATATTAAAATTTAAACAAAGCCCACCCCAGGGGAAACACGCAGCCTCCCTCTCCCAACCTGTGCCTCTCATTTCCAACACACATGAGTCGTCAGGTTCACAGAAACCGAAACGTCCCTCATCTCAAGGGGCTGGAGTTTGTGTTTTTGTTTTTTGTAACCCATCCGGGCAGCAGCTGGCATGCTGTGTCTCCCAGTGGGGAGGCAGCTCGGGCCTCCACCAGCCCCCATGGCCTTCTTGGCAGAACTGAGAAAAAAGGGTGGGCTGGGCTGGGGCCTCAGCTGGGACAGCCCTGCCTGGATGGAAGGGTGCAGGGGGGTTGGGAGCAGAGCTGGAGGAGGGAAGGGGCAGTGAGGTGCCTGGATGTGCCCAGTCCTGAAGGTGGGCACCAGTCTAGGTCCCAGCAGGAGAGAAAAGGGAAGAAAGCAGCTCAGCAGACAGGAAGGGCCCCAGGGGCGCCATGAAGAATGCGCTGTCACGCAGGAGGAAGAGAGCGGAAAAGGAGGAAGAGCTGGTCAGGAGTGGGAACAGGAAGGTCCGATTTAGACCACGTAAATGCTACTTCCTCAGTAATTCCATCAAACTTCCCTCTGTTCCCCCCACCAAGTGATGACGAAGAACTGGGCTTCAAGGGGCTGAAAGTCTGGGCAGAGGCACTTCCTTGGCCTGGACTCCTGGGCCAGAGTCTGAGGCCTGCACAGGAAATCCTCAGCTCCCCCAGTTACCGCCCCCGCATAAGCACCAACCTAGTCTCTGGATTAGGGCAGGATGTTTGTTTAGGAGCATTGTCTTGGAAGAAAGACCAGCCTAAGTTCTCTGATAGACTCTGGAATCCTCAAAGCCAGCTCTCTGCCCTGGGCACCCTAACGGCTGGCACCAGAGAAGATTTCCCTGGGGAACCACAGGCCTGCAGCTTCCTGGGGTCACGGGAGGCAAGACAGGGTCTCGGGGCCCAGCCCTTGCACTCCCATGGTAAAGCGAGGGGCCAGGATGATAGACTCCCTTTCCTAGGTCAGCTATGCCCAGAGTCTCTCAGGCCCTTCCTTGCCATTTACTCTCAGCCAACTTGTATGACCTGTGAGAAACATTAGGAAACAGAGGTCTGAAAGACTCACAACCATGTTTAAAAGAATAGGAGTTAGTATTTGGTTAAACAGAATCCAAATATGATACAATGCGTGCAGGGGGCAATTTACCCATCTAGATCAACAGCCTTGGCCCAGTGATTCTCTTCTGGAGATGTATCCCAAGGAAATAATCAAGTTTCTGGGCAAATATACCCAAGGATGTTCACCACGGCATTCTTTACAAGACAGAAACAGAGGAAACAAGCTACATGTAGGAGATTGCTTAAATAAATGATAGTCCATCTGTTCAAAAGAACTATACAGGCCGGGCGCGGTGGCTCAAGCCTGTAATCCCAGCACTTTGGGAGGCCGAGACGGGCGGATCACGAGGTCAGGAGATCGAGACCATCCTGGCTAACACAGTGAAACCCCGTCTCTACTAAAAATACAAAAAAAAACTAGCCGGGCGAGGTGGCGGGCGCCTGTAGTCCCAGCTACTCGGAGGCTGAGGCAGGAGAATGGCGTAAACCCGGGAGGCGGAGCTTGCAGTGAGCTGAGATCCGGCCACTGCACTCCAGTCCGGGCGACAGAGCGAGACTCCGCCTCAAAAAAAAAAAAAAAAAAAGAACTATACAACCCTTTAAACTGACTTGACGGAGGCTGCTTTACCTGATGGAAATTTTAATCACATGTTGTAAAGTAAAAGCAAAAAAAAAAAAAGAAAAATGTAATAAGATGGTATAAACAGTATGATCTCATCTTTTTAAACTGAAAAATATTCTGGGGGGGCTATACAATATACTAAAATATTAATAATTATAGGTGGTTTTTATCTTCTTTGCCTACTTTGAGTCCCTAAATTTTCTGCAATAATCATCAACCTCTTTGTAGCAAGAAAAGAAATCAATAAAAGCTATTTTCTAAAAAACAAAAGGAAGAGATACAAAATCCAAGAGACTGTTCATTCCTTGGGCTTTCAAATCTTAGCTGGATTTGAAAACAAACAAACAAACAAAAAAACACTAGAGAGAGACATCTTAAATCCACCTAAGAATATTTAAGAATATTTTCAAGGTGGTTTCCAAGACAGGGGAATTAGAATCTTCCATAAGGCCCTACTGAGCACAGGAAGAGTGAGAGCCACCAGCAGGGAGACACATCCTCCAGCAACATCCATGAATATCCAGGGCCCAGCTTTCCTGTGCGGGCCCTTCCAGTCACTATAGCTGGAGCCGGGAGGTAAGGGGCAGGCAGGGGCCAAGGTGCAAAAAGGCAAAGCAGACATGACCTCCGTCCTGGTTTAGGGAAAGGGCAGTGGCTGTTTCTTTAGACAGTGAATTCAAAGAGAAGGGGAAAAAAGGCCAGTTCCTAACCTGAGATTTGTTCATCTAGGTGGCGAAAGGAAATTAATTTTTACCACCAAGGTAGAAAAACCCCAGCTGGTTGCGGTGGCTCATACCTGTAATCTCAGCACTCCTGAGGTCAGGAGTTCAAGACCAGCCTGCCAACATGGTGAAACCCTGGTTCTACTAAAAATACAAAAAGGAGGCCGGGCGCGGTGGCTCAAGCCTGTAATCCCAGCACTTTGGGAGGCCGAGACGGGCGGATCACGAGGTCAGGAGATCGAGACCATCCTGGCTAACACGGTGAAACCCCGTCTCTACTAAAAATACAAAAACTAGCTGGGCGAGGTGGCGTGCGCCTGTAGTCCCAGCTACTCGGGAGGCTGAGGCAGGAGAATGGCGTAAACCCGGGAGGCGGAGCTTGCAGTGAGCTGAGATCTGGCCACTGCACTCCAGTCCGGGTGACAGAGCGAGACTCCGCCTCAAAAAAAAAAAAAAAAATACAAAAAGGAGCTGGGTGTGGTGGCACACACCTGTGATCCCTGCTATTCGGGAGGCTGAGGCAGGAGAACCGCTTGAACCCGGGAGGCAGAGGTTGCAGTGAGTCGAGATCACGCCACTGTCCTCCAATCTGGGCGACAGAGCAAGACTCCATTTCAAAAAAAAAAAAAAAAAAAAAAGCCCCAAAACCCCAAAACAGGGATTTGGAAGAGAAATTCCAACAAGCTCTGTAATTGAAGCGAAAGAACACAGCTGATGTTACACAGAAGTTTTTCTGGATAGTGAGACAGAACACAAGATGATGATGGAACAGAATGCTGGGGAGGACGTCCAGAGCACTCACAGCGCACTGTGAGTGAGAAGCTAGCCTTTGCTAAGACAGATGCCCTGGAGCCCAAGGAAGGAGATTCCAGAGGGCATGGCCCTAATTATTCAAGCACCCGGAAAACCTGAGGAGCAGTGGTAAGGTGTCTCAATGTTTCCGGTCCCTTTATGATCAAAAGCCAAAAGCTTTAAAGTCTACTTCAAATATCAAAATGCATCCATTTGGGAACCGTTTCCTGGGTGCTTCCCATCCATTCTCGAATTCTGCAAACAACTGGGCACTGATGGGTATAAACTTTACAGGGGAACAGCACCATGCTGTTCAAGACACTCCTACCTTCAACAAGCAACCAAACAAAAGTGGACAGGGTGGGTCATTAGGATGCATCCCTTGTAAGATGCCAAGCAGTATAGTGACAGGATGTTGGACATGCCAGCTCAGGCCCGCAGATCCTGAAAACTTCCTACTCCCGAGAGCATTCCTCAGCCCAAAAGAACCCTGCCTCTTTCTTAAAAGAATGATGACTCCAAGTTAGAAAATAAATGTGGCACCACACACAAGGACAGCTGGAGCTAGATGATTTTGTATCTCTTAAAGACATCAAATTCTTCCCCTGGTGAAGCTATAGCCTATAAATTACAGCCTCGTATTATATATGGCCAACACTTTCAGCTTTGTTCTCCATACAGCATTTCTCATCAGCAAGGAGGAAGCAGTCAACACCCTACTTTGAAAAACAGCACAGGTAGTTCTGGGAAACAAATAATAAAAATGCACCTCTCCGTCCCTTTAATTAAAGAGATGCCATCCAATGGCACTTCTGAATAGAAAAATATTTTTTAAAAGTTATTCTCCCAGAATCTTCCAAGTACCAATGCCTTTACCCCTAAAAAGTTCCCTGCCATAAAACAAAGTGAAGGCACCAGCTTAGGGAGCCAGGAAATGCTCCCTTGGCACCTGGCAACAGCTGGCACCTACCTGAGGCCAGTTTATAGACAGAAATAAAAGCTCCCTTGACATAACACTAAGGTTCAGACATTCTGATAAAAGCTGGGAACTTCAAAGGCAGGACTGCAGAGCCCATCCCTAATCCTCCTCGATGTGTCTGATGTGGCTGGCTGGGCTCTGGGCTTGCCTTCACCATCTACTGCCTGAGCTTTTGGCTCATAGGCACAAGCTAGCTGCAGAGGCGGGAGTGGAAGTTTCTTTACAGTCACTCCCTTTGCAGAGATGGGTCTAGGCCATGGTGTATGGCCATTTGTCCTTGACCAGTGAAATGTTGGTTAAAAAAAAGAAGAGGCCAGGCACAATGGCTCACGCCTATAATCCCAGCACTTTGGGAAGCCAAGGTGGAAGAATCACTGAGGTCATTAGTTTCAGACCAGCACAGACCCCAGCTCTACAACAAATTTAAAAATGAGCCAGGCATGGTGGTACATGCCTGTAGTCCCAGCTATTTGGGAGGCCAAGGCAGGATGATCACTTGAGCCCAGGAGTTTGAGGCTGCAGTGAGCTATGATCGTACCACTGCACTCTAGCGTGGGTGACAGAGTAAGACTCTGTCTCAAAAAAGTAAAATAAATATAAGAAGAGAGCAAGAAAAGAAAACTGACAGAGAGGAGCCCAATGGCTCTGGAGTCAGGACTGAATTCCATGCCAGGTTCCAAAGCTAACTCTCTCCATGAACTTGGGCAAGTCATTTCAGACTTCTGAGCTTCAGTTTCTTGGTCTAAAAACGATAACCTTGCACCAGTTTCTGGAGAGTATAAACTGAAATCGTCTATGTGAAAACGCAGAGCAAAGGTGAAAGCCTTCTTCTCCCCCTCAGCCTACCCTCCTCTCTTTCTACTCATCCTTTTTTCCTTCTTTAAAAAAAAATTATTAGGTAGTATGTGCACAAGGTACAAGATTCAAAATACAGAAGAAGATACACAGTAAAAAGTTTGCCCCCACTGTGGGAAACCACTGTTACCAGCCTCCGAGTTATCTTTGCAGAGCTACTGCATAACCAGGCATTCTATCCCTCACTTTCTCACTTAAAATGTCTTAGTTGGTACATAGTGTACATTGGTACATAGGGCGAGTCCATTCTTTACAACTGCACAGAATTGCATCGTATGGCATTGGGCCCAGTGACTAACGCCTGTAATCCTAACACTTTGGGAGGCTGAAGGGGGAGGACTGTTTGAGTCTAGGAGTTTGAGACTACCCTGGGCAATACAGTGAGACCTCATCTCTACAAAAAATTTAAAAATTAGCTGGGTGTAGTGGCATGCACCTGTGTTCCCAGCTACTTGGGAAGCTGAGGTGGGAGGTTCGCTTAAGCCTGGGAGGTTGAGGCTGCAGTGGGCTGTGACTGCGCCACTGCACTCCAGCCTGGATGACAGAGCAAGACCCCATCTCAAAACAAAAAAATAAATAATAATAATAATAATAATAAAGAATTGCATTGTATGGTGGCAGGATAATTTATTTACCAGTTCTCTAGTGATGGACATTCTGGTTGTTTCCTTTCTCTTTTCCTTTTACAAGCAATGATGCAATTAACTACCTTGAAAAAAATGCATCATTTCACACTTGTACAATTTATCTGTAAAGAGAAATTTCCAAAAGTGGAATTGCTCATGTAAAAGTTGTACTGATCTACACTTCTATCAAAAACTATGCGAGTATCTGTTCCCCACCGTCACATCTCCACAGAAAACTTGTGTTTCTCTTATTGCTAGTGGGCTCAACACATTCTCATATGGTTCAGAACCTTTTCTGTGAACTGTCCGTGTTTTTAGCCTGCTTTAAAAATTCGGTTGATGGTCTTTTTCTTACTGATTTGTAGGAACTCTTTAGATATTAAGGAAATGAGCTCTATGATATATGTTGCAAAAATGTTTTCCCAATTTTGAGAACTGGGAGACTCCTTTGATTTTATGATGGATTCTGCCATGAAGAAATTCTCTACACGCATAGGGTCAAATGTATTAATTTTTTCTCTTATGACTTCCGGGTTTTAAGTCATTCTTAGAAAGTACTTTCTCCAAGTTCATTTAAAAAAATATTTAGCATCTATAACCCAACTGAAATTTATATTGCTTTAATGCGTTAATTTTTTAGATAGCCACCTAGTTAAATCAAGTCATAATTTCTTAAATGCCATTTTTTTTTAAGAGATAGGATCTCACTATGTTTCCCAGACTGGATTCAAACTCCCGGGTACAACTGATCCTCCCATCTCAGCCTGTAGTGTAGCTGGGATTACAGGGACACACCATCATGCCTGGTTCTGCCATCTTTATTTTATATTAACCCATCTTGAAGTCCCTTCTTCTTCCTCTCTTCCAACTCATGCCCAGTTACCTCAGAATTACACCCTTTCTCACCACAGCCCTCCCATCCCTTCATTCAATTTGTGAGTCAAGAGTTGATCCATGGTATTGTGACTGACAGCCACACAGCTGCACTGGATCTCAGTGTCTTAGAACAAGTAGAGACCTCAGAGCATCCTTTCATTTTACAGCTAAGGATACTGAGATCCAAAGAGGTGAACTGGCTTTGTCTAAGACCAGGGGGCAGGTTAGTGCTTGTGATTTTTTTTTTATTATTACTATTCAAAAAGAAGAGAAGTACTGGTTTTGCCATAAATTCGATGTGATTAATAAATATCTATGGAACAACTACTCTGTGCAACAGTGAGCCAGGGACTGGGGCTCCAGAAATAAATGATATAGCTCTGTGTTTTCAAAAAGCTCAGAATCCAGCATGGGGTCCGAACGCGTATACTCACAGACTAATAGGTAATGCAACAGTGGCCTGTGAATGTGGAAAGATAATTTTGCAACATATGGTGTGGGGAAGGCTCAGGAGATACTGAGTTTTTAATTGGGCCTGAAATGATTAGGACTTTGACCAAAAATTGAGAGAAGGCATTTGGCAATAAAGTGACAATGGGACAAAGGGGAGCGTCTGGTGATATATATTCAGGAAGGAAGTAATCTTAGTGTTAGCTGTGGGTGGGGTTTAAAAAAAAAAAGGTTCCTCTGAGAATCTGTGGTCATTGGCAGGCTCTTATGTGGGTTTAGGTTCTAGTTGTCAAAACTGCAAGCTAAGAATTATAGAGAAATGAATCCATCTGTAGGGCCTTCAGGTACGTAGCAGAAGGAAACACACATCCTCCCTGGAAGAAGGTACACTCATCCTATACCTCAAAGAATTCTCACAGATAGAATCCTAGCAAACATAAGCTTGCAATCAAAAATCACACAACACCTGGCCAGGCACAGTGGTTACACCTGTAATCCCAGCACTTTGAGAGGCCAAGGTGGGCAGATCACATGAGGTCAGAAGTCCAAGACCAGCCTGGCCAACATGGTGAAACCCTGTCTCTACCAAAAATACAAAACTTAGCCAGGCATGGTGGTAGGCACCTGTAATCCCAGTTCCTCAGGAGGCTGAGCCAGGAGAATCACTTGAACCCGGGAGGCAGAGGTTGCAGTGAGCCGAGATTGTGTAACTGCACTCCAGCCTGGGTGACGGAGCAAGACTTTGTCTCAAACAAACAAAAAAAAGAACAGATGATAGCCACCAATCTTTGCTTTCAGGAAGCCCAGTGAATCTTTAGCCAAATAAAATAAAATCCACTCCTCAGTACATTACAGTGAATTGCACAGTACAAAACATAAGCATACAAATACACAACTTCAGAGAAGAATTTACCTAAGGGAACAATAATTGGGCTACCAACTTTCTTTTTTTTTTTTTTTTCTTTGAGATGGAGTCTCCCTCTGGTGCCAGGCTGGAGTGCAGTGGCGCCATCTTGCCTCCACCTCCCAGGTTCAAGCAATTCTCCTGCCTTAGCCTCCTGAGTAGCTAGGACTACAGGCACACGCCACCACACTCAGCTAATTTTTGTATTTTTAGTAGAAACAGGGTTTCACCATGTTGGCCAGGATGGTGTCTAACTCTTGACCTCATGATCCGCCTGACTTGGCCTCCCAAAGTGCTAGGGTTACAGGCGTGAGCCACCACGCCTGGCCCCCAGCTCCTTAATATCAACAATGAAAGTCTAAAGACAGTGGAATGATGCCCGTAAATACTGAGAAAATAATGGTCAGTCTAATGTTTTATACCCAGCAAAACTATCTTTTAAGAGTAAGGATAAAGCCATTATTATATATATTCTAGACTAAAAAAAGATGAAGAAGAAAAAAAAAAAGAATAAGGATGAAATAATATTTCAGCCAAACAGAAACTGAAAGCTTATGACTAAAAGACCTTTGCCACATGATGTTCTGATCCCAGAAAGAAGACCTGAGATGAAAGGAAAAATGTGAGTAAAAGGTAAATATGTGAAAAATAAAAACAAAGGATTAAGTGTATACAACATTAAAATTAGAGTCCAATTTATGGGATTAAAGACAGAAACATAAACTACTGTATGACAATGGAATGTGGGGAGGGACAGTGGTGACTTTATATAAAGCATTCTAAGGTCTTTACATTGTTTGAAAAAAACATACAGACACCAACTGAACATTACGCAGTCTGTGTTTCAGGCCGGGCACGGTGGCTCACACCTGTAATTCCAACACTTTGGGAGGCCAAGGCAGGAGCATGGCTTGAAGCCAGGCGTTCAAGACCAGCCTGGGCAACATAGCCAGACCCTGCCTCTAAAAAATAAAACAGCCAGGAGTGGTGATTCCGTGCCTGTAGTCCTAACTACTCAGGAGGCTAGGCCGGGCGCAGTGGCTCACACCTGTAATCCCAGCACTTTGGGCGGACGAGGCAGGTGGATCACGTGAGGTCAGGAGTTCAAGACCAGCCTGGGCAACATGGTGAAACCCTGTCTCTACTAAAATACAAAGATTATCCAGGCATGGTGGCACACGCCTGTAATTGCAGCTATTCGGGAGGCCGAGGCAGGAGAATCACTTGAACTCAGGAGGCACAGGTTGCAGTGAACCGAGATTGTACCACTGCACTCGAGCCTGGGCAACAGAGTAAGACTCCATCTCAAAACAAAACAAAACAAAATGAAACAAAAAATAATAAAAAACAGAAGTTCAAGAACATAAGTTCAAATTCAAGACCAACTACTCAGGAGGCTGAGGTGGGAGAATTACTTGAGCCCAGGAAATCAAGGTTACAGTCAGCTATGATCCTGCCACTACACTCCCATCTGGATGACAGAGCAAGATCCTGCCTCTAAAAATAAAAAATTTTAAAAAATAGTATATAAGTTTCAAAGCAGTAGAGAAAAAATGGAGTGAAGGAAAGAAAAAAAAACTTTCTATCAATTCGAAATAATGAACAGAAGAATCAGGAAAAGCACACACAGAAAACACCAAACACGATGGTAGAAAGGAATCTGCATCCTGTTTTGGCCAGGTGCAGTGGCTCACACTGTAATCCCAGCACTTTGGTAGGCTGAGGCAGGTGGATAGCCTGAGCTCAGGGTTCAAGACCAGCCTGGGCAACATGGAAAAACCCCATCTCTACAAAAAAAACAACAAAAAAAAAACCCATAAAAATTAGCCAGCTGTGGTGGTGCATGCCTGTGGTCCCAGTTACTTGGGAAGCTGAGGTGGATCACTTGAGCATGGGAGACGGAGGTTGCAGTGAGCTGAGATCTGCCACTGCACTTCAGCCTGGGTGACAAGAGTGAGACCCTGTCTCAAAAAAAAAAAAAAAAAAAAAAAAAGAACAAGAAGAAGAAGAAAAGAAATCCATCTATTTCCAAAACCATAACAAATGCAAATGGCTTGAACTCTCTGGTTAAAGAGCATAGATATCAGACTAGATTAAAAACAAAAGGAAATCCAGCCCTAGGCTGTCTATGGGAGACATGAGGACAGGGATCATGGCCAAGAGGCCTATACAGGCTGAAACCACAGTCGTAGTAGGTAAGTAAATAGCAATGAACCATGACCAAGTCACCAAAGCATGGCAAGAGGAAAGAATGGCACAAAAAGCAGATGAGAGACAGGAAAAGGACCCAGAGTGATGAGCCAGACCCAAGGTGGAGAAGACTGTTCATGATAGTAACTGCTATGGAGAAGTCAGGTAAGAGGAAGTCACAAGATGGGCCACCAGGCAGTCAGGTAAAAGGAATTCACAAGATGGGCCACCGGGCATGATTAGGTGGCCAGGGACCTCTAGGAGAGCCAGCTGGAGTGAGAGTGGGCTGGGGTGAAATGCTCCACTGTTGTTGAGCTGGCAAGGAGGAGAGGGGGAGAGAGGAAGTGGGGACGGAGTGGACTCTTCGTGAAATCCTAAGGTAAAGAGAAGTGACACAGGTTGGGGTTGGGGACGGGGAGAGAGGTGTTTGACTGTAGCTGTAGGTGGAGAATTAAGGCATAGGAGGATGTGGGGTGCCCAGACCTAGGGAGCAAGCCAGTGCAGGACACAGAGGAACAAGCAGTGGGGTTGATGGTGGGCACATGGGGAATGGACCAGGGAAGTGGGCACAGATTTCCCAGGTTGGGGAAGGGATGGGCAGGGCTGCTTCAAGGAGTGCTGTGTAGTGGGAAGACAGGAAGAGTTCTGAATTTCAGAGGTGACCTGCTTCTGGGTACTGGCAAGTCTACAAATGATCTTGTGATTTGCAGCTAGAGAATGGAGCCATGATGGGAAGCGATGGCTTGTGAGCCCAGGGCCCGAGGATCAGACATCACAGAGTGAGATTAAACTGACCAGCACTACCAGCTTCCAAAGGGTACCTGATGCTTCTCAAGGGGCCAGCTTGGACTTGGTCCTTGTGAGGACATTCTGATGTGCCCCAAGTTTAGCCACTGTCTTTTACCAAACACATGCAGGACAGCCTTCCCAGTCTGGAAGCCCGCATCCTTGCTGTCCCACCCAGAATGGGATGGGGCCCAGGATGTCATTCCAGGTACCATCCAGAAGACGAAACCACACATAACCAAGAGTTATCACAAAAGTTATAGTTTCCTATTTAAATGTGAAGGGTAGACATTCCTGCTTTCTGTAGTGACCACTCTAACTTCATTTCGATTCCATATACATAACATGTTGGGGGCAGGGAAAGAAGAAAGGGAAAATAGTTGGGTCGCAATGTGATACACTTATTCTCAGCTTCCCACTACACTAAAAATCCTCACATTTCCAACAGTTTTCTTAGTTCTCCCAGAAATAAACACACAATAGAGCATATGTAGTTAATATCAGAAACTCCTTTACAATGGTGATTGCAAAAGAGACCAACTCACTGTTTTTTTTTTTTTTTTTGAGACAGGGTTTTCAGGCTGGAGTACACTGATGCCATCACAGTTCACTGCAGCCTCAACCTCCCGGGCTCAAGCGATCCTCCCACCTTAGTCTCCCAAGTGGCTGGGACTACAGCTACATGCCACTGGCTGATTTTTAAAATTTTTTTGTAGAGACAGGATCTCACTATGTTGCCCAGGCTGTTCTCAAACTCCTGGGCTCAAGCAATCCTCCAGCCTGGGCCTCCCAAAGTCCTGTGATTATAAGCATGAGCCACTGTGTCTGGCCTCCAACCCACTTCTAATAGTTCTTTTACTTCACTTACATATATATATATATACACACACACACATATATATTATATATAAAATAAAGATAACACATACTGGATAAAAATTCAAATAATAAAAAATGAATGACAGAAAAGAAAAAAGGCCTGTGTACTTGGGGTAGGCACTAGGGATGGGGGAAGGGTCAGGTCTGTGAACTATACACATTAATTAGCAGGTAATAAAAAACAGTTATTTTACCTTTTGAAGCTGCTGATTCGACATATATTTGGCTGTGCTTTGGCTGTAACATCCTTTAATCCCTCCCTTTCAGAATCAACCCCAATTTCCTGTTGCCACCTTACCTCCCTAATTTAAGGGTGCAATTCTTCAAGTGCCTTCTTTCCAATTCTAGAATTTTTAATTTAGCCTTTAGTGCAGCAGCAGTTTTATTTTCTAATTACTTTCTTTGCAAACAAGCATGAGTTGGGCTCAATAGTGATACAGGCTTTCATGGGCTAGCCTGGCAACCTGGAGCTATTCACAACGTGCTTCCTTGGGAAAATCCTTTCTGTTTTACATGAACAACTGGGGAGACGCTTACTTGTAAAGTGGGGGTGGGGGTGAGCCTGTTCATCTGTGCTACCAAAAAGAGCTCACCCCTAGTCCTGCTTGCCCTGTTACCAGGGTAGGCTTTGCAACCAGCGACTCTGGGACCCCAGAGCCTGGGTTCTAACCCTAGCTCTGAGGCTTACTAGATCTGTGACCTCCAGAAAGGTATTCAACCTAAATGAGCTAACAGTATGTGTAGAGTGCTTACAATTATGCCTGGCATATAGTATGTGCTGTATAACAAAAGAGCTGGGTGAGGATAGTCAAGTAAGACATTCGACTAATTCTTAGAGCTGGCCAGTGAAAGCTATGGGTCCTCTTCCCAGAAAAGCGCACACATGTAACCTTCTGCACAGTTTCAAGTATCCCTGACCCTCGAAGCCCACCCACACACTGCAAGAGTCCAGGACCCCCGATTTCAACCCTCTGGTCTTCTCTACAGTAATGTGACAGTCTCAGGGATAAAACTCTGAGGCAATTCTTAAAAGTATTATGTTCCCATGCATGGAACTATTGAGCAGGTGCCTCTCTCTCCCCGTTTTAGGTTCGCTTTTGGCAGAAACATTACACCTTTCTTCCCCAAAGCCCTTTTGACCCTTGCCAGTTTTTCTCTTGCTTCAGGCCAAATCCTCCCAGGGTCACCTTAAGACAATCCCTGTGCGCAGCTCCACACACTTTTAGGGAATTATTCTGATCCTTATCAAAAGCTCTGATGGTTCAGCCCATCTTCAGTGCTTACAGAAGTCAGACCAGAGCATGGACTAGTGTCTGCAGGGTCTCCGCCAACAGCAATACAGGGGTGGGTCACCCTCAACAAGCAGGGAGACAGCACAAACTGGAAAAAGCCAAAGATCAAAGAAGTCACCCCGGGTGACTTTCCCTGGGTCACCCAATGAGCTCCCAGCGAAGCTGAGAACCTCTCATTTCAGTACTTTTGAGTCCATCAGTGTTTTACAGACATTACCATGCATGTGAATTGAAATGCAGATCCAGTAGGTTTGCTGAGAAGCCGGGGGCTCTGCATTTCTAACTCACTACCAGGTAATGCTGATGCTGGTCCATGGACCACATATGGAGTCGCAAGGTTCACATCAAGGTTAATGAACTGTACCACCCTGGTTAAAGCCTCTTCATCCACACTGCAGGTGGCTATTTAAATGCCCTTTCTTCAGGAAAGCTTCCCTTCCCCCTCTCCATGATTACTGGCTTCTATGCCTCCGTACTTTTTCCTGTGAAGCATTTATAACAACTGTAATTAAAGAGTATTTGTGTAATTATTAGTTTAATGCCTGCCTCCCAGGGAGACTGAAAGCTTCACAAGGACAGGACCTGCACAGTGTCTAGCACATCACAGACTGCCAATGAACGAGGAGCTGCTGTGGTCTGGAACAGGCTGGGCCAGCATCCTGGAGTAGGCAGGTAACATTTACACATGTGGGAAACAGCCTCTGGTGGTATCAAGGCCAACAAGGACATTTCTTAGCTTTAAAATTCCCACTAGTTTCAAATATATGACAACTAAACTTTAAGCTGAAAAGCAATCTTTGCCCATAAAAAGATCTCCTACATCTTTATCAAGTGCAAAATAGCCCTGATCTCACAATAGCCACTCTGCTTGAGGAACAGTTAGGCCCCTAAAATAAGCATTCCCTTATAGGCCTCACTGGGTGAACCCTCTTCAGGCACACTCCCTGACCAGCCTCCCTCTGCTGCAGACCCACAATTTCTTTAGTTTTTCTGCTGCTGTCCTTTCAAGGAACCCCAAAGTGCTGAACGCCCAACTCTTTGGCATGGGCAGAGATATATGACCACATTGTTGTTCCTGGGAGGCAAAGTTTGAAGTTAGACAGCCTAGATTTAGATACCAGCTCTGTGCCCTTGGACAAGTTATTTAACTCCTCTGCCAAATGAGAATAAGAATGCAAGAGCCAGCACCTGCAAGGACTAACAGAGACAAATACACAAAGCACGTAGCATAATTCTGGCCTAAGACACATGATTATTATTATTCTCTCTATATCTTGAGTCCAATTCAAACCCTATTGTTTTAGGCTGGGCACAGTGGCTCACGCCTGTAATCCCAGCACTTTGGGAGGCCCAGGCGGGCGGATCACGAGGTCAAGAGATCGAGACCATCCCGGCCAACATGGTGAAACCCCATCTCTACTAAAAATACAAAAATTAGCTGGGTGTAGTGGTGCACGCCTGTAGTCCCAGCTACTCAGGAGGCCGAGGCAGGAGAATCACTTGAACCCAGGCGGTGAAGGTTGCAGTGAGCCGAGATTGCATCACTGCACTCCAGCCTGGTGAAAGAGCGAGACTCCGTTCCAAAAAAAAAAAAAAAAAAAAGTCTAAAAAAACCTATTGTTTTGCACAAGTCTCCACCCAGGGGCTCCACCTCATTCAGGATCCTCTCTTCCCAGCCCCCTCCTGCCTCACCTGTCTAGAGCTTGTTTGAAGCAATGACTCACAGCACAACTCTGCAGCTCCCATCAATCACCTCCCTGTCCCTGCCTGTGTCATTCATGGGTTCCTTCTGGGAGGTAAATCCTTTCCTAATGTCCAGTACATTCATTCAGCAAGTATCTACTGAGGGCCCACTATGGATGAGACCCTATTCTAGGCACAGGGACTCAGCAATGAACAAAGCAAAGACGTCTACCCTCACGAACGTTGTAGTACATTTAACCCACAGACAGATATCAGTTCAGGTCTTGGGTCCTTACATTCCTTCTCTTCTCTCCTAACCAATCCTAAATAAATCACATACAAGTCAAAGTACGAAGAAAGCATTCCAGATCAAAAAATGGTGTGATGTGAGAAAATCCCAATGACTAAACTGCTTCTCTGATTGTTGGACTTTGAAGAAGTCAGTGTTGAAACAGCCTGAATCACCCAGTTCCCCCTAGTTGTCTCACTGGCCAGTCACATCCTCCAGCATAGTTTGTGTAACACATCTGGAAAATTAGGCGCTCCATTTGCGTCTCATGTGTGCAGCACGAGCCCACGGTTTCATGCTGTCATAGATACATTCTTTGAAGTGAGCTTGATTCGGGATCCCCAGCAGTAGCAGAGACAGTGGCCTTGTAGAAACAGCACTGGGAACAGGTTCTGAAAGCTCAGGTTTGAGTGCTGGCTCTGCCACTTACTGTGTAATCCTGGGTACAGAGCTTTCTTCCTGCCTCAGTTGCTTTCATACAATCTCTAAGGTCTTCTTCCAGCTTTGAAGTCAAAGGGCTGGGATCAACCACCGTTAACACCAGACCCAGCACATTCACAGATCCCTTATTTCAACACAATGAGTCCTGCCCTGGGCTAGGCCCTGGCTAGGCCTGAGGAATGGGGGTATGGGACGGGTCAGCAAGCCAGATGATGAGCCTGTGCCAAGCATTAGCACTGGTGGGGCCAGGGAGCCTTCACCTGTCTCCTCCAAGATGCGCTGGACTCCTCCTTTTATTTATTTATTTACTCCCTTCTAGAAAGAAGTTGTGCCTCTTTCCAAACACAACTCTGCTAGAAATATCTCTGGGCCACAAGGCAAACCTAAAATAGAAGTGCAAAATCTCTGGTGGTCCCATTAGTCTCCCTTCCTCCAACTCAAAAACCATTCCAGACCTTGTCTGTCTCCCTGTCTCTAGACAGTGAGCCTAAAATAAGTCTCCCTGGTAGGAAATGCCTGGTTGGAATGGAAATGACCCAAGCCCTGAAAAAATGACCCGCTGACCACACACCGTGGGCTGAAGACTCACCCAGGTATCAGCTCTGAGGAGAAGACAAGCAAGTGAGCCTGGGTCCCCAACTCCCTGCAGCCCCCTCCACCTAGACACAGGCAACCAGGCCAGGCTAGAGAAAGAAAATGTGACCCAAACATCCAATTCCCCCTACCCAAAAGAAAGCAGCTCTATCCCCACGGCACTCATGCAGGAAAGCCAGCTCCAGAAGATCACTGGGGCACCAGATGGGCACCTCTCTGGAGCTACAGATGACCAATCAGAGGCTCTGCTCCGAGACTGGCACGTATCCGGCATGGAATTACCCAGTCCTGAGGGTCAGCTGATAAAACCACCGAGAAAGTATAGAAAATAACATTCTCTTTAAAACAAACGAGAAAGGAATGGCCACTCTAGGTTTCTGAAGTCAAAACCAGATAGCTCCATCGGCTTTGATCACATTAGGAATACATTCTCTCTTATCTAATGAGTTAAGAACAGTTTTCTTCTTCCCTTCTTCCATGTGGCCCCATTGGTTCTCTAGGCCCCCTGAAGAAGACGCAATAGGGACACAGACCCCCAGTACTCTACTTGGCAAAAATGAACTTTGGTTTTACTTACACGTGTACAAATGCAGGACTGAGAGGGCAGCTTCAAAGCTGGCTGAGTGACCCCCAAGAGCACAAAGTCCTTCTCCGCACACCTGTGGAGAGTTTTGTGAATTTCCCAGGCACCCACAGGGACTAGTTATGTACCCTGCAAGTCGATACCGGCCGGGAGTTCCCATTTTGCACAGCAAGAAAGGTGCTCAGGGTGCCCTTTGCAGGTGGGCACTCGGTCTGCAGCTCAAGGGTGGGCCGTGACGTTGCTCCCTCACTGGATTGCCCAGCAGGCTCCCTTCAGACCCGGTAGGATGAGCACCTCGAGGTGTCCCTGTGATCCCAGCACTTTGGGAGGCCAGAGCGGGCGGATCACGAGGTCAGGAGTTTGAGACCAGCCTGGCCAATATGGTGAAACCCCATCTCTCCTAAAAATACAAAAATTAAACGGGCGTGGTGGCGTGCGCCTGTAGTCCCAGCTACTGGGGAGGTTGAGGCAGGAGAATCGCTTGAACCCGGGAAGCGGAGGTTGCAGTGCCACTGCACTCCAGCCTGGGCGACAGAGCAAGAAAAAAAAAAAAAAAAAAAAAAGAAAGAAAGAAAGAAAGAAAAAAAGAAAAAAGAAAAGGCACCCAAGATACTGCTACGACTTGCCCTAACCGTCTCGCAAAGCCTAGAGATACATGAATGACCCTTTCGGGTTAGTTAAAATCCACACAAGCACCTCCCTGGCCTCTTAAATCTTTCCAAACTACAGCTCAGACTGGAGGGAAGCAGTTGCAGCGCCCATAAAAGTCATCTTAAAAGGCAAGTTGGAAAAAAACCCGATACGCACTAGTTAGCAAGTCCGCGGTGAAGGGGGCGGTGGCCCAAGGGCCGGATCTGCGGGATCTGCGCGCCTAGTGTGGGGAGACTGGGGCTGCCCCGTCGGTCCCCGAGCCCGCGCGCCCACCTGGTAGCCTGAGGGCCCCGATCTGACGCCGGTGATCACGCCCCACAGCTCCATCCAATTAGGAAAATGACCGCGAGAAGACGGAGAGAAGGCGACGAGGAGGAAGGGGGGGCTGAGCCGCGGGAGGCTCAAGACGGGCGGTGGGGACCCCGCCCGCCACCCCCACCCCCACCCCCCACCCCCACGCCCCCAGCCAGCGAGCGCTGGTCCTGAGTCCCCGGCCCGCGGCGCCCCGACGCCATCCAGGCGGGGGTCCCGCGGCGCCCAGCTTGCGGCGGCCGGTGGCCCCTCGGGGACGCCCCCAGCCTCCCCAGCGGCGCGCTCAGCTTTCCCCCACCCCCGGCCGGCTGGGACGCGCAGCAACCCCACCCGCTCCGAGAATAAAGTTTGTGGGCAGCCGTAGGGGCGGGGCGGCGAGGGGGTGAAACTTTGAGTCCCGGGCCGGGTGTGGGGGGGAGCGCACCCAGCACCGGGACACCCACGTGCGGGCCCGAGCGCCGCCGCCGCTGTCGCCTCCCGGGCCTCCCGCGCCGCCGCCGCCGCGACGCTTTCCTTTCATTTTTGCTTCTCTCTCTCTCTCTCCCTCTCTCTCTCATTCGCGCGCTCTCCTCCCTCTCGCCCTCTTTGCTCGCTCCCTCCCTCTCCCTTCCCCCTCCCCCTCCTCTCCCTCCCCCCCACCCCCAGACGCCATCTCTCCCTCTTTCCCCGGCTCTCCCTCTCTCCCTCCAGCTCTCCGGCATGAGGGAATGTGGAAGTGAAAGGAAAAGACGACATGTTTGCAGCGCGGCGCGGGCCTGCGCGCGGCCGTCCCCAGGGAGAGGCGGGGGGCGGGTCGGCCGCGGCCGCAGCGACCCACCCCCGCGCCCCCCGCGCCCCAGCCGGCCGGCCGCCCGGGGCTGCGGGGCTGGGGCTGGGGCCGGGGGCCGCGCGGGACACTCACCCTGGGTCCGGGCGCGGCTCCTGCGCTGGGGCCCTCGGCGGGCCGGGCCGGGCCGGACCGGGGGCTCCTGACTGCCCACCGCCCGGGCTGCTGCTGTGCGCCCGCCGCCCGCCTCCACGCGCGCCCGCCGCCTGCTCCTGCCGCCCTCCCTCCGGCTCCTCTCTTTCTCTCTCTCTCCCCCCTCCTCTCGCTCGCTCTCTCCCTCGCGCTCTCTCCCTCCCTGGAAGAAGGGAATGAGGCAGGGCTGACGTGAAGGGATGCAAAACAGCTCCTCCTAAGCCAGCTCGCAGAGGAAGAGAGAAACAGAAAAGCAGCCCTTTTATCTCTCTTTTGTTTTCTCACTTCCTTCCACCCCCAACACCCCCCTCTTGTCAGCCCAAGTTTTCTTTTCTCTTTCTACCGCAGAGGATTTTTCTTCCTTTCTTTCTCTTTCTTTCGGTTCAACTCTCCCACTCGAATTGAAAGCCTGAAGGGTTTTCTTTCTCCTGTTTTTTTCTTCCCTCTTTTCTTCCTTCTTCCTCCTTTCTTATTTCTCTAAAAGGGTTTTGTTTGCTGTGGGAGTTTCGTTTGAAAATCAAGTCACGCCTTTTTTCCTTCTTTTCTTTCTTTCTCTTTTTTTTTTTCTCCTCTCAGCAGAAAAGGGGAACAAAGATTAACTGAAGCGGGGGAGAGGGGAGAGGCAGAACCTCGCTTGGAAATGGGGGGCCCGGCCCTGTCCGGTACAAAGGGGGCCCGGGGGCCCTGCGCCCCGCCCCCCTCCCCAGGGAAGCCAGGGGCGTCCTCTGGAGAGGAGAGCCGGTGGGGGTGTGGGGCACGGGTGCGGCTCCTGGGCGCCGGTTCCTTCCGAAGTGCGAGCGAGGGCCGCCGAGCCCGCCCCCTCCCCAGCCAGAGGTGGCAAGCTGGGTGTGTGTGCTTCACTTATGTATTTTTAAAGTAGGCAGATGGGCTTGGAACAAACATCCCCGCAGAGCACTGAACAGCAAAAGCCTTTAAACAGCTGTTAGCAGAGCCCTGGACGGCCTGACTCGAGGGAGCGGCGCGGGCTCCGAGCGCCAGGGCCTGGGTGGGGAAGGGGCTCAGGGAAGCTGCTGGGATCGGCGGGCTGGCGGGGTCCCCGAGCCCAGGGCCTGGGCCTAGGTCCCGGGGCGCAGTGTTGGGGGGCGCCGAGGCGTGGCCGCTGGCAGCGCGGCCGTCAGGTCCCTCTCTGCTCCCTGAGGGGCCGCGGGGTTTGGCACAGCCTGGCCTCCCTCCAGCTCCGGCGCAGGCCGGACACCAGGCCTCCAACCTTCAGAACACCCGCCACCCCGAGCCATTTCTCGACTCCGACGCAGGGCGGGTCCGGAGCCCTCGGACGGAGCCGGGCAGTGCCGCCAGGAAGGGTCAATTATTCATGGGGCGCCCGGGCGTGCTCCCAAGACCTGCTCTGTCCTCGGGTTCTCCGGAGGACTGGGGAGAAGACGGGGGAAAGTTCCCAGAGCAAAGTTGGTCACATTTCTCATTTTCCCAAGTAAGTACTGAGCACCTGCTGGATGCCGGGCCCTCGGACTGGGGCTACAGTAGGGGAAGAAACGTGAAGTCTTGGTGGGCCCCGAGAGCAAACGCAGGGAACAATGCAGGGGAAGCTGCGGCTCAGGACCAGGTCACCCGGAGGAAGGAAAGCCTGGATCCTCTCCCCTCCCTCTTCCCTTCCTTCCCTTCCCTTCCTTCCTCCCGGCTGCATCTCCTTGGCTCCACCCCTTCTCCTCATCAATTCCTCCCACACTTCCCTGCTCTCCCTGGCTTTTCACTGAAGGGTCCCTTCTCCCAGGGAGGAGCAGATGCTGAGCCCCATTGTCTCTCCCCCAGTGACTGCAGCCTCCTGGGGACAGGACCTGCCACTCCTCCCCCCTCCCCCCAGCCCTGAGCCCTGGGCCTTCAGAAATGAGAGCCCCAAGGCCACGGCCCCTCACCCCACCCTAAACCAGCTCCTGGTGCTCTGAGCTATGACTCCAGTCACTCAGAACACATTTGTCTCTGACTAGGAGTGAGAAAACAGTAGCCTGAGAGTTTGGTTCAACAAGAGGGACACCATGGTTTTTTAACAGCAGCACCCTGAGCCCCCAATGACCCCAGAGCCTTTGCCCAGGTCCTGCAGGAAGCCACATTTCCGTCATCACCTGCATCCTCCCACTTAGTACACTCAAGCTGTATCCTCCAAAAAAGCAGAATGCAGCTCTTAGAGCCAATCATTCATTTAACAAATGCTTACTGAGTAACTACCCTGTGCCAGCTAAGGTGCTGGCTGCTAACAGCAAGAGGCAGTCCTTGCTTTGGCCTTTGGCTTTGCAGGCGAAGGAGCAAGAAAAGAAGACAGGCAACCGCAATGCCATGCAATACAGGCAATAGTGAACCAAGGAAGCTCCTAAGAGGGTACTTAGACTACGGTGGTCAGGTGTGGCTTCCTGGAGGAGGTTGTGTCTAGATTAGGCTGTGCTAGCCAAATGCATGGGAGAGAACAGTCTGTCCAAAGGCCCCAGGGCAAGACAGCACATTATTACAGGTTCTTAGAACTGTCAAGAGTTGAAGTGTTCACTGCAGCTTAGAATACGAGTGGGTGGGGGGAGAGTGAGGATAGAGCACAAGTGGGAAAAAGGGGAGGGTGTCAGGGAAATGTTCAGATTTTAGCCCCTCCCACTTGCTAACTTCATGAACGTAAATGAATAACATAACTTCAGTGAATAACTTAGACTTAATTTCGGGACATAGAAAATGCAGGTAAGGGCCGGGCGCGGTGCCTCACGCCTGTAATCCCAGCACTTTAGGAGGCCGAGGTGGGCGGATTACAAGGTCAGGAGATCAAGACCATTCTGGCTAACACAGTGAAACCCTGTCTCTACTAAAGAATACAAAAAATTAGTCAGGCGTAGTGGCGAGCGCCTGTAGTCCCAGCTACTTGGGAGGCTGAGGCAGGAGAATGGCGTGAACCCAGGAGGCGGAGGTTGCAGTGAACTGAGATTTCGCCACTGCACTCCAGCCTGGGCGACAGAGCAAGACTCTGTCTCAAAAAAAAAAAAAAGAAAAAGAAAAGAAAAGAAAAGAAAATGCAGGTAAGAAGACCCGTGGATTACAGAGACAGTGTCTTAGTTTAAGGGCCGAGGCTTACCTGCTGCATATTCCTGGGCAAGTCAACCTCTCTAACTTTTCTGTAAAATAGGGATAAAAATACCTGCTTCACAGTTTGTTGTGAGGCTTAAACCCCACACCTAGCATGGTGTTCAGTACATAAGCACCAATCCTTGGTAGCTTTTATTTACTATTACTACATATCAGGGAGTGACTGGGTAGTGCCCCGACGACCTGAAAATAAGATTATGTTCAGGGTTGAAACCAGAGTGACTCACCACACCAGAAACACAATGAGGCTGAGGGGGAAGCATTCCTTCAAAGATGACCAGTGTCCCAGTGGGTGGCTGGGACTGGTGACCACCCACATCTGATCAAGATGGACAGGTGGCTTCTCAGGAACATGACCAGAGCTTGATGACTGGTTACCAAGGCCCAGCCTGATCAGCAGAGTTGTAGCCTGCCTGAGGAACAAATAGGAATCAGGAGAGGATGGGCCTCATGAAATCCAGGAAGGCCCCTGGGAGCGGGCACCTGGCTATGTTTGCTCAGGAGAGAGAAGTAATCACAGAAGTTCGCACTGGAGGAGCAGGGGAGGGGTAGGGGGTGATTACTGACTTCTCCACAACCTTATTTAAAGCTCCCAAAACCTCTTAGTCCTTTGGTTGGATTATTGGTTCTCCAAGTGACTTGCACATGAACTTGGAAGCAGTTAAATGCCCTCAAGGATCCAGGCAGATACCACAGCTCTAGCTCCTGCTTTGTAAACATTTTATCCTTCTATTATTTCTTTTGTGAGTGGGAGTCTTGCTCTGTCACCCATGCTGGAGTGCAGTGGCATGATCTTGGCTCATTGCAACCTCCGCCTCCTGGGTTCAAGCAATTCTCCTGCCTCAGCCTCTCAAGTAGCTGAGATTACAGGCATGTGCCACCACACCCAGCTCATTTTTTTGTATTTTTAATAGAGACGGTGTTTCGCCCTGTTGACCAGGCTGATCTCGAACTCCTGACCTCAGGGGATCTGCCTGCCTCGCCCTCCCAAAGTGCTAGGATTACAGGCGTGAGCCACCACGCCTGGCCCTCTGTTATTTCTTTACAACACAAGTTCATTGTGAAAGAATTTGAAAATCAACTAAGCGAAAGTGAGAATGAACCCTATCTAGAAACATTTTGGTATATATCCTTGGACATTTTATATCCTAGTAGCTACATTTAAGTGCACATAATAATAAAACTGTACAAAGTCAATATCATTAAATGATTACTATATGTATAAGTATGTTACTTTTACAAAATTAACAAAAATGGCATAACACTACACCTACTGAATTGCAACTACTTTCACCCAGTATATGTCACAAATTATCTCATGGTCTGTAAACACCCACATTCTTCTTTGGATACAAGGTCTTGCTCTGTCACCCAGGTTGGATTACAGTGGCATGATCATACCTTATTGCAGCCTTGAGCTTCTGGGCTCAAGCCATCCTCCCACCTCAGCCTCCCGAGTAGCTAGGGTTACACTGTGTGCCACCATGCTCGGCTGTATTTTTTACTTTTATTTTTTGGTACAGACTGGGTCACACTATGTTGCCCAGGCTGGTCTTGAACTTCTAGGTTGAAGCAGTCCTCCTGCCTCAGCCTCCCAAAGTGTTGGGATTACCAGCGTGAACCACCTCACCCAGCCCATATTCTCATTCTTAGTGAATGATATTATTTCATGGTATATGTATCTTAATTTGTTTAAACAAATTATTAGACTCATGGGATATTTGCAGGTTTTTCGCTTTTATGAACCTGCTTTGATAAACATACCTGTACAGCCACCTTAGTGTTAGGCTGGGCTAAACATTTTATTTGAGGTAGGTGTCATTATCATTTTACAGATGAGGAGGCTGAGGTACAGAAAAGCTTAAAAACTTGCTAAGGTCACTACCTTGGAGAGTCTGAGCCAGAATGTGTAGCTAGGGTTTCCCTTTGGGAGGTCTCTTTCAGCATCTGTTTTCCCCTCTTTAGAGTCCCCTCCACTTTCCCCACCAATTTCCTCTCTTCCAGATTACCTCCCTGTGAGAACCTGTCTGGACAGGTGACCCACTTCCTTCTGTGACACCTTTTTAACTTAAACAGTGTTGGGAGGGGTGGAAGCTGATAATAAATGATGTGTAATATATGATACAGTATTTTGTAAATTTCAAAGCCCGTGTGAATGTTAGAAGGTACAGTGAGGCCCTAAGCTTGCAGACATCACCATTTAGCCAAATCTCCTGACTTGCCCAAACCCAGCAAGGAATCCTCCAGATTCACACCAGAGAAAAAGAAATCAGCTTTTTGATACAGAAGTAGTAAATGGAGGCCTCCCCTGGGCGTTTCAGAAGCCCCAAAGCTGCCTCCCTAGAGCTGAAATTCAAAGGTAGGTTTATAATTATAAGGTTTATTAATCCTGATTTCCCTGATGGAGGATACATTCCTGCTGCAGACCTTTCCAGGATGTTCTAGCCATCTCTGAAAATTCCAGGAATCTTGTAAGCTGAGAAAAGGGATGAAACACAGCTCTTCAATGTTTCAGTCGACGTGTTCTCGACTAGAGTAACTCGCTGAGAGATTAGCAGGTGATTATTAATATCTGCTTCTTTCATTGCCAGAACCAAGCAAACATTTTAAAAGATATTTTTGGCTTTGCAATATCTAATATTCGACTTTTAATATCCAGACTCCCAACAGGAATCCAGCCAATGAAAGGCGAGGACTCCGGGATTCAACTAGACAGGCGCTGCAGAAAGCAGAGGTGGACCTAGGGCTCCTAAAAGGCTGGTCTTAGCAGAAATGGCATGGGGGTTGGGAACTGGTAGAGAGTCACTGAGAGCTAAGCTCTAAGTGCCCACAGAAGATGCACTGGGCAGCAATTCAAAATCCTCAGAAGGACCAGGTGCAGTGGTTCATGCCTGTAATCCCAGCACTTGGGGAGGGCAAGGTGGGCAGATAACTTCAGGTCAAGAGTTCGAGACCAGCCTGGCCAACATGAAACCCTGTCTCTACTAAAGATACAAAAATTAGCCAGATATGGTGGCACGTGCCTATAGTCCCAGCTACTCAGGAGGCTGAGGTAGGAGAATTGCTTGAGCCTGGGAGGCAGAGGTTGAAGTGAGCCAAGATCACGCCACTGCACTCCAGCCTGGGTGACAAAGCAAGATCGTCTCAAAAAAGCAAAACAAAACAAAAAAATTAAATTTAAATTAAAATTTAAAAATAAATGATAAAAAACAAAATCCTCAGAAGTATAGTAACAATTTAGGAATACTCAGGGTTTTCAGGGAAAACCCAAGGAAAGCGTAAGTTTGTGTGGATAGATGGGATGAACATGTGACTTACAAATTATTAGTCCAGGAGTAATGAAAGGGTACA
This sequence comes from Rhinopithecus roxellana, assembly GCF_007565055.1. NCBI lineage: Eukaryota > Metazoa > Chordata > Mammalia > Primates > Cercopithecidae > Rhinopithecus > Rhinopithecus roxellana. The sequence continues at coordinate 119,868,428 of NC_044553.1, read as the reverse complement.
TGAAATAATCCAGCTCCTCTGACCTCCCCTTGTGATCGAGGGTGCACAATTGCATGGCTTTATTCCCATCATGGCTTGAACCAATTAGTTAATTCATCCTATACACATAAATTTAAGAATAAAAATATGCCAAAAGAAACATGGGTCATCACAACTGCCAGTTTCACCGAAGAGTTAAAAATAAATTAAATTTAAAAGCCACATTGATGATACTTATGGCTACAGGAGGGCAAATTGGTACAAAGCCTGCAAAATAATTGGATAGTAAAGATCAAGAGAAGTTTAAAAGTTTCTACCCTTTGATTCAGTAACTCGAATTCTAGAAACCTGTTTTTGAGAGAAATAATCAGCAGTGTGAACAAAGATGTGTTAAGCATGTTTATGAAAGTATTATTTATATTGGCAGAAGTTAAAAATAGGAAAAGAGAAGGAAAGAAAGAAGCAAATAATCTAAATATCCAAAAGTGATGGAAATGTTTAAAGAAGTTATGGCGGCCGGGCGCGGTGGCTCAAGCCTGTAATCCCAGCACTTTGGGAGGCCGAGACGGGCGGATCACGAGGTCAGGAGATCGAGACCATCCTGGCTAACACGGTGAAACCCCGTCTCTACTAAAAATACAAAAAAATAGCCGGGCGAGGTGGCGGGCGCCTGTAGTCCCAGCTACTCCGGAGGCTGAGGCAGGAGAATGGCATAAACCCGGGAGGCGGAGCTTGCAGTGAGCTGAGATCCGGCCACTGCACTCCAGCCCGGGCGACAGAGCAAGACTCCGTCTCAAAAAAAAAAAAAAAAAAAAAAAGAAGTTATGGCATGCACATTTGATGTAATACTATATTAGCTATTAAAAATCATGTTTTTGAAGAATAATGACTTCGGAAGTGTTTGTAATATGCTGAGTGAAATATAAAATTGCATATGCATCAGAAGTATATGTTTTTAAAATTTGGTATATACACATATACTTATCCAGAAAAATACAAAATGCCTGGAAGAAAATATACAAGTTAAAAAGTTATTTCTGGCTGGGCATAGTGGCTTACATCCCAGCACTTCGGGATGCCAAGGTGGGCAGATCACTTCAGGTCAGGAGTTCGAAACCAGCCTGGCCGACATGGTGAAACCTCATCTCTACTAAAAATATAAAAAATTAGCCAGGTGTGGTGGTGCATGCTTGTAATCCCAGCTACTCAGGAGGCTGAGGCAGGAGAATCACTTGAACCTGGGAGGCAGAGGTTGCGGTGAGCCAAGATCGCGCCATTACACTCCAGCCTAGGTGAAAGAGTGAGACTCAGGCCGGGCGCGGTGGCTCAAGCCTGTAATCCCAGCACTTTGGGAGGCCGAGACGGGCGGATCACGAGGTCAGGAGATCGAGACCATCCTGGCTAACACGGTGAAACCCCGTCTCTACTGAAAAATACAAAAAACTAGCCGGGCGAGGTGGCGGGCGCCTGTGGTCCCAGCTACTCGGGAGGCTGAGGCAGGAGAATGGCGTGAACCGGAAAGGCGGAGTTTGCAGTGAGCTGAGATCCGGCCACTGCACTCCAGCCCAGGCGACAGAGCGAGACTCCGTCTCAAAAAAAAAAAAAAAAAAAAAAAAAGAGTGAGACTCCATCTAAAAAAAAAGTTATTTCTGTTTGTTGAAATTATAGGTGATTTTAATTAATTTTCTTCTTTATCCCTTAGTGTACTTGCCCAACTTCTTTTTTGTTTCTTTTCCTTCCTTCCTTCTTTTTTCCTTCCTTCCTTCCTTCCTTTCTTTCTTTTGTTTTTAAAGACAGGGTATCGCTCTGTCACCCAGGCTATAGTGCAGTGACACAATCCTGGCTCACTGCAGCCTTGAACTCCTGGACTCCAGCAGTCCTCCTGCCTTGGCCTCCCAAAGTGCTGGGATTATAGGCATGAGCCATCACGCTGGCCCTATTTGCCAAATTTCTATAATGATTATATATTTTTTCTCTTCCTTGAGCAAGCTGTATTTATTTTTCTTTTTCTCCTCTCCTGGATTATTAAGGTATAATTGGTATACAAAAAATACACATAATTAATATATACAATCTGTGAGTTTGAACGTATGTATATACTCCTGTGACAGTAACTACAGTCAGTATATCCATCACCTCCAAAAGTTTCCTTGAGCCCCTTTGTTGTTTGTTTTGTTTGTTTCTGTGGTAAGAATGATTATATTAATTTTGAACAACAAAATATATATTTAGAAAACAAGGTCTAGGCTTCTGGTTCACTTCATAGTCAATGATGAGAAGACCTAGGCCAGGCCTTCAAGGAGCTTCCAATCTTCAGGAGAAACAGCCATGGAAACAGAAGTGATGCACAGAATGCAATTATTTCTCCTCCCTTGGAAATGTTTGAAACCTAGGAGGAAAGAGGAACCAGCGTTTTGGTTGCTGATGATTTGGGCTCTGGGTTGAATAGACTATCTATTGTGAAAGTGTATTGTGCAAAAAGAGAATAGAGCTTTTTGTGAAGGGAGATAAAGAGGGTATAGGGTGGGAATGAGGAGGATGGGGAAGGAGGGGGCAGGGCCGGGCAGATCCCTGAGAGGCCTGGAAGCACTTATCCTGTGGGTGAACCTCAGGACTGCTGTAAGGTCCCTCCAAGTTGTCCTCCCCACACTGCACATGGGTCTTGGTGTCCAGGGCCAGCCTGGTAGCTGGCATTACGTTCATGACAGTTCAGTAAATGTTTATTACCCATAAGAATACATGAATGTGGCTCACACCTGTGATCCCAGCACTTTGGGAGGCCGAGGCGGGCAGATCACGAGGTCAGGAGATCAAGACTATCCTGGCTAACACGGTGGAATCCCATCTCTACTAAAAATACAAACAATTAGCCGGGCGTAGTGGCGGGCGCCTGTAGTCCCGGTTACTTGGGAGGCTGAGGCAGGAGAATTGCTTGAACCTGGAAGGTGGAGGTTACAGTGAACTGAGATTGCGCCACTGCACTCCAGCCTGTCACGGGCTGTGACAGAGTGAGACTCCATCACTCCATCTCAAAACAAAACAAAACAAAGAGGTGATTTTTTTTGTTGTTGTTTTTTTGTTTTTTTTTTGAGACGGAGTCTCGCTCTGTCACCCAGGCTGGAGTGCAGTGGCCAGATCTCAGCTCACTGCAAGCTCCGCCTCCCAGGTTCACGCCATTCTCCTGTCTCAGCCTCCCGAGTAGCTGGGACTACAGGCGCCGCCACCTCGCCCGGCTAGTTTTTTGTATTTTTAGTAGAGACGGTGTTTCACCGTGTTAGCCAGGATGGTCTCGATCTCCTGACCTCGTGATCCTCCCGTCTCGGCCTCCCAAAGTGCTGGGATTACAGGCTTGAGCCACCGCGCCTGGCCAGAGGTGATGTTTAAACCAAGTTTTGAAAGAAAAGTGGGCGGCTGCTCAGCAAAGCAATAAGGACAAGATGTGGAGCAGGGGGAATGGATTTTGGAAACATGTAACCTCTCTGGGCCCCCATTTGCTGCTCTGAAGAATCCTACCTCACCACTGAATGAGATAATATATGCAAGGTACCTAGCACGGGGCCTGGCCGATAGTAGGTACTGAAGAAGTCAGTTCTTTGTTCCTTCAGTATCAAAATCAGTTCCTCTTTGAAGTTTACTTTCCGTTCACATTTTGTTCTTTTCCCCAGTTCCTCTAGATATCTTGACTGTTGGCTTGGGCCCTTAAAGTTACTCAGATGATTTTCCAAGATCTGAAAAATAATTTAAAACAGCTATCATATTTTCCATCACAAAGAAAATCCCAATAAAATTGAAAATACGGGTGTCATATAGATCACATTCCCTGTTCACATATGCTAAAATTAGAAATTAATGTTAGAGTTGGTGTGAAATTTGTGACTGTGAAATTTGTGGCAGTGAAAACAATTTAAAAATAAAAATAATTAACTTTAGAAATCAGCTATTAAACATTCTCTAGACCAGGCACGGTGGTTCACACTTGTAATCCCAACATTTTGAGAAGCCAAAGCGAGTGGATCGCTTGAGTCCAGGAGTTTGAGACCAACCTGGGCAACATGGTGAGAACCCATCTCTCTAAAAAAAAAAAAAAACAAAAACAAAAAAACAAAAATTAGCTGGGTGTGGTGGTGCACACCTGTAGTCCCAGCTACTTGGGAGGCTGAGGTGGGAGCATGGCTTGAACCTGGGAGGCAGAGGTTGCACAGTGAGCTGAGATTGTACCGCTGCACTTCAGCCTGGGTGATAGAGTCCCTGTCTCAAAAAAAAAAAAAAAAAAAAAAAACTCCAAAATTGCTTTTGGATAAAGTAAGAACTCAAGAATAAAGTGGTTTTGTTTGTTTGTTTGTTTGTTTTGTCATTTTTGTTTTTGTTTTGCTTTTATTTTGGAGACAGAGTCTCGCTCTGTCACCCAGGCTGGAGTGCAGTGGCAGGATCTCTGCTCACTGCAAGCTCCGCCTCCCAGGTTCACACCATTCTCCTGTGTCAGCCTCCTGAGTAGCTGGGACTACAGGCGCCACCATGCCTGGCTAATTTTTTTGTGTGTGTTTTTAGTAGAGACGCGGTTTCACCGTGTTAGCCAGGATGGTCTCGATCTCCTGATCTGGTGATCCGCCCGCCTCCGCCTCCCAAAGTGCTGGGATTACAGGTGTGAGCCACCACGCCCGGCCAATAAAGTGTTAATTTAGAAAATAACACAGGCTGGGCACAATGGCTCATGCCTGTAATCCCAGCACTTTGGGAGGCCAAGATGGGAAGACTGTGTGAGGTCAGGAGTTCCAGACTAGCCTGGCCAACCTAGCAAGACCCCATCTCAACAACAACAAAAAAGAGAAAATAACACAAACAAGAATTGTACCCGTGAATAGAATATTGTTGACAATAAAAAGAAGGACTGGGCTGGGTGCAGTGACTCATGCCTGTAATTCCAGCACTTTGGGAAGTCAAGGTGGGAGGATCACTTGAGCCCTGGAGTTCTAGAACAGACTGGGCAACATGGCAAAACTCTGTCTCTACTAAAATTTCAAAAATTGGCCAGGTGTGGTGGTGCATGCCTGTAATCCCAGCTACTTGGAAGGCTGAGGCACAAGAATTGCTTGAACCCAAGAAGAACAGGTTGCAATGAGCCAAGATTAAGCCATTGCCCTCCAGCCTGCACAACAGAGTGAGACTTTGTCTCAGAAAAATAAAACAAGAAAAAGTAAAATATGACCCTATTTAATGATTATTGGGAATGTTGCAAATTGTATAAATACAGTTAAGAATGTTCAAATAAATTAAAAATAAAGAATTTTTTTAAAAAAAGAATTGCACCTGGCTGGGCATGGTGGCTCACACCTGTAATCCCAACACTTTGGGAGGCCGAGGAGGGTGGATCACCAGGTCAGGAGATCGAGACCATCCTGGCTAACACGGTGAAACCCTGTCTCTACTAAAAATACAAAAAATTAGCCAGACATGGTGGTGGGCACCTGTAGTCCCAGCTACTTGGGAGGCTGAGGCAGGAGAATGGCGTGAACCTGGGAGGCGGAGCTTGCAGTGAGCCAAGATTGAGCCACTGCACTCCAGCCTGGGCAACAACAACAACAAAAAAAGAATTGCACCCATGAAAACCAAAAGTATACATGCATTACTCAAAAATGTATTTAGCCGGGCGTGGTGGCTCACACCTGTAATCTCAACACTTTGGGAGGAGAAGGCAGGTGGATCACTTGAGGCCAGGAGTTCAAGACCAGCCTGACCAATATGGTGAAACCCCATTTCTACTAAAAATACAAAAATTGGCCAGGCAAGGTGGCATGTGCCTGTAGTCCCAGCTACTCGGGAGGTTAAGACAGGAGAATCTCTTGAACCCCAGAGGCAGAGATTGCAGTGAGCTGAGATGCGCCGCTGCACTCTAGGCTAAGCAACAGAGTGGGACTTCATCTCAATTTTTTAAAAAAGTATTTAGATTTTAAAATAATTTTATTATTATACTCAGAAAAAGTTAATTAACAAAATAGTCATTGATGTAACAATCTAAAATATTAAATCTAAAAATATTAAAAAACAAAATCCTAAAATGAGGAAGGAGGATGTGAATAAATTAGAAAATGGAAAAACAGAATTAACACACATGTCTTTCAGCTGGTTCTTTTTTTTTTTAAAGAGACAGGTCTTGCTCTGTGGCTCAGGCTGGAGGACGGTGATGAGATTGGAGCTCACTTGCAGCCTCAAGCTCTCTACCTGCTTTACCTCACTATTGTATTAGGTAGATACTATCACTTCCAACTTCCTGGGACCACCAACCAGTTAATTAATTAAGTAAGTAATTAAGTAATTATTGTTAAGAGACAAGGTCTCGCTCTGTTGCCCAGATTGGTCTCAAACTCCTGAGCTCGAGTAAGCCTCTCACCTTGGCTTCCCAAAGTGCTGGGATTACAGACGTAGCCCAGCACGTGTTTTGTTTTGTTTTGTTTTGTTATTGCACCCAGGCTGGAGTGCAATAGCATGATCTCAGCTCACTGCAACCTCCACTTCCCAGGTTCAATCGATTCTCCTGCCTCAGCCTCCCAAGTAGCTGGAGTTACAGGCATACCCACCACACCCAGCTAATTTTTCTACTTTTAGTAGAGATGGGGTTTCAACATGTTGGCCAGGCTGGTCTTGAACTCCTGACCTTAGGTAATCCACCTGCCTCAGCCTCCCAAAGTGCTGGGATTACAGGTGTGAGCCACTGTGCCCAACCAACAAGTGGGTTTTTAAAGGAAAATATGAGACAGTTCCTAAGTTGTTTACCAAGAATTTACATTAAAATAACATTATTGGCTGGGCGCGGTGGCTCAAGCCTGTAATCCCAGCACTTTGGGAGGCCGAGATGGGCGGATCACGAGGTCAGGAGATCGAGACCATCCTGGCTAACACGGGGAAACCCCGTCTCTACTAAAAAAAATACAAAAAACTAGCCGGGCGAGGTGGCGGGCGCCTGTAGTCCCAGCTACTCGGGAGGCTGAGGCAGGAGAATGGCGTAAACCTGGGAGGCAGAGATTGCAGTGAGCCGAGATTGCGCCACCGCACTCCAGCCGGGGCGACAGAGCGAGACTCCGTCTCAAAAAAAATAAATAAATAAAAAATAAAATAAAATAACATTACTGATTGGCTGTACATTTTTTTTTTTTTGAGACGGAGTCTCCCTCTGTCCCAGGCTGGAGTGCAGTGGCCGGATCTCAGCTCACTGCAAGCTCCGCCTCCCAGGTTTACGCCATTCTCCTGCCTCAGCCTCCTGAGTAGCTGGGACTACAGGCGCCGCCACCACGCCCGGCTAGTTTTTTGTATTTTTTTTTTTTAGTAGAGACGGGGTTTCACTGTGTTAGCCAGGATGGTCTCGATCTCCTGACCTCGTGATCCGCCCGTCTCAGCCTCCCAAAGTGCTGGGATTACAGGCTTGAGCCACCGCGCCCGGCCAACTGTACATTTTTTTAATCACAAATTCCAGCAACATAGATATGATGGTTAAGGCAGGTATTCAGGAAACTACAGAGAAGAAAAGAAAGAACAAAATGCCAGACTGCTCTAAGCTGTTTTTCTTCTCTCATTTCTCCCTTTTGACAGATATCTTGCTCTTCCGAAGGCATTGAGAATCAACACTGTAGGTTTAAGTTCATCCCACATTGTTGGGAAGGCTCATTCCCAGGTAATATTGTCCCACATAGGAGGGAAAAAGGAGAGATACTATTGCTTAAGAATTTAGTGAATTCTCGGGCCAGGCGTGGTGGCTCACACCTATAATCCCCACACTTTGGGAGGCCGAAGCAGGCGGATCACCTGAGATCAGGAGTTCGAGACCAGCCTGACGAACATGGAGAAACCCCGTCTCTACTAAAAATACAAAATTAGCCAGGTGTGGTGGTGCATACCTGTAATCCCAGCTACTTGGGAGGCTGAGGCAGGAGAATCGCTTGAACCAGGGAGGCGGAAGTTGCAGTGAGCCGAGATGGCACCAGCCTAGGCAACAAGAACGAAACTCTGTCTCCAAAAAAAAAAAAAAAAAAGAAAAGAAAAGAAAAGAAGAATTTAGTGAATTCTCAAGGCCTAACTGATTAGCAGCACAAAGGGACACAGCAATGGGCTCTCAGGCCAGTCACCATCCACCTACAAGGGAGCCAAGGCATGTTGGTTGGATCATTTTTCTTTCTTCCTTCCTTCCTTCCTTCCTTCCTTCCTTCCTTCCTTCCTTCCTTCCTTCCTTCCTTCCTTCTTTCTTTCTTTTTCTTCTTTTTTTTTTTTCCTGAGACAAGATCTTGCTCTGTCACCCAGGCTGGAGTGCAGAGTGAGATCATAGGTCACTGCCACCTTGACCTGGGCTCAAGTGATCCCCCTGTCTCAGCTTCCCAAGTAGCTGGCACTACAGGGGCATACCACCATGCTTGGCTTATTTTTAAATTTTTTGTAGAGATGGGGGTCCCACTGTGTTGCCCAGGCTGGTCTCAGACTCCTGGGCCCAAGCCATCTCCCACCTCAGCCTTCCAAAGTTCTGGGATTGCAGGCATGTGCTAGTGGCACAGCTGAATCATTTCTAAGTGTCTAGCTATCACGATATGACTAGTTGTTTCCATTGTTGACTTTAGACATCTAGAAATACAAAGCATTGTCAATTTAAGAGTAAAAAATATGATGAAATAAGGACAATTATTAACAAAACAATTTGAAATCCAGAGTTGAGTAATGTTCCTATTCCTGAAGGTAACCAAATAAATATTTCATCTACTTCTTGTCCTGCTCTGAAGAACAAGGCATTAAAGACCTCCAGTGATAAAGATGTCCACTCAGGTTCAGCTGCCTGATACTTTGCCTTCCAGTGTGGTTGGAAGTTCTTTATTTGAAGTCGTTTTCTAATAAACAAAATCTCCAGGTTGGAGACAGTAATGTTTGATGTCTTCATCTCCCAGGAGCTTGCTGTTACAAGAATCCTTCATTAATTTAAAATTTTTAATGAGAAGCTTATAAGGCCTTGGCAGTGAAGAAGAATATCACCTTTAAGGAGAGCTGGTCAGTAGACTCCTTCATCCAGATGCATGGGCCTTCCTGTTTTTATCTGAAAGGAAGAGAGTTGATGTTTTCCCGAGTAGAATATAAGTTAAGCAAATGGAGGAGCCTTAGGCCAGGGAAGGTTAAAAGTTTCTGTAAGCTTTGCCAATGGATTTTTGTGGGGTTTTTTTGGTCTTTTTTTTTTTTTTTTTTTTTTTTTTGAGAGAGTGTCTTGCCCTGTCACCCTGCAATCTCTGCTAACTGCTGCCTCAAACTTCCGGGCTCAAGCGATTCTCCCTCCTTAGCCTCCCAAGTAGGTGGGACTACAGACACGCACCACCATACCCGGTTAATTTTTTTTTAATTTTTGGTAGAGATAGGGTCTCATCATGTTGCCCAGGCTGGTCTCAAACTCCTGGGTCAAGTGATCTCTTACCTCTGCCTCCCAAAGTGCTGGGATTACAGGCATGAGCCACCATGCCCAGCTGCCAACTGATTTTTTATGGTGTGTGGTTCACCAGTCTAATAGACTGAGGGGTGGTATGCACAATGGAAATGCTGATCCATCCAATCTTAATCTGTTTTGTCCACACAAGATAAGAATTTCCATAAACCTTTTATAGTGTCACAAGTTTCCCCCATTATCTCTTTCCCCAAGTTTCTATATCCAATCAGTTTTTTTCTGTTGTTCTTTTTTAAAAAAATCTCTTCTATTTAAAACAACCTTTAAAAACCTCTAGACAAGGTTGGTGTGGTACCTGCCACTTGTAATTTCAGCATTTTGGGAGGCTGAGATGGGAGGATTACTTGAGGCCAGGAATTTGAGATCAGCCTAGGCAACATAGTGAGACCCTATCTCTACAAAAAAAAAATTAGCTGGGTACAGTGGCACATCCCTGTAGTTGTAACTGCTCAGGAGGCTGAGACAGGAGGATTATTTGAGCTCAGGAGTTTGAGGCTGTAGTGAGCTATTGGTGGTGCCACTGCACTCCAGCCTGGGTAACAAAGCAAGATCCTGTTCCTAAAAAAAAAAAAAAGAAAAAAATTTAGACGAAATTACATTTTTTTGAACAAAAACCACACTGTCATGCCTTCTCTACAATCTTCTTTGCCAAAAAAAATCCTATTTTCTGATATGCTCTGTATAAATAATTGCTTCTCTTAGAACTAGTAGTTTTAGTTCCACATATTAACTACAATTTTAACTCTCAGTAACCTTAGTTTCTAGTGAAAAACCTAGAAGTGATTTTGAACTATTTTATATCAGTATTTGTAGACGAAAACCATTTCATAACTTTTTAGGAAGATGTTTCCTCATTTTCTTTTGTTTATTAACAGATCTAAATATATTTTAGCTTTTCTATAACATACGAAAATGAGGTGCTGGCCAGGCATGGTGGTTCAGGCCTGTAATCCTAGCACTTTGGGAGGCGAGGCGGAGGATCACTTGAACTCAGGAGTTCAAGACCAGCCTGGGAAACATAGTGAAATCCCATCTCTACAAAAAATTTAAAAAATTAGCTGGGCATGGTGGTGCGTGCCTGTAGTCTCAGCCACTTGCAAGGCTGAGGTGAGAGGATCTCTTCAGTCAGGGAAATGGAGGTTGCAGTGAGTCGAGATTGTGCCACTGCACTCCAGCCTGGGTGACACAGCAAGACTCTGTCTAAAAAAAAGGAAAAGAAAAGAAAGAAATAAGATGCTCCAGTATATAAACTTAAGGTTATGTTTAATATTTCAGTATTTTAACTTACTTAGAAATGACTTAGACATTTTATGCTTATGTATTCCTTAAGTTAAGATAAGATGACTTATAATATACAAGTACCCTCCCCAATGTCTTCCTCAGTCATCTTGGGTCCCAAGTACCCATGTGGCACCAAGGACGGTGATGAAGGGCAGAGCCCATCTCGATCCTGAATTTACATGCTAGGTGTAGAGCTTAGGACAGAGCTATGAAGACAATGCCTGGAGGATCTGACCCTTTCCCACATGGGTAGGAAACACAACTGGGCCAGGGAGGACATACTGGGTTTGTCCCTGCCCTGTTACTGGTGGCTTAGGTGCTGTAGACATACATATGTCTTTAGGGCTTACTATGGCCACCTGTGTAGAATCCAGAATCTAAAGGCACAAAACCAAAGATGTAAGCTCACAGTAAGATGTGTGCAGTGCTTCAGGGAAGCCTAGCAGACACTCACACAGCTTTAGCTCACAAATAAATCAAGAAAGTATAAAAAAATTACAGAAGCAACAGCTTTATGACCTTAAAATATCTAGCAAAGACAGTAAAACCTGTCCAACCCATAGACCCAGGTAAAAATGTCTTAATTATATTTAATACTGACAATTCTGAAAATATTCTAATTTCATATTACCAATGTTTTTAAAACTAGTTTTATTTATAAAAGATGACTAAAGTCACATGAACTTAAAAAGCATTTGGTAGCCAGGCATGGTGGCATGCACCTGTAGTCCTAGCTACTCAGGAGGCTGAAACAGGAGGATCACTTGAACGCAGAGGTTCAAAGTTGCAGCAAGTTATGATCACATCACTGCATACCAGCATGCGTGACAGAGTGAGATCCTGTCTCAAAAAAAGAAAGAACAAAAGAAAGAAGGAAGGAAGGAGAGTGAAAAAGAAAGAAAGAAAGAAAGAAAGAAAGAAAGAAAGAAAGAAAGAAAGAAAGAAAGAAAGAGGGAAAGAAAGAGGGAAAGAGAAAGAAAGAAAGAAAAGAGAAAGAAAGAGAAAGAGGAAAGAGGAAAGAAAGAGAAAGAAAGGCATTTGGGTTTACTCATTTAATTTATGAACTCATTTATTACAAGTCAACTTGGAACCATGTAGACAGGATACAAACAAAGACATGTATGCTGTATACATAAAAAATACAGACAGGCCAGGTGGGTGTCTCATGCTTGTAATCACAGCACTTTGGGAGGCTGGGGCTGGAGGATCACTTGAGCCCAAAATTTGAGGCCAGCCTGGGCAGCATAGGGAGATCCCATCTCTACAAAAATAATTTTTAAAAATATTAGCTGGGTGTGGGTGGTGCTCATCTATGATCCCAGCCACTTGGGAGGCTTAGGGTGGGAGGATTGCCTGAGCCCAGAAGGTCAAGGCACTTCAGCCTGGGTGACACAGTGAGACTTTGTCTCAAAAAACAAACAAAAAACCTACACAGACACAAAAATAATGATGTTAATGCTTTTACTTAAAAATTTTAGCCATAAAACTGGTAAAACTCACTAGTTTAAAAGGACAGTTGGATTAAATTGTGCCTCAGTAAATGGAATAAGTTAAAGCTTATTCAAGCCCTTATCAAGTTTTTGAGAAAACATAGTAGCAAATTTGCATCTCAAAGCACAAAGATAATTTAAACATTTTCAGGGAGTTTGGGTGTGTTAGAAGATTAAAAATGGATGCCAAAGCCAGTTGTGGTGGCTCACACCTGTAATCCCAGCACTATGGGAGGCCAAAGTGGGCAGATCACCTGAGGTCAGGAGTTCCAGACCAGCCTGGCCAACATGGTGAAACCCCAGCCCTATCAAAAATACAGAAATTAGGCTGGTATGGTGGTGGGCGCCTGTAATCCTAGCTACTCGGGAGGCTGAGGTAGGAGGATCACCAGAACCGGGGAGGCAGAGGTTGCAGTGAGTCCAGATCACACCACTACACTCCAGCTGGGCGACAGAGTGAGACTCCGTCTGAAATAAATAAATAAACCCACAAAGACAACTTATGTTCATGCACCTATCAGTTTGGAAAGGGAATTAGTCAAAAATTCAAAGACAAGTCTGAATTACAATCAACAGGAGGCAGCTGCAATTTTAAAAGCAATGCTACATTATTTTCCGCCAAGAGAGGTGAAACCATCAGCACCTGACAGCTGATAACTGGCTCCTTTTGCCCTGAGGCAGAGGTGGAGAAGGCAGAAGTCCTCAGCAGAGCTCTTTTCCTGTATCTTCTGTGTAGAGACAGAGACCAAAGCCCTGATTCTTAAATGAAAGAGAGGGTTTGAAACCACTGGAGTCAAAGGAACACAATAGAGTGAGGCTGGCACCCAGCACTGAGTCTCAGAGGGAACACTGGGTAGTCAGTGGCAGTCACTCTGAATCCTCTGGATCTGTGCTAGAAACGTTAACCTACAGAAAGAAACTGAGGCAAATTAATACAAGTAGAGAATTTATTTGGGGCTAGTTTGGGAACTGCAACCTGGGAGCATAGATTCAAGTTGCCCTGAATATACACTCTGATTAGCAGAAGTTACAAGTGGTTGTTGTTGTTGTTGTGTGTTTGTTTGTTTTAGTACTCAGTAGTTATAGCAACGAGTGGATTTTTAAATGAAAAATAAAGATGCAGTTCCTAAATTGTTTACCAATAATTTGCATGAAAATAATGGCAGCCCTGGTGGCTCACACCTGTAATCCCAAGCACCTTGGGAGGCCGAGGAGGGTGGATTACAAGAGGCCAGGAGTTCAAGAGCAGCCTTGGCAACAAAGTGAAACCCCGTGTCTACTAAAAATACGAAAATTAGCCTGGCGTGGTGGCGCATATCTGTGGATATCTGTGGTCCCAGCTACTCGGAGGCTGAGGCAGGAGAACTGCTTGAACCTGGGAGATGGAGGTTGCAGTGAGCCGAGGATGGTGCCACTGTACTCTAGCCTGGGCGACAGAGTGAGACTCTGTCTCAAAAAAAAAAAAAAAAAAAAAAAGAAAAGAAACAAGAAGAACTTAGCTATTAATTGGCTATACATTGCTCTTTGTATCACAACTATCAGGAACATAAAGATAATGCGTGAGGTGGCTAGTCAGGAAATTACAAGAGAGAAAAGAAAGAACAAAATGTCATTGAATAATTGCCCCTGGGCATGGGTGACCCCATCCCATGGGCATGGGATGCAGGACTAAAGTCCCATAGTCTGTCTCTCTGGATCTGATAAATTTTGCATACCTCACATAGCTCAGAATGACTGCTCTGAGTTATTTTTCTTTTTCTCACTAATAAGCCCCTACCATAGCTCCCCAAACTTCATGACAGCATTTTGTGCACTAGTAACTATTTAATTGTTTATAACACTGTGTGTCCTGCCCCTTTCATCCTGGTTTGTGGTTCCAAGAGGATAGGGATCATGTCTTCCTTCAAACCTCCGAGTCCCAGTGCTCAATCAATACTTGTAAAATGAATGAATGAACAGACGTGCAGGCGTCAATCACCCAGTCAGATAGAGACTGCAAAGTTGTTTTCCAATAATGAAGGAACTGGTGGGGGGCGGGGGCAGGGATTTGATTGGACATCCAAGCCAGGAAGAAGATGTTGGAGGAAGCAGGGATTCATTGATACAGAGGCTGTGGGGGCTAAGTGGAAGGGAGTATCAGAGCGTAGCAAGCCCCAGATTCATTGTTGGTGTCTTGCGCCCGCTCTAAGGCTAGGCTGCCTAAGTGGAGAAAGCTGACCGTGGCAGGTAGTAAGTGCTTGGTAAATGTTGGTCATTATAATTAATGCAATAGGCCAGTTGTGGTGGCTCACACCTGTAATCCCAGCATGTTGGGAGGCTGAGGCAGGTGAATCACTTGAGGCCAGGAGTTCGAGACCAGCCTGGCCAACATGGCTGTATTAGTCCATTCACAGGCTGCTAATGAAGACTTACCTGAGACTGGGGAATTTATGAAGGAAAGAGGTTTAATTGACTCACAGTTCAGCATGGCTGGGGAGGCCTCAGAAAAATTGCAATTATGGCAGAAGGGGAAGCAACACATCCTTCTTCGCATGGCAGCAACAAGGAGAAGTGCCAAGCAAAAGGGAGAAAAGCCCCTTATAAAGCCATTAGAGAGTTCACTCACTGTCACAAGAAAAGCATGAGGGTAACCGCCCCCATGATGGAATTACCTCTTACTGGGTCCCTCCCGTGACACATGGGGATTATGGGAACTACAATTCAAGATGAGATTTGAGTTGGGACACAAAGTTTAACCATATCAATGGTGAAAACCCATCTATACTAAAAATACAGAAGTTAGCTGGACATGGTGGCGGGCACCTGTAATCCCAGCTACTCAGGAAGCTGAGGCAGGAGAATCACTTGAGTCTGGGAGGCGAAGGTTGCAGTGAGTCGAGATCGAGCCACTGTACTCCAGCTTGGGCTACAGAGCAAGATCCTGTCTCAGAACAAAACAAACAAACAAAAAAAAACAAAAAAGAAAACAAACAAACAAAAAACCCATAAAATTAATGCAATAACCATATGGATGGAGCTCCTGGGAAAAGCTCTTTCATTTGCTGGAAAAGAGAAGGATGGAAGAAAAATCTAAACAGAAACCTAGAGAAATGAAAGTGTAGGCCAGACGCGTTGCCTCATGCCTGTAATCCCAGCACTTTGGAAGGCTGAGGTGGGTGGATCACTTGAGGTCAGGAGTTCGAGACCAGCCTGAACATGGTGAAACCCTGTCTCTACTAAAAATACAAAAATTAGCCAGGTGTGGTGGCACATGCCTATAGTCCCAGCTACTTGGGAGGCTGAGGCAGGAGAATCACTTGAACCTGGGAGGCAGAGGTTACAGTGAGCTGAGATCATGCCACCGCACTCTAGCCTGGGCGACAGATAGACACTCTGTCTCAAAAAACAAAACAAAACAACAACAGGAAAGATTTGTGATTTAGGCAAAGAAATGTGGCCTTATTGTGGGTGGGAGAAGAAGCACAAGGAAAAGGAGAAGGAGGCAGATACACAATCTGCTTGCTTCAGCTGAACACAGTGGCTCATGCCTGTAATCCCAGCAATTTGGGAGTCTGAGGTGGGTGGATCACCTGAGGTCAGGGGTTTAGAGACCAGCCTGGCCAACATATTGAAACCCCGTCTCTACTAAAAATACAAAAATTAGCCAGGCATGGTGGTGCTAGCTACTTGGGAGGCTGAGGCAGGAGAATCACTTGAACCCAGGAGGCAGAGGTTTCAATGAGCCGAGATTGCCACTCCAGCCTGGACCACGGAGCAAGACTCCATCTGAAAAAAAAAAAAAAAAAAAATCTGCTTGCTTCATGGGAGTGGAAACTGCATACAGGTATGTCAGAGAATTATCCTTAGCAACCAGTGTGGCGGAAGGGACAGCTATTTCTAGGGATAGCTTGGTGGCTGCCCCCATACTTCCAGAAAGTCTGAGAGAGGAAATGCTGAGTATTGGGAAGCATGAGTTTTTTTTTTAATTGTTTTGTTTGAGACAGAGTCTTGCTCTGTTGCCCAGTCTGGAGTGCAGTGGCTTGATCCCAGCCCACAGCAAACTCTACCTCCTGGGTTCAAGCGATTCTTCTGCCTCGGCCTCCAGAGTAGCTAGGATTACAGGCATGGGCCATCACGCCCAGTTTATTTATTTATTTATTTATTTTGAGACGAAGTTTTGCTCTTGTCGCCCAGCTGGAGTGCAATGGCACGATCTCGGCTCCCTGCAGCCTCCACCTCCCGGGTTCAAGCGATTCTCCTGCCTCAGCCTCCCGGGTAGCTGGGATTACAGGCGCCCACTACCACGCCTGGCTAATTTTTTGTATTTTTAGTAAAGGTGGGATTTCACCATGTTAGCCAGGCTGGTCTCGAACTGCTGACCTCAGGTGATCCACCCGCCTCAGCCTCCCAAGGTGCTGGGATTACAGGCATGAGCCACTGCACTGACCTTTTTGTTTTTTTGGTTTTTTTTTTTTTTTTTTTTTTGGTATTTTTAGCAGAAATGGGGTTTCAACATGTTGGCCAGGCTGGTCTTGAATTCCTGACTTCAGGTGATCCACCCGCCTTGCCTCCCAAAGTGCTGGCATTATAGGCATGAGTCACTGCGCCCGGCTGGGAAACACGAGTTTGAATACATCTCATCACAGTGATAAAGAAGGCGGGGACACCTTGCAGCAGGTGCAGGTCATTCCTCTGCAGACCCAGCCCCTTATGTTAGCTTCATGCTGGTCTCCTTCTTCTCAGCCCCTCTCCTGCCTTCCTTTTGCCACCTCTTGCCCAGGTGCTGTGAGACAACTTCCTACTCTCCTCTCCCTCCTGTGGAGTCCATTTGCGAGTAAAAACAAAAATGGCTGGAATCATGGTGGGGTTGCAAAGATTCACGTTTTCTTTGTATACCTGTAAAAAGAAAATATGAGAAGTGTGTTCTCCTGGATACACCTATATTATGGAAGTAGAAAACCGTACCACATGAAGGAAAATTAAGCATTACAAAGAGCCCCGCCATCAACCCCCTGAACCCTTGGACATGCTCAGAAGCCCCCTTCAGATCCCCTCTGGAGCCTCCATCTGCCAGTTCATTCTCATTAATTAAACGTGCTTTTCTCTAGCATCAGCACACATAACAAATGATGACAGGGTTTCAGATCCCAAATCTTTCTTATTTATCATCCATGGTTATAAGTCTTACTTTCTGTTTTTTCATTTCAAAAATTCAGCATTTCCACTATATTACAAATAAAAATAAAAATATCTTAGCCTGGGAATTTGACAACTGAAAATTCCCCCACCCTTTTCTCCACATGGGTAAAAATACGTGCTAAGTTCTAAACTGATTTACAAATGAATTTTTGGACCATAACCTGTCTGTAAGCTATTTGGCCTATCTGTGTGTAACCACGTATTTGTATGTGAATTTGCTTATCCCAAGTGGGGTTTTTCCCTCTCTTTCTTTTTCTTTCCTTCCATCTTTCCATCCTTCCTCCTCCCTCCTTCCCTACCTCTCTTCCTCCCTCCGTTCCTTCCTCAGCATCTGCTCATCTTGCTTTTTTTTTTTTTTTAAATTTTTGAGACAGAGTTTCATTCTTGTTGACCAGGCCGGAGTGCAATGGTGCAATCTCGGCTCACCACAACCTCCACCTCCTGGGTTCAAGCGATTTTTTCCTGCCTCGGCTTCCCGAGTAGCTGGGATTACAGGCATGTGCCACCACACCCAGCTAATTTTGTATTTTTAGTAGAGATGGGGTTTCTCCATGTTGGTCAGGCTGATCTTAAACTCCCGATATCAGGTGATCTGCCTGCCTCGGCCTCCCAAACTGTTGAGATTACAGGCGTGAACCACCGTGCCTGGCTCATCTTGCTTCTTCCTTCTTCTTTTTTTTTTTTGAGATGGAGTTATTGCCCAGGCTAGGGTACAATGGCACGATCTTGGCTCACCGCAACCTCTGCCTCCCAGGTTCAAGCGATTCTCCTGCCTTAGCCTCCCGAGTAGCTGGGATTACAGGCGCATGCCACCATGCCTGGCTAATTTTTTTGTATTTTTTAATAGAGACAGGGTTTCACCATGTTGGTCAGGCTGGTTTCGAATTCCTGACCTCAGGTGATCAGCCTCCCAAAGTGCTGGGATCACAGGCATGAGCCACCGTGCCCAGCCTCATCTTGCTTCTTATAATGCATCCCAAATTTGGTTTGAGGGCACTATCCGTTCCCTACTCAAAGTCCACGCAGTTGGGTGGTGTTGATCCAGTCACAAGGGTGGCATGGGCCCAGGTCCAGCCTATCAATGCATCACATTTCTTTATGTCACTTTTGAGCCAAGTCAGGCCAGCTAGGGGCGGTATAACTCAATTACTTGTTAGACTTATCGTACTTACCTTTTCCCTTTTCCTGAGAGAGTGTAGTAAGGTTTGGAGCTATGGCCACCATCTTGCAGTGACAGGAAAGTGAAACCAGTGTGGAGTAGAACAGAGAGGGGAAGCAGAGACTTGCTTCTTTATGAAGCTGCCCCTGAAGATTAACTTTGCGCTTAGGCTTGTCTGCTTTATGAGTGAATAAGTCCACTTTTTGCTTTAACCAAAAAAGTTTGGGTTGGATTTTCTGTCACTTGCAACCAAAAGAGCTCTCACTGGTTCTCTCTCTACTCCTGCATTAGGGAGTCCCATGGCAGACTCATGGATCCCCTGCTGTTGACCTAAATACCCTGCTCTTCTCCTCCTCTTTGGAAAATGAGCACTGCACACATGTCCTGCTGAAAGAAAAGGAACTGTTTTTAAACAGTCTGAGCTCCAGTCTTTTCTGTACCTCCAAATAGGCAAGTCACATATGTTCCCAGAGTTCTAGCAGACACTCTAGCTGTCATCTGGCACCATCCTGAAACTCAGAGCAGTTCTCCTGCGGGGAAACGCAGCCAGCCCCAGGTAGAACCAAAGTGACAGGAAATTCAGGGTGTTTCGAGTCTCCCGATGGCCAAACTGACCAAACCTGCCTCTCCTGGCCGATCTCCAGAGGCACAGAGAATTCATGTCATGTTTGAAAGAACAGTAAACCTGGCAGGCAAGGTGGGGAGAGAACTGGTTAAAGACAAGGGCAAAGGCATCAGCCAGACATGGGTCTAAATCCTCATCTCATCACTCATAAGCTGGGTCCTGGTGGCAAGTTAGTGAGCCTCCTGGGCCTCAGTTATCTCATCTGTAAAATGGGGATAGCAGCATCCACTTCATAAAGCATTTGCAAGGACTGACTGGCATAATGAGGTGACAATGCCTGCAGTAAGTGCTCAAAATATGGGAAAAAAATAACAATATTATTATCATTCAATAGCTCCAAGCCTGGCCTAACTTAAAAGCATGCTAAAGCTTCTTGTTAACTGGAAGGATCCTAAAAAGGAGAGGGCAAAAGCTAGCTATGGCTTGGTTACCCCTCAGTCGGAACCATGGCATGAAGAACATGGACATTAGCTTCAGGTAGACTTAGGTTCAAGTCTGGCTGTCACTTATAAGTTGTGTGACTTTGAACAAGCCATGAGAACTTTCTGAGCCATTATTGCTCCATCTGTAAAGGAGGCAAATGAAAACTGACCTCAGAGACTTGTGGTGAGAATGTTATGTTGTAAAAAGCTCAGTAAGTGGGCGGGGCATGGTGGCTCACCCCTGTAATCCCAACAGTTTGGGAAGCTGAGGCGGGAGGATCACCTGAGGTCAGGAGTTCAAGATCAGCCCGGCCAACATGGTGAAACCCCATCTTTACTGAAAGTATTTTCTCTACTGAAAAATTAGCCAGGTGTGATGGGGAGTTTCTGAAATCCCAGCTACTCAGGAGGCTGAGGCAAGAGAGTCACTTGAACCCGAGAGGCAGAGGTTGCGGTGAGCCAAGATTGCACCACTGCACTCCAGTCTGGGCGACAGAGCGAGACTCCGTCTCAAAAAAAAAAAAAAAAAAAGCTCAGTAAGTGGTGGGTATGCCCTGGGCGTGTCCATGGCTGGCTGTGCAAGTGATGGCTCTCAGTTAGCTGAGTGCAGGGGTGAGGCTGCTGTTATCTTTATTTAAGCAGAATTAATGTATTCCTTAGGCAAGGTATATAATTTATGGTGAGAGAAGAGGAAGAGGAAGAAAAAAGAGGAAGAATAATGAGCAAACAACATGTGCTACTGAGGAAGAGCTATGTGGGGTGACATTGTCTTAAGATCTTTATGCACAGATGGTTTGCCACTCTGGGAGCCTTGCAATATGAGGGCAGGGCATTGGCAGTGGCATCAGAAGAGCTGGGTTCTCCCTGGGAGGTGGAGGTTGCAGTGAGCCAAGATCATGCCACTGCACTTCAGCCTGGGTGACAAAGCAAGACCCTGTCCCCAATAAAAATTAAAAATAAAAATAGGCCAGGCACGGTGGCTCGTGCCTATAATCCCAGCACTTTGGGAAGCTGAGGAAGGTGGATTACCTAGGATTAGGAGTTTGAGACCAGCCTGGCCAACATGGTGAAACCCTGTCTCTACTAAAAATACAAAAAATTAGCCAGGCGTGGTGGCAAGTGCCTGTAATCCCAGCTACTTGGGAAGCTGAGGCAGGAGAATTGTTTGAACCCAGGAGGCAGAGGTTGCAGTGAGCCGAGATTGTGCCATCGCACTCCAGCCTTGGCAACAAAAACGAAACTCTGTCTCAAAATATATATATAAACAAATACAAATAAAAGTAAAAAGAATAGCTGGGTTCTCATCAGTACCTCTGAGCCACCCAGAAACTCATGTCCCTTTAGTTCTGGCTGAGCTGCTTTCCTTACCTGTGTGACCTCGGACCTGTGACAGTTTCTCTGAACCTTGTGTCCTATTTGTAAAGTGGAACTATTAACACTTACATTTTTCCAGGATGGATGTGGAGGTTAAATGAAACATGGAATGTGGAAACATTTTAAAAACTGTCTAGAATCGCCAGGTGCAGAGGCTTACGCCTGTAATCCCAGCACTTTGGGAGACCGAGGTGGGTGGATCACCTGAGGTCCAGGAGTTCGAGACCAGCCTGACCAACATGGTGAAACCCCGTCTCTACTAAAAATCCAAAAAAAAAAAAAAAAAATTAACCGGATGTGGTGGTGCATGCCTGTAACCCCAGCTACTCAGGAGACTGAGACAGGAGAATCACTTGAACCCGGGAGGCAGAGGCTGTAGTGAGCTGAGATCACGTCATTGTACTCCAGCCTGGGCAACAAGAGCAAGACTCAGTCTCAGAAACAAAAACAAAAACAAAAACAAAAAACAAAACACTGTCCAGAATCCTCTTCTGGCCCCAGAAAGCCTTAAGGATCTATGGTTTGGGTCCTGCAACTTTACAATATACATGACATATTTCCTTTTTAAAACATTTAAAATATTTTATATCTTTTTAAAAATAAAATTTACAATAATTAAAATAATTTTTAATTTAAGACTGGGCCTCACTGTGTTGCCCAGGCTGGTCTCAAACTCCTGGACTCAAATGATTCTCCCGCCTTAGCCTTCCAAAGTGCTGGGATTACAGGCATGAGCCACTGCACCTGGCCACATGACGTATTTTCAATATACTTTTTCTGTGTCTGTTTTATGCCCTGAAGGATGGACAGGGTGGGGACAGAGCAGGGAGGGTAGCAACACAGAATTTGGCATGGGCTGGACTCCCTGATGGAGAAGGTGGTTGGGGTGGGGCTGTTAAATGGGGCAGAAGTGAGGTGGCAGAAAGGCAGACAGCCTAGATGACCTGAACCTGAATTCTGGCCTCCAGCTGGGAGACCTTGGGCAGGTCACTTAGAAACTCTCCAGCCTCCCTTAATTCTTGAGAATGAGAATGTTATTGTGAGAATTAAAAAGAAACATGTTTAAAGCACTTAGCATGGTCCCGGACACGTTTTCTTTTTTTTTTTTTTTTTTTTTTTTTTTTAGTAGAGACGGGGTTTCACCATGTTAGCCAGGATGGTCTCGATCTCCTGACCTCGTGATCCGCCCACCTCGGCCTCCCAAAGTGCTGGGATTACAGGCTTGAGCCACCGCGCCCGGCCCCGGACACGTTTTCAATCCCCATGAGTTTTATTGAATTATTAAATAGGAGAAACAAATTAGAAACTCAGGAATACCTGAATACAGTCTGAGTTCATTCAGAAATGAACATTTGATCCACTAAGGGAGTGTCTGATTTTCAAATGACTTATCTTACTTCATTTAATAATATTTAATTGACTTAGAATGGCAGAGTATGGGCTGTCTTGGTTGGAAAGGACATTAGGCAGGGCTTGCAGTGTGGCCACAGGAATCCTAGGCTCAGCAGAGCTGCCTCAGTGCCAGGAAGGCCCAGTGAGCAGAGTTCCAGGGATTTGCCCCTGAAAGAAGTTTTTAAGCCCCACAGCTCAATGCATAAACCCATTCTGATGTTCCTGGTATGAGACTGAGGCCCTTCTTTGAATAATTCTGTAACATTAGACATCACTACCTTTCTTTATTGGAAGAGGAATCTACTGCCCTGTCATGGCCATCTGCGTCCAGCTTCTAGACCTGATTTCTAGAATTCTCCATTTGTTTTTTTTTTTAACTTTAACTTCAATTTTTTGTTTTTTTTTTTTTGTTTTTTTTTTGTTTTTTGTAGCAATGGGGTCTTCCTATGTTGTCCAGGCTGGTCTCAAACTCCTGGGCTCAAGCACTCCTCCTGCCACAGCCTCCCAAATTGTTGGGATTACAGGCATGAGCCACCGCACTTGGCTGAATTCTTCATTCTTAAGGAACAGCTTCCAGCATAACCCACAGGAACTGCAGGGTTCTGCCCCATGGGCCCTCCTGAGGAAGCTGGGGGACTGACAGCTCCTGCTGAGCCTCAGAAGAAGGAAGGAGCCCAGCATCCTTGATAATCCATTTTTAGGCCAAGGTGGGTGGATCACTGAAGGCCAGGAATTCGAGACCAGCCTAGCCAACACGGTGAAAACTCATCTCTACTAAAAATACACAACTTAGCCAGGTGTGGCGGCACATGCCTGTAATCCCAGGTACTCTCAGGAAGCTGAGGCATGAGAATTGCTTGAACCCGGGAGACAGAGGGTGCAGTGAGCTCAGATCATGCCACGGCACTCCAGCCTGGGCAACAGAGGGAAACTCTGTCTCAAAAAAAACAGAACAATTTTTTTGAGACATTCATATTGAAGTCCAATAACTCAGGGGCCAGAGGCCTTTGAGACAGTGAGCTCTGTCCTCTGTGAAACCATAGCTTGTTATACAACAGGCTGTAATTAATATCACCAGGAGTCTGAAAGACTCCCCATCACTAATAAAAAATGAAAGCCATCTGGGCCCAGTGCCCAGAGCCTGCAGACTCATGCCAGGCCGGGATCCTCCAGCAGAGAGCGCTCAGAGGGACAGGACACGTCAACCATGCCCCCACAGTCCCAGCCTCCAAATTGCAGAACACAGCCCTTCCCCATCTGGTTTTCTCAGCTAGAGCAGGGCAGGCACCAGAAGACCTGCTTCTTCAGGGTGTGAGCCACTCAGAGGAGAGACCTGGGCATGTTGGGGTCAGGTAGGGGAGAGGGAGACTGGGGCACCCTCTTCAGGAGTGGATTTCCTTTGATTCTCAACTTGCACATCTGTTTGTTGCCCATTTTGCATGGATTGGGCTTCCACTCTTGTGCAGGGCACATGGGTTCAGCCAGAACTTTCCTGCACACTGCTGCCGGATTCACTTGCTGAAAACACCTCTCAAATCACACCACTCTTTTGCTCAAGAACCTGTAACGACTCCCTATGTCCATGGTATCAGGTGGACTTTGCTGACTGGTGTCAAGGCCTTTGGTAAATTGCCTGCTCTGTTCCAATCTGCATAGTCTCTACATAGGCAGGCTGGTCTCCCTCTTTGGCTGCCCCAAACTGCCACCCAGTTTCTATTCCATAAAATGGCACCAGTTGTGCCCACCTCCTAGAGTTACCGTCGTGTGGCTTAAACAAGAGAACACATGTGAACCACACACCTGGTATATAATAGGCAGTTAGAATATGTTAAATGTTTGTGATGTCGCTCCTGCCACTGAACTCATTCCTTCCTTTGTAACTTCCCCCTTCCCTTCCCCCAACCAAAACGTTTCTGCCCTTTACAGCTCAACTCAAAGCTCCTCTTCCTCTTGGAAGTCATCCAGGATCACCATGTAACTGTGTTTCCAAACCTGGGGCACTTCAGAATCACCTGGGTTTTCTTTTTTAATTTCTTTCCTTTTTTATTTTTTTTGCATGGTTAAACTTTTTTTGGTGGTAACAATTTTTTATTTTTTACCATCATAACCATTTTTAACGTAAAATTTACCATCCTAACAATTTTTTTTTTTTTTTTTTTTTTTTTTGCAGACGGAGTTTCGCTCGTCACCCAGGCTGGAGTGCAATGGCATGGTGTCGGCTCACTGCAACCTGTACCTCCCAGGTTCAAGCGATTCTCTTGCCTCAGCCTCCTGAGTAGCTGGGATTACAGGTGCCCACCATCATGACTGTCTAATTTTTGTATTTTTAGTAGAGACGGGGTTTCACCACATTGGCCAGGCTGGTCTCGAACTCTTGACCTCAGGTGATACATCCGCCTTGGCCTCCCAAAGTGCTGGGATTACAGGGTGTGAGCCACCGTGCCTGGCCTCTCATAATGGTTTTGATTTTCACTTGCTGGATGATTAGTGATGTAAGCACTTTTTTATATACCTGTTGGCCATTTTTATGTCTTCCTTGAGGAAATGTCTGTTCAAGTGCTTTGGCAAATCGAGTTACTTGTTTTTCTATCACTGAGTTGTAAGAGTTTGTTGCTGTTTTGTTGTGTTTTGAGAGAGTCTCGCTCTGTCACCCAGCCTAGAGTGCAGTGGTGCAATCTTGGCTCACTGCAACCTCTGCCTCCTGGGTTCAAATGATTCTCCTGCCTCAGCCCTCCAAGTAGCTGCAATTACAAGTGCCTGCCACCACACCCGGATAATTTTTCTAGTTTTAGTAGAGACGGGCTTCATGAAGTTTGGCCAGGCTGGTCTCGAACTCCTGACCTCAGGTGATCCACTCGTCTCGACCTCCCAAAGTGCTGGGATTACAGGCATGAGCCACTGTGCCCAGCCATCTTTTTTTTTTTTTTCCTTGAGATGGAGGTTTTGCTCTCTTGCGTAGGCTGGAGTACAGTGGTGTGATCTTGGCTCACTGTAACCTCCGCCTGCTGGCTTCAAGGGATTCTCCTGCCTCAACCTTCCGAGTAGCTGGGATTACAGGCGCCCGCCACCACGCCTGGCTAATACTTGTATTTTTTGTAGAGACCCAGTTTTACCCTGTTGGCCAGGCTGGTCTCAAACGCCTGAAGTGCTGGGATTACAGGAGTGAGCGAGCCACCGTGCCAGGCCGAGTTTTAACAGTTCTTTATACATTTTGAATACTAATTCCATATCAGGTATGTGGTTGGCAAATATTTTTCTCAGTCCATAGACTGCTTCCCATTTTGTCTTCTTTGCCGTGCAAAAGGTTTTTTTCTTTAATCTAGTCCCATTATTTATTTTTGCTTTTATAGCTTGACCTCTTGGTGTTATATTAAAAAGTAATTGCCAAGACCAATGTCAAGGAGCTTTTCCCCTGTGTTCTTATCTAGGAGATTTATGATTTCAAGTTTTACATTTAGGTCTTTTATCCATTACGATTGATTGTTATGTATGCTGTATGATAAGGGTCCAATTTTGTTCTTCTGCATGTGAAAATAGTTTCCCCAGCACCATTTGTTGTCTTCAGTTCTGATTTTTTTTTATTTTGTTTTATCTTTTGAGATAGGGTCTCACTCTGTTGCTCAGGCTGGAGTGCAATGGAGAAATCATGGCTCACTGCAGCCTCAACCTCCTGGGCTCAAGGGATCCTCCTGCCTCAGCCTTCTGATTAGACGAGACTCTATCTATTAGATTAGATAGAGACAGGGTCTCGCCATGTTGCCCAGACTGGTCTCAAACTCCTGGGCTCAAGCAATCCTCCCACCTCAGCCTCCCAGAGTGTTGAGATTACAGATGTGAACTACTGCACCTAACCCATTTCTGATTTTAGTTGCTTGAATCTTCTCCCTTTTTTCTTTGTTAATCTAGCTAAGGGTTTGTCAATTTTGTTGATCTTTTCAACAAATCAACTCTTATTTTCATTGATTTTTTTCTATTGTTTTTCTATTCTCGATTCCATTTATCTCTGTTCTGAACTTTATTTCATTCCTTTCGCTAGCTTTGTGTTTACTTTGTTCTTTTTCTAGTTCCTTGAGGTGTAGAGTTAGGTTGTTGGTTTGTGATCTTTTTTCTTCTTTTAAAAAATATATACACATTTTTTATATACGTGTCTTTCATTTTCTTTTTTTCAAACAGAGACAGGGTTTTACCATATTGTCTAGGCTCTGGTCTCAAACTCCTGGGTTCAGGTAATTCTTCTGCCTCGTCCTCTCAAAGTACTGGAATTAAAGGCATAAGCCACCATGCCTGGCTCTTTCTTCTTCTATTATTTATTTATTTATTTAAAGACAGGGTCTCACTCTGTCACCCAGTCTGAGTGCAATGGTGCAATCATGGCTCACTGCAACCTCAGCCTTACAGGCCCAAGTCATTCTCCTGCCTCAGCCTCCCAAGTAGCTGGAACTACAGGCCTGCTTCACCATGCCCTTTTTTGTTTTTTTTTTTTTAGTGGCGATGAGGTCTCACTATGTTGAGTGATTGCCCAGGGTGGTCTTGAACTCCTGGCCTCAAGCAATCCTCCCACCTCAGCCTACCAAAGTGCTGGGATTACAGGTGTGAGCCACCTCGCACGACCTCTCCTCCTCCTCCTACGCCTTCCCCTCCTCCTCCCCCCTCATCTTCTTCTTTCTTCCTCTTCCTCTCCTCCTTCTCCTCCCCTTCCCCCTCCTTCCCCTTTCCCTTCTCCTTCTCCCCCCTCCCCCTACTCCCTCCTCCTCCTCCTTCTTCTCTCTTCCTCTCCCTCTTCTTTCTTCATCATCGTCATCATCTTCTTCTTCTTTTTTTTTCTGTTGCGACAGTCTCGCTCCATCGCCCAGGCTGGAGTGCAATGACACAATCTCTCAGCTCACTGCAACCTCTCCCTCCTGGGTTCAGGCGATTTTTGTGCCTCAGCCTCCCGAGTAACTGGGATTACAGATGTGCACCACCATGCTAATTCTTTTTTTTTTTTTTTTTTTTTTTTTTTTTTTTGAGACGAAGTCTCGCTCTGTCGCCCGGGCTGGAGTGCAGTGGCCCGATCTCAGCTCACTGCAAGCTCCGCCTCCGGGGTTTAGGCCATTCTCCTGCCTCAGCCTCCCGAGTAGCTGGGACTACAGGCGCCCGCCACCTCCCCCGGCTAGTTTTTTGTATTTTTTTTTTTTAGTAGAGACGGGGTTTCACCGTGTTAGCCAGGATGGTCTCTATCTCCTGACCTCGTGATCCGCCCGTCTCGGCCTCCCAAACTGCTGGGATTACAAGCTTGAGCCACCGCACCCGGCCAACCGTGCTAATTCTTGTATTTTTAGTAGAAATGGAGTTTTACCTTGTTGGCCAGGCTGGTCTCGAACTCCTGGCTTCAAGTAATCCAGCCGCCTTGGCTTCCCAAAGTGCTAGGCATGAACCACCACGCCTAACATTTTCTTCTTCCTCCCCCTCCCCCTCCCCCTCCCCCTCCCCCTCCCCCTCCCCCTCCCCCTCCCCCTCCTTCTCCTTCTCCTTCTCCTTCTCCTTCTTCTTCTTCTTCTTCTTCTTCTTTTTGAGATGGAGTCTTGCTCTGTCACCCAGGCTGGAGTGCAATGGTGAGATCTTGGCTCATTGCAACCTCCTCCTCCCGGGTTCAAGCAATTCTCCCTGCCTCAGCCTCCTGAGTAGCTGGGATTATAGGCTCCCGCCACCATGTCCAGCTAATTTTTGTATTTTTAGTAGTGACAGGGTTTCGCCATGTTGTCCAGGCTGGTCTCAAACTCCTGACCTCAGGT